>NC_041385.1:151518271-151689595 GCF_002162155.2 Triticum dicoccoides
TAGAGGGTGGCCGGGGCGGTGGCGGACCGGTGGTGGGGAGTGTTTTTGGGGCGGGCGGGGCAGCGCACCGCCGGCCCCGGGCGGCGGGGGGCTGCTGTTTGGCCAGTGGTGGCTGGTGGCTCAGGGGGGTGGTGGTTGAAGATGAATCGCAGGCCCTTGATTTCGTATCCAACGGCTGAAATAGACTGACGTGTAGCCTCACCTTGCTAGTGCGTTCAGTTTCGACAGCAAAATTCAGTTTCGACAGCAAAATTCAGTTTTGACAGTTAGGTTCAGTTTCGACAGTTAAGTTCAGTTTCGACAGTTAAGTTCAGAGATGAGCGGCTGATGAATTTTACATCTAGCACTTTGTGGTTATGTATTTTACGTCATGTATTGGAGATGCTATTAGAATTCCACTCAGGTTAACATTGTTCGTTGTCTCTCTTGTCCTGCTTCAGCGTCAGCGTCGTACAACTCACCGTAGCTTCTCCAACGACGAAACCCTCCATCACAGCGGAGCGGTACCTCGTGATCCATCTCCATATGCCTAAGATCTCTTCCCCTCCTCCGACAGCAAAGTCAGCCGGAGCATCCTCACCGGCCAACCCAATCACGCTGAGATCGACATGGCTTCGCCAAAGAGGTTGTACACTTGTTGCATCTCTTTTTTACTCTACATGTTATATATATTGTTCACTGAGCACTCGTAGTAACGGTAACTACGATTATTTTGTCCTACTATATGACAAGCAGTGAGGTACCAGGCAACTTAGCTATCTGTGATGGACTCTCTTGAACACCATCATTATTTATCTCTGCGCGTTTGAGCTGTGCATTTGTTGATGGGCCTGGGAGTTGAGCTAGTATGGCAGTGGCACAAAAACATTTTTTAGCGTAGGATTTTCCTTGCTCGAGCCTGCCTACTAGAATCGCCTTTGCTTGAAAGGAAAAGTGAATGAAAAACATAGGAATTGGAAAGTTTCCTATGGTACTACTTTTCATGAATTTGGTGCAAAGGAATGGAGCAAAGGAAAATTGTAGGATTTGTTCCTTTAGTTTCTCCTTGAAAGAAAAACCGTAGGAATTCTAATTTCCACTTCTCCTCCTTTTCATATTCCTATTCATCAAGCATAACACTAAGAGATAGTCGCATAATAGCATTATAACCGTACATTTTCTTGTGGTTTGACTTAATCTCACCATGCTTTTTTGCATCCTATGATCTTCCAATTGTTGTGAATCAAACACCCAGATTGGCAGAAATCCTGTGTTTGCACGTGCATTCCTATCCTATTCCTGTCTATTTCCTATCCCTGCATTGTTAGAATCCTCAAATTCAAACAAGCCCTTACTCAATTACTTTTGTTACAGATATGTGTCAAAGAAAACCTTGTGTGGTTTGTCCTGCTCCTGCGGCGCTGTGTTCCACCCCAGCTCAGCTGCTCCAACGACGGTAGGGTTCACCACAGCAGGGATCCGCTCTCCAAACTGTCTTTCACCGCTTCAGATCTTCTTCCCCACCGCCGGCAGCCACGACAACTGCATTACCATCATCAACTGAGCAGATCACCTTGAGGACTACATGGGTCGCAAAGAGAGGTCGCACTCTTCCGTGTCTGCTTACGTTATGCGTCGCTTAATATGATGACATGCTACATTATCGTCGTGTTCACCTATTAGACTCCGAGTCAGGTCCAAACTAATGCTGAAACTTGAGTTTTTAAATGGTTCTAGGGTACATATTGGGGCAGCAATCAGTACTGTCTGTCTACTATCTTGTTAATCTCCGGTGTCTACTATGAGTTTCATGTTGGGTGCAAACAAACATTAAAGGAGCCATTATCTGTATTTTTTAACTAAAGCTATTATCTGCCTGCTATTATTGGTTTTGGGTCTATCCACAGTTTGCTACCCTCACTCTGGATTTGTGCATGCACTCCTTACATAATTTCACTATGTTTTATTCCTATGCATGCCAGACGAGCCTTGCGTGGATATAAAATTTCATGCAGACGTTGTTCCATGGTGGGCGCAAAGGCAGCCCCCCTCCACCCATTTCGGATCGTAATCCAGAGGAAGATAACTGTTCTGAGGGGGATTCAGAAGGAGAAGACCACTCCTATTTACCCCATGAGGTCTTCGCTCTAACTTGGCATGCTGATGTTGGTAATATCATGCATATGGTGCCTTGCATTGCTTACTGTATACATTAAAGATGTCATATGCTTAGTTTAGACATGCTTTGTGTCAATGCCATCTATTTTGTTTCTTTATCGTATATGTGAATCATGCAATGCCATCTTGTCTAGCCAGGCATCATATATGTGAATTTTGCAATGCCACCCTGGTTAGCCAGTCATCTTATATGTGAATTATATCATGCTATCATTTTTTTATTATGTGTTAAATTTGTCAACAATTTTAGTACATTCAATTACTCTTCCTGTGCATCAGCCATTCGGCATGGTCATGGAAAAATCGGGAGTGGAAACAAGGTCTTCAGAGCAGACAATGCTATCTGACGAAGCGCATGTCTTGCTGGTTACTGATAGCTCCTCGGAGGAGGATTCAGAGACAGATGACCAGTCATATTTCCCCCCTAAGGTGCATGCCCTAACTTGGCAGGGTTATGTTACTCATATCGTGCGTATGGTATCTTGCATTGCTATGTCATTTGCTTAGTTTAGACATGCTTTGTGTGGATGCCACCTGTTTAGTGTCTAATTACCATATATGTGAATTATGCAATGCCATCTTGTTGCAAGACATTATATATGTGAATTATGCAATGTTATCTTGTTACAAGGCATTATGTATGTGAATTATGCAAAGCCATGCTGTTTAGGCAAGCGTCATATATGTGAATTATATCATGCCGTCCTTTTTTGTATTTCTCATTGCTTTTGTCGACAATGTTTGTATATTCAACTGCTCTTCCTATGCATCGGCCATTTGAATTGGTGATGGAGAAATCTGGAGTGAAAACAAGGTCTTCAGAGCAGACAATGCTACCTGCTGAAGCAGATATCTTGCTAGTTACAGATAGCTCTTTAGAGGAGGATTCAGAGGTAGATGACCAGTCCTATTATCCCCTTGAGGTGTATGCTCAAACTTGGCAGGGTTATATTACTCATATAATGTATATGTTGTATTGCAATGCTTATTTTTTACATCATATACACAATATTGAATGCCATCTCCTTAGTTGACACATCATATATGCAATTGCCCTCTGCTCACTTCCTTAGTATATAAATCATATATTTGAATTATGTCATGCCATGATGTTTACATAGACAGCATGTATCTGAATTATGGCATGCCAACCCATTTTCTAAAGACATAATATAGTTATATCATCTCATCATGTTTACATAGTCATCATATTTTAAATTATGTCATTCTATTCGTGAATTATATCATGCCATCATGTTTCCATCGACGGCATGTTTGTGATTTATGGCAGGCCAACCACTTTAATAGACACATCGTATAGTTATATCATGTCATCCTGTTTACATAGTCATCATATTTTGAAGTATGTCATCCTATCCTGTTTAGTTAGCCATCATACATGTGAAATTGTGTCATGCTATCCTGTTTAATTAGCCATCATATATGTGAAATTATGTCCTGCTATTCTGTTTGCTTAGACAACATAAATGTGAATTATTTCATGCCCTGTTTTCTTCCCTACTATCCATTGCACCTGTCTATCTTACAATGTATGTACATTCAATTACTTTTCTTGTTTATCAGCCATTTCAATTGGAGGGAGTGACGGCAGTATCTGTGGGAGTAAAAACATGGTCTTCAGAAAAGATCGTGCTACCTGTCGATGTAGATAGAACCACGGTTGTACTTGCCCAAGAATCAGCCCCACCACACATAACCCACACCCATGCAGATTGTACCCCTACCCAGTTGGACAGAGAACTAGCTACACCCCTTCTAACCACAACCCCAGCAGATAGACACCCAGTTCCCGTTGACACAACACCGACTCCACCATAGAGCACCCAAACACGAGCAGTTAGTAAGGCAACTGCAGGGCCCAAATCACGAGGACCACCACTCCGAACCCGAAGTCAATGCTTAAAGCAGAAGAAGAATTGTTCTCAGGTCAGGTTCCGTAGCTATGGTTCATACTACTTTGCTCTTGCATCATTGTATTTACTGGTACCAACCAATTTAAAATTTGAAGGATGCAATTGAAACTCCAATGGCGCAACAGGTATGTTTTAAACCTGTTTCTTCAACGTGTTTGGCTATTTGCTGTTGTAACTTGATCTATGTTGATTTCAGTTTCAATTGAATAAACAATTATGTTCTCATGCCATGCACATTACAAGTGTTGTTATTGCTGTGTAGTTTCCCACACTTATATTCTGTCTATGCTGCTTTGTCTTAAATAGATATGATTCGAACTATATCTATCTTGATTTGGCAACATAAACTAGAATGATATAGACCATACAGTGACCATACTGCATAGATATATGTTTGTTTGATGCTGTTATCCTGTCCACCTTACTACTGAACTGGTTTACCAAAATGAGTTTCATATACTACATTGTAAACCTGAGATGTGTTTGTTTGTTTCCCTTTTAGAATGCGGATACAATATTGGAGAAGAGTACCCTGTTATGCAATGGTAAATGAAGTAATGCAGATAAGGTTCAAGATAGTGAGACATCCCTGTTGGTCTCCAAGAAAGCTGATAAAAACTATATTGAGGACACTGAGACAACCCCAAAGTCCTGTCTTGATGTAGTGTTCGAGTTACTGGCTACCATTGCTGGCACCAGCTCTTCGAACTCGTTGCCTGAATCAGTTCGGCTTCTTGAGTCTCAACTTAAAGTTGAAAGACATCGATCAGATGTTATGCGACAGGAAGCCGAAGGACTGAGGAAGTCCCTGCAGAATTCAGATGCATACTTTCTGGTGCAACAGCAGGCGCTGGAGGACTTAAGCGCCAAACAAGAGAAAGTTAATAAGCTTGCTAAGCATCTTGCCAGCATTATGGGTACCCAGGATATTGTTTCTTGAGCTCTTCTGAAGTGGTTTCAGTTCTAGACTTGTTTTGCTGCGACGTTTATATGCTGTTGTGTTCCCTATATTTGCACTGGTGGCGAACTTTGATGCCCAGTGGATGTAATATGTGTAATAGTCGTGATAGCCTAGTGTAAGTTGCTTGCTTATTTATTTCCTTGTTGTCTTGTTTATTTGTTTGCTTGTAGTCCGTGCAGTTCTTTTTCTGCGGTTTGCTAGTGGCTGCAACAACCTATTTTTTAAAACTAGGCCACAATAACCATGGGCTAATATTTACTGTAGTGACACTGCACCCACGGGCCATAGAAACAGTGGGACTTCTACGGGCCGTACAAACAGTGGGCCTTCCATGGGCCGTAGAAACAATGGGCCTTCTACGGGCCGCAGAAACAATGGGCCTTCTACGGGCCGTATCATCAATGGGCCTTATACGGGCAGTGATCGATTGGCCAAACATGGGCTAATAACATGCCGTATTATGGCCGTAAACGGGCTAGAGTTGGAATCGTCCGTTCATGGGCCGACCATAACGGGCCATCGTTAATAGGCCATATTTCATGACGCTATGAAAACGGCCCAACGTGTTAACGGACCACAAACGGGCCGACTGTAACCACGGGCTGAATTTGGCCCATAAGCAGAAAATGACAGTAACGGGCCGTAAGTAAACGAATGCTGGAAATGAGCCCAAGAATAAATGGGCTCTGAGAAGGCCGAAAGATAACATGGGCTGGAAACGGCCCAACGGAATAACGGGTCCTTAATGGGTATAAAGTGATACGCTGTTCAATACGGGCCAGTTTCACCACGGGCCGTTAATGGGTGTAAAGTAATACATTGTTCATTATGGGCCAGTTTCACCACGTGCCGTTAATAGGCCAAGAGTTACATAGGGCCTCATATGGGCCGAAAGACGTCATGGGCCATACATGGGCCAGAAGTGAAAATAGGCTGGAATCATATTGGGTGGCCCAGAGGACGCTACTGGGCCTAATTCGGAGAGGGCGTAACAGGCCTTGGGTTAGTGGGCTGTAAATGGGCTATATGCGAACAGGCCGTTAACAGGCTTTACATGGGCCGGCCCGCCACCTTTTGACCAAGTCAAATGGGCCGGCCTTTTCACAGGAATGGGCCTCTGTTGGGCCGTGCCACGTGTCCACGTATCATAGGCGCCTTCTGTCCAATGAGTGGATGACATCTGTCCCAACGGTGAGCCGACACGTGTCTCCTCCAGCCAATGATGATTTTACACGTGCAAAATCCCCATTGGTCGGGGCTGTTAACGGGTTATCGGATCCAAAACCCAACCTGATAGCTTAACGGCGTTCCGTTACGGTGGATGCCACGTGTCAGTCACCCTTGACGAAAGCACTTCTGTGACGCGCGAGTCCACTTCCGTGATGATAATTTTGGTAATGTCATGGAACACTTCTACGACAGCATAGGTATGACTATCTTGATTCTGTCATAAATTTGTCATGGATGTACATGCATGACAAAAAACGCGACCTACTGTGACAAACACGTATCATCACGGAAGTGTATTTTTTTTGTAGTGTTGGGTGACTCTGGTAACCCGACTCCTGCTGATTTCCTTGATTACTCTGCTGGTTATTACCACCTTGGTTGTTCTGGTTGCCCTGATTATTCTGAAGTCCAGAGTTTGAGCCGCTGCCACCATGAAAACCTGGACCTGAACCGCCTGATGGACCCTGATCATACTGGAAAAGATCAGAGTTTTTGAACTCCTTCATAATGTTACAATCCTTCCAGAGATGCTTTGCAGGAACCTCCTTGGTCCCATGCTTTGGGCAGGGCTGATTCAACAAGCGCTCCAGATTCATTCCGCTGCCTTGCTGGGGCAGTTTACCCTTACGATGCTGCACATTAGCGTTAGCCACAAAATCTGAATCCACTTTACACTTACTGTTATTCCCATGGCCTCCTTGGTTGTGCTACTGTCCCTTTGCACCGCCGTTCTTCTTTCCCTTCTCCGGTTTCTCCTCATCAGAATCGGGATCCTTGGTATTATCAGAATCGACATACTTGACCAAAGCGGCCATAAGGGTGCCCAGGTCATCGCAGTGGCGCTTGAGCCGTCCCAACATTATCTTTAGTGACTTAAACCGGCAGTTGCATTCCAAAGTGATGATTGCCTGGCCAGCGTTAATCTGGTCTAAGGAATGCAAAACTTCTGAAACTCGGCGCACCCAATGAGTGGTTGACTCGTTCCCCCCTGAACACAGGCGTCCAAATCCAAAATGGACATAGGCTGTTTGCATGTGTCTTTGAAATTGGCTATAAACCGGGCCTTCAACTTGTCCCATGATTCGATGGAGTTAGCTGGTAAGTTTTTTGAACCAAGTACGGGCTGTCCCTTCGAACATCATCGTGAAATACTTTGCACAAGCCGCTTCAACCACGTCCAGCGTCTCCATTGCCATCTCATAACTTTCGACCCACGCCTCAGGCGGCTGATCCGTCGTGTAATTCGGCACCTTACATGGACCTTTGAAATCTTTAGGCAGTCGTACATTGCGTAGAGCCGGAATGAGATAAGGCACTCCCCAGGAGCTGAAGGCTAGCCCGGTACCATGGTCTACCGGCGCCGCAGGTTGAACCGGGGCGGGTTGATAACGACCCATATGCTGTGCTGCCAAAGCGGCCTCCCTTCATGCTCTGTCATTATCCACCACGTCCTGAGCGTTTACCTCACCACGTGCCAGATTGGGTCTTTGGGGAACATTCTGGTGCCGTGCACTGCTAGACACTTCTGGTTCATCCATGTGCTTGTTGTAACTTTTGCTCGGACGGGGAGTTGAATGAATCCTATCCCGGCTCTAGGAATAGGCCTGCTGCTGCACCACGGCGGTTTGAAGAAGATCTCTGGCCCGCCGCGTCTCAATTGCTGCCAGTGAATCGCCCTCCATCGGAATAGCTGCTAAGCGAGATGCTGCAGGAATCATATTATCCAAAGGACTCGAGAAGTGACCTGGTGGAGATGGCACGTATTGCAGCGGGTTATCTGTTCGTCGAGGTGGTTCCATCATCTATGGTTGATCCCGTGCCGCCCTCGGTGCATCAGTCCAGTTTGTGGCTACCGGATTACTCGGCCCGGCCCCTGGCGTGTTGAAAAGATTTACTCCCTCGAAGACTAATGGCAGACGTGACCGATACTTTCTCCGCATTACATCATTTGTTGCATTCTGATCCAACAGGAGCTGGTAGTTCTGTGCCTGTATTTGCTGTGACTGGGCATCCAAAGCGGCCCGTTCTTCAGCCAACCTAGTGTCCTCAGCTGCTAGATCCTCCTTGGCCTGTGTTATCTGGTCCTTTACTTTGCAATATTCACATTATGCTGATCCTGCGTCTCCGGGGTAACTGCCGTGGTTAACAAGGTAGCCCAGGCATCCATCAAACCGGAGAGGACTTGAGCCGGTCGGTGCACCGGGCCTCCTGCCGCGGCTGCTGATCCGGTATTCATTGCTGCTGTGGACAAAGACTGCAGAGTGGGCTACGTTCTAGCCATGAAAACAGCACCCTGACTTGGCGGTTCAAGGAGGTCCGTAATACTATCACCATCGGAATAGCCTTCGAACACACCATCATGAACTTGGTACAGGGACTCGGTTTCACTAGTTGATGACTCATCGTCGGAATAAATAACCATCTCGCCTTCAGACACCGGTTCAGATCCGATCCCATGGACACATCCTACGAATGCACGCTTCATGGCGGGTTTCACCCGGGCAGGGCTTGCATGCTGAGCCGTCTCGACGAGGTCGGTGCAGACGTCCGGCTCAGGGCCCGGTTCACCGATCTTGCTAATGAAAACATGAATTCTGCCAAAGGGGACCCGGTACCCGTACTCGATTGAGCTGGCCTCGGGGCCCCACCCTTCGTCGTCGATGTAGAGCTTGCCGCGACGACTCTTGGTCATCCAGCCGACCACGTACCCCTTAAGTCCTTCAGAGCTGCCCTTCAAGAACTCGAAACCACCGTGCGATAGCCCCATGGTGGGCGCCAACTGTCGTGGAATTAACACGTCAGATGTCCTCAAGAAAGGACTTAGTCACGGAGCCATCGCTACGGGTTAGCTTGAAGGGGTTAAACCGGACAAGGGACACGGGAGTTTTATACTAGTTCGGCCCCTTCGATGAAGGTAAAATCCTACGTCTAGTTGTGATGAAATTGATTGGGTTTCGATGATCATGGAGCGAATACGCTTTGCCTAAGTCTCGAGTTGTTGTCTGTTGTCCCTAAACTGCCGCAGGGTCGTCCCTTTATATACACAGGTTGACGCCCGACCGGTCTACAGAGTCCCGAGGCTGACTCATACAAGGGTCCGGCTCGGTCTCTCCTTTCCTAACTTACAACACAAGTTACATAAACATGGCGGTTTGCTATCATGGGCCCTAATCCGCCTTTGGGCTCCGGGCCTCTAAACTCCATAGTAAAATGCCATCTTCTGAGTCTTCATGGGCTTCATTATGGTTGAAGGTAAACCGGCCCCTCCTGGGCGGTTTATACTCAATAGTTATATCCCCAACATAACCCTTCTTTGGACCCCCTGCGATGATAGTGTTAACAAAGCCATCCACATCTTTACAATGTGGTTCATCTCATTTTCCCTCAAAGGGTATCCTACATACCGCGCAAAAATTATGTAAAGACATTTCCCTGAATTCATCATATAAATGAAATGATACTAAAGGCGGTGACTTCTTAGGATAATAATAAAAGTTTTTGCACGAAAGTATTGGTGAGTAAGAGATACTTATCGATCTGGCCGTGGAGGAAATCGGAGAGGCCTGCATTCTCGATCAAAGAATAAAAGTCTTCATAAATCCCGGCTTCTCTCAAGAATTCGTCACATGGCCATTCACACGGTCGTACTTCCGCTATGCGAGGAAGATTATACTTGGCCTTTTCCTTCTCTTTAGCTTGTTTTTCCTGGGAGCCTTGGCTAGATGAGCCCCTCAAAAATCTCCTTAACATTTTCTGAAATTTTAGTAACTTCAAAATAAAAGTGAATAGAACTAAACAACATTGGTAGCAACTACTCCTACAAGTGCCTAGAGGCTATATCATGCATTAGAATTACTTGGGACCTCATAAATTTGACATGCAAGCTCAAGAACAGGGTCACCTATGCAACAAAAATTTGCAATGAATAAAGCACTAGAACAAAAACTAATTGGACCAATGGAGGAGTCACATACCAAGAAACAATCTCCCAAAGCAGTTTTGTGAATGGAGCTTTGAGCAAGGAGATCGAAAATCGTAGCAAAATGAGCTAGAACTCGTGCTTGAGCTGGATGGGGATTTTTTTGGGAATAAGATGGAGTGTGTGGGTGCAGGAATAAGTGGAGGGGGGCACCGTGGGCCCACGAGATAAGGGCGCGCGCCCAGGCGGTGTGGGCGCACCCTCCACCCTCGTGGCCAGGTGCTTGCCCCTCCTGCAGTGTTTTCAGTGCCTAAAATCCTCAAGTATTCCATAAAAAAATCATACTAAATTTGCAGGGCATTTGGAGCACTTTTATTGCACGGATAATTCAGAAAACAGACAAATAATACTATTTTTGCTTTATTTATTTTAAATAACAGAAAGTAAAAAGAGGGCACAGAAGGTTGTGTCTTCTAGTTTCATCCATCTCATGATCATCAAAATGAATCCCCGAACAAGGTTGATCAAGTCTTGTTAACAAACTCATTCTGAATAACATGGAACCGAAGAAATTTTGAATAACACTAGGTTACTCAACGGGGATATGAACATCCCCAACAATAAGAATATCATACTTTTTCTTGACAGTAGGAAGAGGAAATTCAAAACCTCCAATAATGATAGTTGGAACTTTTCCAATAGAATTGATGCTATGAACTTGAGGTTGTTTCCTCAGAAAGTGTGCTCATTACCATTAACATGAAAAGTGACATTGCCTTTGTTGCAATCAATAACAGCCCCTGCAGTATTCAAAAAGGTTCTACCAAGGATAATCGACATACTGTCGTCCTCGGGAATATCAAGAATAACAAAGTCCATTATGATAGTGACATTTGCAACCACAACAGGCACATCCTCACAAATACCGACAGGTATAGCGGTTGATTTATCGGCCATTTGCAAAGATATTTCAGTAGGTGTCAACTTATTCAATTCAAGCCTATGATATAAAGAGAGAGGCATAACACTAACACCGGCTCCAAGATCACATAAAGCAGTTTTAACATAGTTTCTTTTAATGGAGCATGGTATAGTTGGTACCCCTGGATCTCCAAGTTTCTTTGGTATTCCACCCTTAAACGTATAATTAGCAAGCATGGTGGAAATTTCAGCTTCCGCCATCTTTCTTTTATTTGTAATGATATCCTTCATATACTTAGCATACGGATTTACTTTAAGCATATCAGTTAAGCGCATACGTAAGAAGATAGGTCTAATCATTTCATCAAAGCGTTCAAAATCCTCATCATCCTTTGTCTTGGATGGTTTAGGAGGAAAGGGCATGGGTTTCTGAACCCATGGTTCTCTTTCTCTACCGTGCTTCCTAGCAACAAAGTCTCTCTTATCATAACGTTGATTCTTTGATTGTGGGTTATCAAGATCAACAACAGGTTCAATCTCTACTTCATTATTTTTGCTAGGTTGAGCATCAACATGAACATTATCATTAGCATTATCACTAGGTTCATGTTTATCACCTGATTGTGTTTCAGCATCAGAAATAGAAATATCATTGGGATTCTCAGGTGTGTCTACAATAGGTTCACTAGAAGCATGCAAAGTTCTATCGTCTTTCTTTTTCTTCTTTTTAGAAGAACTAGGTGCCTCTAAATTATTTCTCTTAGAATCTTGCTCGATTCTCTTAGGGTGGCCTTCAGGGTACAAAGGTTCCTGAGTCATTCTACCAGTTCCAGTAGCTACTCTAATAGCAAAGTCATGTTTATTATTTAATTCATCGAGTAAATCACTTTGAGATTTAAGTACTTGCTCAGCTTGAGTGGTAACCATAGAAGCATATTTGCTAATGAGTTTAAGTTCACCTTTAACTCTAGCCATATAATCACTCAAGCGTCCTATCTCAAAAGCATTATTCTTTAATTCTCTACCAACATAAGCATTAAAACTTTCTTGTCTAGCCATAAAGTCATCAAATTCATCTAGGCATGGGCTATGAAATTTAGTAGACGGAATTTCAACTTTATCATATCTATAGAGAGAATTTACCTTTACTACCTGTGTCGGGTTACCAAGACAATGTGTTTCTTCAACAGGCGGTAAATTAAGACCATGTATTTCTTCAATAGGAGGTAAATTCTTAACATCTTCAGCTTTTATACCTTTTTCTTTCATTGATTTCTTTGCCTCTTGCATATCTTCAGGACTGATAAATAAAACACCTCTCTTCTTCGGAGTTGGTTTAGGAATAGGCTCAGGAGTTGGCTCAATTGGCTCAGGAATTGGCTTAGGAAGAGTCCAATTATTTTCATTAGTCAACATATTATTCAATAGTAATTCAGCTTGGTCGACTGTTCTTTCCCTAAAAACACAACCAGCACAACTATCCAAGTAGTCCTTGGAAGCATCAGTTAGTCCATTATAAAAGATATCAGGTATTTCATTTTTCTTAAGAGGATGATCGGGCAAAGCATTAAGTAATTGGAGAAGCCTCCCCCAAGCTTGTGGGAGACTCTCTTCTTTGATTTGCACAAAATTATATATTTCCCGCAAGGCAGCTTGTTTCTTATGAGCAAGGAAATATTTAGCAAAGAAGTAATAAATCATATCCTGGGGACTATGCACACAACCAGGATCAAGAGAATTAAACCAAGTCCTAGCATCACCCTTTAATGAGAATGGAAATATCTTAAGGATATAATAATAGCAAGACTTCTCATCATTAGTAAACAGGGTGGCTATATCATTCAACTTGGTAAGATGTGCCACAATAGTTTCAGATTCAAGGACATAAAAAGGATCAGATTCTACTAAAGTAATAATTTCAGGATCAACAGAGAATTCATAATCCTTATTAGTAACACAGATAGGTGAAGTAGCAAAAGTAGGGTCAGGTTTCATTCTAGCATTAAGAGATTGCTGCTTCCATTTAGCTAATAAGTTTTTAAGATCATATCTATCTTTGCAAGCAAAGATAGCTCTAGCAGCTTCCTCCTCCATAACATAACCCTCAAAAACAACAGGTAATTCATAATCAGGGGAAGAACTTTCATCATCACTATCATCAATAATAGCATCTTCAATAATTTCATTCTCTCTAACCCTAACAAGTTGTTCATCAAGAAATTCACCTAATGGCAAAGTAGTATCACACACAGAAGTAGTTTCATCATAAGTATCATGCATAGCAGAAGTGGCATCATCAATAACATGCGACATATCAGAATTCATAGCAGTAGCAGGTTTAGGTGTCGCAATCTTACTCAAAACAGAAGGAGAATCTAGTGCAGAGCTAGATGGCAGTTCCTTACCACCCCTCATAGTTAAGGGAAAGATCTTGGTTCTTTCGTCTTTCATGTTACTCATAGTGATCAACATATATAAATCCCAAGTGACTGAAAGAATAGAGCTATGCTCCCCGGCAGCAGCGCCAGAAATTAGTCTTGATAACCCACAAGTGTAGGGTATCGCAACAGCTTTCAAGGGTAGATTATTCAACCCAAATTTATTGATTCGACACAAGGGGAGCCAAAGAATATTCTTAAGTATTAGCAGTTGAGTTGTCAATTCAACCACACCTGGATAACTTAGTATCTGTAGCAGAGTATTTAGTAGCATAGTAGTATGATAGTAATGGTAACAGTGGAAAAAGTAAAGATAGCAGTTTTGTAGTAGTTGTAATAGTAGCAACGGAAAAGTAAATAAGCGAAACACAAGATGTGAAAAGCTCGTAGGCATTGGATTAGTGATGGATAATTATGTCGGATGCGATTCCTCATGTAATAGCTATAACATAGGGTGACACAGAACTAGCTCCAGTTCATCAATGTAATGTAGGCATGTATTCCGAATATAGTCATACGTGCTTATGGAAAAGAACTTGCATGACATCTTTTTTTCTACCCTCCCGTGGCAGCGGGGTCCTAGCGGAAACTAAGGGATATTAAGGCCTCCTTTTAATAGAGAACTAGAACAAAGCATTAGCACATAGTGAATATTAGAACTCCTCAAACTATGGTCATCACCAAGAAGTATCCTGACTATTGTCACTTCGGGGTTGTCGGATCATAACACATAATAGGTGACTATAGACTTGCAAGATAGGATCAAGAACACACATATATTCATGAAAACATAATAGGTTCAGATCTGAAATCATGGCACTCGGGCCCTAGTGGCAAGAATTAAGCATAGCAAAGTCATAGCAACATCAATCTCAGAACATAGTGTATACTAGGGATCAAACCCTAACAAAACTAACTTGATTACATGGTAAATCTCATCCAACCCATCACCGTCCGGCAATCCTATGATGGAATTAATCACGCACGTCAGTGAGCATCATGAAATTGGTGATGGAGGATGGTTGATGATGACAACGGTGACGAATCCCCCTCTCCGGAGCCCCGAACGGACTCCACATCAGCCCTCCCAAGAGAGATTAGGGCTTGGCGGCGGCTCCGTATCGTAAAACATGATGAAACTTTCTCTCTGACTTTTTTCTCCGCAAAACGGAATATATGGAGTTGGAGTTGAGGTCGGTGGGGCGTCAGGGGGCCCACGAGACAGGGGGCGCGCCCAAGGGGGAGGGTGCGCCCCCACCCTCGTGGACAGGGTGTGGGCCCCCTGGTCTTGATTCTTTTGCCAGCATTTTTTTATATTTTCCAAAACTTATCTCCGTGGATTTTCAGGTCATTCCGAGAACTTTTGTTTTCTACACATAAAACAACATCATGACAGATGTGCTGAAAACAGCGGTCCGGGTTAGTTTCATTCAAATCATGCAAGTTAGAGTCCAAAACAAGGGCAAAAGTGTTTGGAAAAGTAGATACGTTGGAGACGTATCATCGATGAGTACCCCAGCGGGGTGCTCGACGTCTCCGACTCGCCCGTCCCCCTCGGCGACGACATTTCCGCCGGGGCGGCAGATCTCTGCATCCGGATGGAGGTATTCACCACCGACACCGGCTCCACCTCATCTAGCACCGCGATGATGGCTGCCGCTGTCAGGGTCGCAGCGGAGTGCACCAATGTGCCTGACCCACTGCGCGCCATGATGCAGAACATTAGCGTCCCCATCGTCACCTATACCGATGCCACCAATGCCGCGTAAACCTTGGCCTGGCTTGAGGAGGGCCGCAAGCGCCTACTAGACGAGGCAACGACACTCGCTACTATGCAGTGCCGGTTGGAGTCCGCCCAGCGGGAGCGTGACGCCGCGTACGGCTTCATGCCGGCTGCTGCCGAGCCCTGCCGGATTGCTGAGGTGGGAAACCATGGCGTCGCCGCGGTGTGGTCCCACCTGTCTACGACACCCCCTACAAGAACATGCATGTTGCGCAAGCAGCCATCATTGGCTTGGAGCAGCTGCAGGGCGAGGAGCTGCAGGAGCGCCTGCAGCACATGAACGACCTCCTCGACGCCAAGAACACGCAGCAAGACCGCCTCGACCGTCCCGCGGGATCCGTCTCACAACACTCCAAGGAGCCCGGGCAGGGGAACACGACATCTTCTCCGCCCCCCAATAAAGCTCAATCCGCCCATAGGAGAACCCAACGCACCCACGCCGTGACGGCTGGAGACGGCCCGGGCAATGAGACGACCGCTGGAGGCCATCGCCTACAAGACCCTCCTCTGCCATTCGGCCAATGTGGCAACCCGGCTTCGTCCAAACCGTCGCCCCACGGTCTCGTCGCAAGCCGGCTGGGCCCGCGCGCCATCGACGACACCGACGCTCGCTATCGCCTCGACCAGCTCACCCTCTCCTTTGAGCTGGAGGAAGACAATGTTGTTGGGCCGACTTGTTTTGGCCCCGGGATGAGCCCTTCCACAAGGGGTTCACGCTGCCTTGCGACATCCCCAAGTACAACGGCACCGTCAAGCCAGAGGACTGGCTCATCGACTACACCACCGCAATCGGCATCGCGGGCGGCAATCGCCGCCTTGCCATGCGGTACACCCCGCTCATGCTCCAGGGTTTGGCCTACACATGGTTGAACAGCCTGCTGGCTGGCAGCATCAAGGCGTGGGTTGACTTTGAGCAGGCCTTCGTCTGCAACTTCACCAGCACCTACAAGCGACCCGACCGCCCTAGTCAGCTCACCATGTGCGTGCAGGGGCCGATGGAAACCGGCCGCAAGTACCTCGTGCATTGGACCGATCTCCGGAACAACTGCGAGGATGCCCATGAGGTCCAAGCCATTTAGTACTTCATGAACGGTTGTCGGGATGGCACCCTCCTCAAGCAGAAGCTCCTGCGCTCCGAACCAACCACCATGCCCGCACTCATGGTCATCGCAGACAAGTATGCCAACACCGACTCTGCCATGAAGATCTAGGTGGTGCTAGATGAAGCCGGCAAGGTGAAGACGGCACCGCCTCCCAAGCCGGCCGGCGAGAGCAGCCGCCAGCAGAACAACAAGTAGAACAACAAGCGCAAGGCCGATCAGCAGGCCCCCCGCTACAACAACCACCTCATCGCGGCCGCCGAGCAGGCCCCTACGGCCGAGCCGGCCGACAAGACGACATGGCAACCCGCCATGAGCTTCGAGGAGATGCTCGTCGCTCCCCGCAAGCACCACAACGGCGCAATGTCATCCACGCACACACTCCAGTAGTGCGCCATCACCAAGCGTATCATGAGGGGCGACATCTCGCCGCCTCTGGCTTCGGCTCCGAGAGCAGGGCCGCCAGCTCCGCCTCCTCCGCCCTCGCCCCCGGCCAATGGCGTGGTGTAGGATGATGTCTACCCCAACCAGAATGTGAGCTATGTCGTCTTCACCATCCTCGGCGACAACAAGCGTAGCAAGCGCCTGTTCCGTAAAGAGGTGAACACCGTCATCCCGGCCAAGCGGAGTACATGCACTGGTCGAAACGCCCGATCTGCTGGACCCAGGAGGACCACCCGGCCGTCATGCCGAACCCGGGTGGCTACGCCCTCATCCTTGACCCCACCATAGTCATCGCAAAGCACACCTGCAAGTTCTCGCGAGTCCTCATTGATGGCGGTAGCAACATCAACATCCTCTATCGCGACACCATGACCAAGCTCGGCCTCGAGGCCAAGGACCTGGAGCCATCCCGAACGGTCTACCAAAGCATTGTGCCAAGTCTCTCCTACTCCCCAATCGGCCGAATCCAACTCGACGTCCTCTTCGGCATGAGCAATCACTTCCGGCGCGAGACGGTCTGGTTCAAGGTGGTGGACCTATCCAGCGCGTACCATGCGCTACTAGGCTGGCCTACGCTTGCCAAGTTCATGGCGGTTCCCCACTATACCTACCTAAAGATGAAGCTGCCGGGTCCTAAGGGCTTCATCACCGTCAACAGCAACTACCACAAGTCCTTGGAGTGCGCTCAAGCTGGCACCCGATTGGCCGAGTCGCTGGTCATAGCTGAGGAGTGGCGCCAGCTCGATCGGATTGTTGCGCTGGCCAACGAAATGTTGGCAGTACCGGCTTCGGCCAAGGAGTCGGCTAGCGAGGCCTCGTTCCAGCCATCCAAGGAGACCAAGAAGATCAAGCTGAACCTGCAAGACCCCAACTGCAGCAAGTACGTCGTCGTGGGCACTCGCCTCAATAGCAAATAGGAAGGCGAGCTCGTCGACTTCCTCCATGAGAATCGAGATATCTTTGCATGGTCCCCAAAGGACATGCCGGGAATTCTGAGGGAGTACGCCAAGCACAAACTACACATCCGCAAGGACGCCAAGCCCGTCCGTCAACCCCTACGTCACTTTTTCGAAGAGAAGAGAAGAACCATCGGTGAAGAGGTCGCCAAGCTACTCGCAGCCAGCTTCATCATGGAAGTGTTTCACCCCGAGTGGCTGGCCAACCCAGTCCTCGTCCTGAAGAAGAACAACACCTGGTGCATGTGCATAGACTACACTGATATGTCTCCAACATATCTATAATTTTTGATTGTTCCATGCTATTATATTACTTGTTTTGGATGTTTACGGGCTTTACTATACACTTTATATCATTTTTGGGATAGTATGGAAATGCATTCATTTTCTTTGCATCGATTGTGATCCGCAATACTATCATAGTAAAAGAAGGGATCTAAGGAAGAATGTCAGCTAAACTTTTTGATTTTTTATTAGTAACAAGTAAATATTTTGTTTGGAGGTAAGAAACTTGCGATATTGAGGGTATAAATACCAACTAATCAAGAGACATGACCCAATCCACAAAGCAATTGATCATGATCAAATTTGTAAGCCCACTTGGATATTGAGCATTTACCCATAAAAATAGGATTATTTTCAATGAGTAGTTGTAGGTGCAACTTCGGAAAAGAGAATCTGATAAAGCTTTTCTTGCCTAGAGTCATTGAGTCATTATATACCTTAATTCTATTAAGCATCTTCCACGATCTTATTTCTTTCACTCTAACCTATTAACCGGAGGCCCAGTTCTAGTTTCTGTTTTTTCCTTGTTTTTGAGTATCGCAGAAAAGGAAAATCAAACGGAGTCCAATTGACCTGAAATTTCACGGAGCTTATTTTTGGACTAGAAGAAGGCCACAGATTACTAGAGATGGGCCAGAAGAGTCCCGAGGCACCCACGAGTGTGGGGGGCTCACCCTACCCCCTAGGGCCCCCTACCTCGTGGCCGCCTCGGAGACCCCCCTGACTTGTTCCCGACGCCAAAACCTCTTATATATACTGAAACCTCCAGAAAATAGAATAGATCGGGAGTTCCGCCGCCGCAAGCCTCTGTAGCCACCAAAAACCAATCTAGACCCTGTTCCGGCACCCTACCGGAGGGGGGGATCCCTCACCGATGGCCATCTTCATCATCCCGGCACTCTCCATGAAGAGGAGGGAGTGTTTCACCCTCAGGGCTGAAGTTATGCACCAGTAGCTATGTGTTTGATCTCTCTCTCTCTCTCTCTCTCTCTCTCTCTCGTGTTCTTGAGGTGATACAATCTTGATGTATCGCGAGCTTTGCTATTATAGTTGGATCTTATGATGTTTCTTCCCCTCTACTCTCTTGTGATGAATTGAGTTTTCCCCTTGAAGTTGTCTTGTCGGATTGAGTCTTTAAGGATTTGAGAACACTTGATGTATGTCTTGTCGTGCTTATCTGTGGTGACAATGGGATATTCACGTGATCTATTTGATGTATGTTTTGGTGATCAACTTGCGGGTTTAATGAACTTATGCATAGGGGTTGGCACACGTTTTCGTCCTGACTCCTCGGCAGAAACTTTGGGGCACTCTTTGAAGTTCTTTGTGTTGGTTGAATAGATGAATCTGATATTGTGTGATGCATATCGTATAATCATACCCACGGATACTTGAGGTGACATTAGAGTATCTAGGTGACATTAGAGTTTTGGTTTATTTGTGTCTGAAGGTGTTATTCTAGTACGAACTCTGTGATAGATCGAACAGAAAGAACAACATCGTGTTATTTTACTACGGACTCCTGAATAGATCGATCAGAAAGGATAACTTTGAGGTGGTTTTGTACCCTACAATAAGCTCTTCGTTTGTTCTCTGCTATTTGTGACTTTGAGTGACTCTTTGTTTCATGTTGAGGGATAGTTATATGATCCAATTATCTTATTATTGTTGAGAGAGCTTGCACTAGTGAAAGTATGAACCCTAGGCCTTGTTTGGAAGCATTGCAATAAGGTTTGTGCTCACTTTTACCACTTGTTACCTTGCTGTTTTTATATTTTCGTATTACAATACTCATATCTACCATCCATATTGCACTTGTATCACCATCTCTTCGCCGAACTAGTGCACCTACACAATTTACCATTGTATTGGGTGTGTTGGGGAAACAAGAGACTCTTTGTTATCTGGTTGCAGGGTTGTTTGAGAGAGACCATCTTCATCCTACGCCTCCCACGGATTGATAAACCTTAGGTCATCCACTTGAGGGAAATTTGCTATTGTCCTACAAACCTCTGCACTTGGAGGCCCAAGAACATCTACAAGAAGAAGGTTGCGTAGTAGACATCAAGCTCTTTTCTGGCGCCGTTGTCTGGGAGGTGAGTGCTTGAAGGTATATCTTTTGATCTTGGGATCGAATCTTTTTGTTTCTTGTTTTATCACTAGTTTAGTCTATAAAATAAACTACAAAAAATGGAATTAAGGTTGCCTCATATGCTTCATCTTTTTAATGTCTTTCATGAAAATGATGGGAAGGAAAATTGTGCTCAAGTACTAGAAGAAGAATTACATAGAATGCTTGGCATAAAATATGTGAATGATGAGAATGATGATTGCAATGTTGTTAGTATGAATTCTTTGAATACCCATGATTCTAATGATATGAAAAGCCACAAGCTTGGGGATGCTATGTTGGATGAAGATGATATGTTTAGTCCCCCAAGTTTTGATGAGAATATTTATTATGATGAAAGCATGCCTCCTATTTATGATGATTATATTGATGAAAGTGGGTTTGGAAGAGTGTCAACTTTAGGAATTAATGATCCCAGTATTTTGGAGGATGTTGAATATTATTGTGATAATTATGAAAGTGGATTTGGAGAGGTCATGACTTTATTTAGTGATGAATCCACTATTTTGGAAGAGGTTACAATTGATTATGAGAACAAAGTTGCTATCTATGATGATTATTGTGATGACTTGTATGATATTAAGAATAATGATAACCATGAAACTTCTCATCATGATTTTAGTTTTCAATTGGATTATGCCTCACATGATAATTATTTTGTTGAGTTTGCTCCCACTACTATTTGTGAGAAGAAATTTGCTTATGTGGAGAGTAGTAAATTTTCTATGCTTGTAGATCATGAAAAGAATGCTTTATGTGATGGTTATATTGTTGAATTCATTCATGATGCTACTGAAAATTATTATGAGGGAGGAATATATGCTTGTAGGAATTGCAATAATATCAAGTTTCCTCTCTATGTGTTGAAAATCTTGAAGCTATGCTTGTTTTGCTTTCCTATGCTAGTTGATTCTTGTTCCCATAAGTTGTTTGCTCAAAAAATCCCTATGCATAGGAAGTGGGTTAGACTTAAATGTGCTAGTCATGTTCTTCATGATGCTCTCTTTATGTTTCAATTCTTATCTTTTATGTGAGCACATCATTGAAATCATCATGCCTAGCTAAAAGGCATTAAAGAAAAGCTCTTGTTGGGAGACAACCCAATATTTACCTTTACTGTTTTTATGTGTTCACATGATTACGCTACTGTAGTAATCATGTTTTATAGCTTTTGTTTCAATAAAGTGCCAAGTAAGACCTTTTGGATAGCTTACGGTGATAATTGTGTTGATCCTGCTAAAAGTCAGAAACTTTTACACCCAGAAAATTAGTTTTGATAATTCACAGAAAAGTTCTTTTGATCTGATTCTTTTTTCTCTGGATTGGTACACAAATTTCTCAGGTTTTCCTAATTTAATAGAATTATTTGAGTTACAGAAGTATTCGAATGATACAGATTACTACAGACTTTTCTGTTTTTGACAGATTCTGTTTTCCATGTGTTGTTTGCTTATTTTGATGAATCTATGAGTAGTATCGGAGGTTATGAACCATAGATAAGTTGGAATACAGTAGATATTACACCAATATGAATTTAGAATGAGTTCATAACAATACCTAAGTGGTGTTTTTCTTCTTATACTAATGGAGCTTATGAGTTTTCTGTTAAGTTTTGTGTTGTGAAGTTTTCAAGTTTTGGGTAAAGATTCGATGGACTATGGAATAAGGAGTGCCAAGAGCCCAAGGCACCGAAAGGTAATATTTAAGGACAACCAAGATCCTAAGCTTGGGGATGCCCCGGATGGCATCCCCTCTTTCGTCTTCGTTCATCGGTAACTTTACTTGGAGCTATATTTTTATTCACCACGTGATATGTGTTTTGCTTAGAGCATCATTTTATTTTGTTAGTATTTGCTTCCTGTTATTTATAATAATGTTTTGCATCTATATTTTCAATAAAAATGTGAAGGATAGCCTTTACCATGCTTATTTTGCAAGTATGCTTGTTGCTGTTTGAAAACAGAAAGTTTATCGATGTTGCAAAACTTCCCTAGAAAAGTAAGAATATGATAAATTGTTTAAACTTTTTGCAAAATAAGATCTGATAAATTTTATACAGTGTAGTATTTTTCTAATAATTTTTGGAGTTAGGTAAGTATGATGGATCTTGCATTCTTTACAGACTGTACTGTTTTGGTAGATTGCTGTTATGTTTGCATTGTTTGCATATGTTTGCTTGTTTAATGATTCTATTTGAGGATAGGAGTATTAAATATGCAGAGGCATTTAGTATGCAATGTTGAATAATAATTTTAGTGATTTTTTATAGTAGAGAATGATAAGGTTATTGCGTTGATTTATACTAACTTATCTCACGAGTTCTTGTTGAGTTTTGTGTGGATGAAATTTTTAAGATGTAGGGAAGCCATGATATAGAAGGAATTAAGGAGACACAAAAGCTAAAGATTGGAGATGACCAAGGCACCCCAAGATAATATTTCAAGAAGTCTCAAGCATCCAAGTTGGGGATGCCCCGGTAGGCATCCCACCTTTCTTCTTCAACAATTATCGGTTAGTATCGGTTGAACCTAAGTTTTTGCTTCTTCACATGATGTGTGCTATCCTTGAAATGTCATTTTGTTTTGTTTTGCTTGATGTTTGAATAAAATACCAAGATCTGAAATTCTTAAATGTCAGATAGTCTTCACATAGTTTCATAATTATTCGACTACTCATTGACCTTCACTTATATCTTTTGGAGTAGTTTGTCATTTGCTCTAGTGCTGCACTTATATCTTCTAGAGCATGGCGGTGGTTTTATTTTGTAGAAATTATTGATCTCTCATGCTTCACTTATATTATTTTGAGATTCTTTTAGAACGGCATGGTATTTGCTTTGGTTATAAAATTAGTCCTAATATGATGGGCATCCAAGTTGGGTATAATAAAAACTATCATATAGAGTGCATTGAATGCTATGAGAAGTTTGATGCTTGATGATTGTTTTGAGATATAAAGATGCTAATATTAGAGTCATGCTAGTGGAGTAGTTGTGAATTTGATGAATACTTGTGTTGAAGTTTGTGACCGTAGCATGCACGTATGGTGAACCGTTATGTGATGAAGTTGGTGCATGATTTATTTTTTGATTTTCTTCCTTATGAGTGGCGGTCGGGGACGAGCGATGGTATTTTCCTACCAATCTATCCCCCTAGGAACATGCACGTAATACTTCGTTTCGATGACTAATAGATTTTTGCAATAAGTATATGAGTTCTTTATGACTAATGTTGAGTCCATGGATTATACACACTCTCACCCTTCCACCATTTCTAGCCTCTCTTGTGTCGTGCAACTTTCACCGGTACCATACACCCACCATATACCTTCCTCAAAACAGCCACCATACCTACCTATTATGGCATTTCCATATCCATTCCGAGATATATTTCCATGCAACTTTCCAGCATTCCATTTATTATGACACGCTCCATCATTTTCATATTGCTTTTGTATGACCATGTAGTTGACATCGTATTTGTGGCAAAGCCACAGTTATAATTCTTTCATACATGTCTCTCTTGATTCATTGCATATCCCGGTTCACCGCCAGAAGTATCCACATAGAGTCATATTTTGTTCCAAGTATTGAGTTGTAATTCTTGAGTTGTAAGTAAATAAAAGTGTGATGATCTTCATTATTAGAGCATTGTCCCAAGTGAGGAAAGGATGATGGAGACTATGATTCCCCCACAAGTCGGGATGAGACTCCGGACTTTATGAAAAATAAAAGAGGCCAAAGAAGCCCAAATAAAAAAGAGAGGCCAAAGAAGCCCACCAAAATAAATAAAAATAAAAAAATGAGAGAAAAAGAGAGAAGGGACAATGTTACTATCCTTTTCCACGCTTGTGCTTCAAAGTAGGACTATAATCTTCATGATAGAGAGTCTCCTATGTTGCCACTTTCATATACTAGTGGGAATTTTTCATTATAGAACTTGGCTTGTATATTCCAATGATGGGCTTCTTCAAATTGCCCTAGGTTTTCGTGAGCGAGCAAGTTGGATGCACACCCACTTAGTTTCTTTTGATGAGCTTTCATACACTTATAGCTCTAGTGCATCCGTTGCATGGCAATCCCTACTCACTCACATTGATATCTATTAATGGGCATCTCCATAGCCCGTTGATACGCCTAGTTGATGTGAGACTATCTTCTCCTTTTTTGTCTTCTCCACAACCACCATTCTATTCAACATATAGTGCTATGTCCATGGCTCATGCTCATGTATTGCATGAAAGTTGAAAAAGTTTGAAAACATCAAAAGTACGAAACAATTGCTTGGCTTGTCATCAGGGTTGTGCATGATTTAAATATTTTGTGTGATGAAGATAGAGCATAGCCAGACTATATGATTTTGTAGGGATAGCTTTCTTTAGACATGTTATTTTGAGAAGACATGATTGCTTTGTTAGTATGCTTGAAGTATTATTGTTTTCATATCAATATGAACTTTTATCTTGAATCATTTGGATCTGAACATTCATGCCACAATAAAGAAAATTACATTGAGAAATATGCTAGGTAGCATTCCACATCAAAAAATCTGTTTTTATCATTTACCTACTCGAGGACGAGCAGGAATTAAGCTTGGGGATGCTTGATACGTCTCCAACGTATCTATAATTTTTTATTGTTCAATGCTATTATATTACCTGTTTAGGATATTTATGGGCTTTACTATACAATTTTATATCATTTTTGGGACTAACCTATTAACCGGTGGCCCAGTGCCAGTTTCTGTTTTTTTCTTGTTTTTGAGTATCGCAGAAAAGGAAAATCAAACGGACTCCAATTGACCTGAAATTTCACGGAGCTTAGTTTTGGACCAGAAGAAGGCCACAGAGTACCGGAGATGAGCCAGAAGAGTCCCGAGGCACCCACGAGGGTGGGGGGCACGCCCTACCCCCATGGGCGCGCCCCCCTACCTCGTGGCCACCTCAGAGACCCCCTGACTTGTTCCCGACGCTAAGACCTCTTATATATACTGAAACCTCTAGAAAATACAATAGATCGGGAGTTCCGCCACCGCAAGCCTCTATAGCCACCAAAAACCAATCAGGACACTGTTCCGGCACCCTGCCGGTGGGGGGATCCCTCACCGGTGGCCATCTTCATCATCCCGATGCTCTCCATGATGAGGAGGGAGTAGTTCACCCTTAGGGCTGAGGGTATGTACCAGTAGCTATGTGTTTGATCTCTCTCTCTCTCGTGTTCTTGAGGTGATACGATCTTGATGTATCGCAAGCTTTGCTATTATAATTGGATCTTATAATGTTTCTCCCCCTCTACTCTATTGTGATGAATTGAGTTTTCCCCTTGAAGTTGTCTTGTCGGATTGAGGCTTTAAGGATTTGAGAACACTTGATGTATGTCTTGCCGTGCTTATCTATGGTGACAATGGGATATTCACGTGATCTATTTGATGTATGTTTTGGTGATCAACTTGCGGGTTCAATGAACTTATGCATAGGGGTTGGCACACGTTTTCGTCTTGACTCTTCGGTAGAAACTTGTGGGCACTCTTTGAAGTTCTCTGTGTTGGTTGAATAGAAGAATCTCAGATTGTGTGATGCATATCGTATAATCATACCCACGAATACTTGAGGTGACATTGGAGTATCTAGGTGACATTAGGGTTTTTGTTGATTTGTGTCTTAAGGTGTTATTTTAGTACAAACTCTATGATAGATCGAATGGAAAGAATAGCTTCGTGTTATTTTACTACGGACTCTTGAATATATCGATCAGAAAGGATAATTTTGAGGTGGTTTCATACCCTACAATAATCTCTTCGTTTGTTCTCCGCTATTATTGACTTTGGAGTGACTCTTTGTTGCATGTTGAGGGATAGTTATATGATCCAATTATGTTATTATTGTTGAGAGAACTTGCACTAGTGAAAGTATGAACCCTAGGCCTTGTTTCGAAGCATTGCAATACCATTTATGCTCACTTTTACCACTTGTTACCTTGTTGTTTTTATATTTTCAGATTACAAGTACTCATATCTGCCATCCATATTGCACTTGTATCACCATCTCTTCGCTGAACTAGTGCACCTATACAATTTACCAATGTATTGGGTGTGTATGGGACACAAGAGACTCTTTGTTATTTGGTTGCAGGGTTGTTTGAGAGAGACCATCTTCATCCTGCGCCTCCCACGGATTGATAAACCTTAGGTCATCCACTTGAGGGAAATTTGCTACTTTCCTACAAACCTCTGCACTTGGAGGCCCAACAATGTCTACAAGAAGAAGGTTGCATAGTAGACATCAAGCTCTTTTCTGGCGCCATTGCCGGGGAGGTGAGTGGTTGAAGGTATATCTTTAGATCTTGCAATCAAATCTTTTTGTTTCTTGTTTTATCACTATTTTAGTCTATAAAATAAAACTACAAAAAAATGGAATTAAGGTTTCCTCATATGCTTCATCTTCTTAATGTCTTTCATGAAAATGATGGGAAGGAAAATTGTGCTCAAGTACTAGAAGAAGAATTACATAGAATGCTTGGCATAAAATATGTGAATGATGAGCATGATTGCAAAGTTGTTAGTATGAATTCTTTGAATACCCAGGATGCTAATGATATGCAAAGCCACAAGCTTGGGGATGCTATGTTGGATGCAGATGATATGTTTAGTCACCCAAGTTTTGATGAGAATATTTATTATGATGAAAGCATGCCTCCTATTTATAATGATTATATTGAGGAAAGTGGGTTCGGAAGAGTGTCAACTTTAGGAAGTAATGATCCCACTATTTTGGAGGATGTTGAATATTATTGTGATAATTACGAAAGTGGATTTGGGGAGGTCATGACTTTATTTAGTGATGAATCCACTATTTCGGAAGAGGTTTCAATTGATTATGAGAACAAAGTTGTTAACTATGATGATTATTGTGATGACTTGTATTCTATTAAGAATAATGATAACCATGAAACTTGTCATCATGATTTTAGTTTTCAATTGGATTATGCCTCACATGATAATTATTTTGTTGAGTTTGATCCCACTACTATTCATTAGAAGATGAAGAAGGTTCACAGCGACAATGGAACGGAGTTCAAGAACGCCAATGTGGACACCTTTCTTGATGAAGAAGGTATCTCACATGAGTTCTTGGCTACGTATACACCTTAACAAAATGGAGTTGTTGAGAGGAAGAACCGGACGCTCATCTTAATGGAGAGAATGATGCTTGATGAATACAAGATGCCAAAACACTTTTGGGCGGAAGCGGTTCAGACAACTTGTCATGCAACAAATCTCTTGTATCTTCGCAAGCTACTCGGCAAGACGACATACGAGCTCCTCACCGGCAACAAACCCCAAGTTGGATACTTTCGAGTATTCGGCTCAAAGTGCTACATTCTTGATAAGCATCATTGTTCTAAATTTGCTCCCAAATCTCTTGAAGGTTTCCTACTTGGTTATGGCACAAACTCTCACACTTACCGTGTCTATAACAATTTCACTCGAAAGGTTGAAGAGACGGTAGATGTGAAGTTTGATTAATCTAATGGCTCGCAAGTAGAGCAATTGCCAATTGATGTAGGAGACAAAGACCCTTCGGAAGCAATCCAAGACTTGTCTATTGGCAAGATCCGTCCAACGGAGGTGAAGGAGAGTACCTCGTCCATCCAAGTGCAAGCTTCTACCTCAAGACAAGGTGAACCAAGAATCGATATGGAAGCATCCACAAGTGGGAGACACCAAGATGAAGAAAATGAGGAAGTACACCAAGATGAACCTCATCAACCTCCTTCTCCACCACGACAAGAGAATGACAACAACAACAATGAAGAAGGCCAATAAGAAGAACAAAATGATGAAGAAGATGTTCCACCCCGACCAAAACAAAATCTCTCACGAGTTCAAGCAATATTTGCCAGAGACCATCCCATCGAGCAAATCTACAATGATATCCAGACTGGGACAATCACTCGCTGTAAATCTCGTTTGGCTAATTTTTGTGAACATTATTCATTCATCTTTAGCATTGAACCCATGAAAGTTGATGAAGCATTGGAAGATCTGAATTGGATAAATGCCATGCATGAAGAGCTACACAACTTTGAGAGAAACCAAGTGTGGACATTGGTCGAGAAGCCCAACAACAACCACAACATCATCGGTACCAAATGGATGTTTGCAACAAGCAAGATGAATATGGACAAGTAGTTCGCAACAAAGCACGTCTCGTCGCCCAAGGCTACACTCAAGTCAAAGGTATGGACTATGGTGAGACATATGCCCCCGTTGCTAGACTTGAGTCCATTCGCATCTTACTTGCTTATGCCAATCACCATGATATTACCTTGTACCAAATGGACATTAAAAGTTCTTTTCTAAATGGTGAAATTGAGGAGTAAGTTTATGTTAAACAACCTCCCGGCTTTGTTAATTCTAAGAAACCCAATCAAAAACTTCACAAAGCTCTTTATGGTCTTAAACAAGCTCCTAGAGCGTGGTATAAATGCTCGACCAGGTTCCTCGTTGAAAAAGGCTTTGAGATCGGAAAAATTGATTCTACTCTCTTCACTAAAAGGGTTAATGGAGAATTATTTGTGTTCCAAATTTATGTTGATGATATTATATTTGGTTCAACTAACCCTCATTTTAGTGAGAAGTATGGAAAGCTTATGTCGGAGAAGTTTGAGATGTCCATGATGAGTGAACTCAAATTCTTTCTTTGTTTGCAAATCAAGCAAACTAAGGAAGGTACCTTTGTCTCTCAAACGAAGTACACCATGGACTTATTCAAGAAGTTCAATATGCAAGAATGCAAAGGTATGAATATACCCATGCCTACTAGTGGACATCTTGACTTGATTAAAGATGGTGAACCCGTTGATCAAAAAGTTTACCTCTCTATGATTGGTTCATTGTTATATCTATGTGCCTCCCGTCCTGATATTCTGCTAAGTGTGTGCATGTGCGCACGATATCAAGCGGCCCCTAAAGAATGTCATCTTAAGGTTGTGAAAAGGATAGTGAGATACTTAATACATACATCAAATTTTGGCATTTGGTATCCTAAGAGGTCTTCTTTTGATCTTGTTGGCTACTCCAACTCGGACTATGCCAGTGACAAGGTTGATAGAAAGTACACTTTGGGTACTTGTCAATTTCTTGGTAGATCTCCTGTGTCTTGGTCCTCCAAGAAACAAAACTCGGTATCCTTATCCACCGCCGAAGCGGAATACATTGCCGCCGGTTCATGTTGTGCTCAATTACTTTGGATGACCCACACTCTTAAAGATTATGGGATATATGTGAAACATGTTCCATTGCTTTGAGACAATGAAAGTGGTATTAAGATTTCTCACAATCCCGTGCAACATTCTCGAACTAAGCATATTGAGGTTCGTCATCATTTCATTCGAGATCATGTTGCTAAAGGTGACATTGACCTTAAGCACGTTTGTACCGATAAGCAATTGGCGGATATATTCACCAAACCGCTTGATGAGAAAGTATTTTGCCGGTTGAGAGGTGAATTGGACATCATTGATGTTTCAAACTTGGAGTAGGAACTCCATTTGGATACATGCAAGGCATGAGCCTTTGACTAATCCTTGATATTTCTCTTATGATGGTAATCATATGTCTTGGATATATTTGCACCCTTGCATGCTATCTAACCCTTGTAGGTACTTGGATGAATCTAAATCTATGAGATTGCAACTCACTCACATCTTGAGCAATCTCTACATCACTAAGTCTCTACAATGCGGTGGTTGAAGACAAGGAAGCACGAAACCCTTCAAACATATCCTTTGACAATTTATATATATCAAATTTATTTTGGTATCATATTTCATGATTGACACTTTCGATACACAAGTGCTCCTCCTTGCAAAGCTAACTCATGTAGGAAGATGAACTCCAATTACAAGTGGTGCTCCCAATGAAATACATCAACCTTGAGCATCCCACACAAGTTCAACTACATGATCAAGATCAACACCACCACCCAAGGTATGTTATTCCATCTTAGAGAAGCTTTACCCCAAGTCATGGGTCAAAGCAGCTCAACAAGATGTCAATAGATCAAAATGCTTAAACGAAAAATGGCAACCCCATTTTGTGCTCAAATGATGAGATGACCTATGATCAAGTGTCTTCACTTGAATCCTAAGTCAATATACTCTAACATAGGTGACTTTGTCGCCGACCAATTCTAGATGAAGTTCTCTAGTGTTTCTCCTTGTTCTTGCATTTGTCTCTTGCATATTTGTTTCCCTTCATACTTCATCTAGATCTCTTTTCTTTTAATTTTTGTTCTGCATTCCCTGCATCCTATTCATTGCAAATCCTTTAGTTAATTCCCTGCAAATCCTCGTGAGATCTTAGTTGCTTAGTGAGCTGAGGTGACAGGTGCTTTTTCTATGTAATGAACTCGGACACACCGGTTTGTCTCTTTCGGTCAAACCAAATTACCTCGGTGCCACCAAAGACTACAACTTGGTGTTACCAATTTCACATGCTGAGGAGACACTTTGTCATTTGCATCCTGCACATTTTGTTCCAGTTCCACTCAATGATTCTTATCCTCTACCAGCACCTTATTTTTTCCCTACTACTTTGCTATGTGACTCAAGGACCAAACCTATTTTGACTCACACTCCAGAAGATCCCTTCTTGGAAATTGATGTCAAAGGGGGAGAGAGAGCTCACATCAAAGCTTAATCATATCAAGAGGGGGAAAGAGAGGTAAATACTCACATAAAAGAGAGAGATTCTTGGTATTCAAAGAGGAGAGAAGTCACATGTCATTAGAGGGGAAATACATGTTCATGTTGTTTGTATGTTTGCTTTGCTCTGATTTTCTATTCCTTATCTTCTCCCAGTATCCCATATAAGATTCAGGGGGAGCAAGACATCTAAGGGAAGGAAATCTTCGAACTCATTGCATATATTTACCTTAGGGGACATGTCTACACTCAAATAGAGTACTTAGTACTCACTCTCTACATGTCATCCCAATCTTGGCACCCTTGTGGTTTGCTGCTCTTGCTCTGTTTAGTAGATGTTTCTGTGTTGCCTAACCTTGTTTACTCAGGCTCATATCTTCCAAAGCTAGCTCAAGACCACAAGGTAAGTATATCCATCACACTCATGTACATGAGGACCTCTTCCTGATGTACATATTGTTTGCAAGAAGGACTGATGAGCATGAAGGTACATTTCCTATATGCACACCATTTTCTCTGATGCATATAGCCAAGATACATGTAACTCATTGCTTGCTCTATCATGATTATGCACTCACACGATCTTATGTTTCATATTTACATGATTGCATACATGTAGGGGGAGCCTATGCATGTTACATGTCCTTCCAAAGCTTTACCTGCCTTTCTCTATATCTTTATCTAAAGCTTTGATGTTTGTTGTCATCAATTATCAAAAAGGGGGAGATTGAAAGCACAAGTGCTCCGTGGGTGATTTTGGTAATTAATGTCAACATATCTCTTGTTGGACTAATACTTTTATCTAGTATATTTCAGATAAGTCCAACAGTGGAGTGGCATGGACAAGAGGATGTGGAACCCCTTCAAGATGCTAAGGACAAAGGATTGGCTCAAGCTCAAAGCTCATGACTCTACATTTTCTATTTCAGTGATCCAAGATCACATTGAGTCCATAGGAAAGCCAGTACTATTAAAAGGGGATGAGGCGTTGCTTAATCGCTTGGTTGCTCAAAGTGCTTAGTGATATGCTCCAAGCCCTCAACCACTTTCTCATATCCACATTTGTCCCAAACCAAAAGTCAAACTCGGACCCACCAATTTGATCTATCCGGCGCCACCGAGTTTACTTGACATAACCACTGCCAGAAACCCTAATCTATTCGGTCTCACCGAGATGGGCTTGCAAACTCTCTGTTGCCTATTGCAATAATTTCAGTCTCACCGAGATATGCAATCGGTCCCATCGAGTTTGCCTGACCAACTCTCTGTTTTGTTTATTACCAAAATTGGTCCCACCGAGTTTGTGTAATCGGTCAAACCGAGATGAGGTTTACCCTAACCCTAGCACATCGGTCCCACCGAGTTGATCATATCGGTCCCACCGAAATGCCTAACGGTCACATTATGAACCAAATCGGTATGACTGAGTTTTCTGATTCGGTCTCACCGAGTTTGATAAATTGTGTGTAACCGTTAGATTTTGTGTTGAGGCTATATATACCCCTCCACCCTCTCTACATTCGTGGAGAAAGTCATCAGAACATGCCTACACTTCCAGCATTCATTTTCTGAGAGAGAACCACCTACTCATGTGTTGAGACCAAGATATTCCATTCCAACCATATGAATCTTGATCTCTAGCTTTCCCCAAGTTGCTTTCCACTCAAATCATCTTTCCACCAAATCCAATCCTATGAGAGAGAGTTTAGTGTTGGGGAGACTATCATTTGAAGCAAAAGAGAAAGGAGTTCATCATCAACACACCGTCTATTACCTTTTGGAGAGTGGTGTCTCCTAGATTGGTTAGGTGTCACCTGGGAGCCTCCGTCAAGATTGTGGAGTTGAACCAAGGAGTTTGTACGGGCAAGGAGATTGCCTACTTCGTGAAGATCTACCCTAGTGAGGCAAGTCCTTCATGGGTGATGGCCATGGTGGGATAGACAAGGTTGCTTCTTCTGGACCCTTCGTGTGGGTGGAGCCCTCCATGGACTCGCGCAGCCGTTACCCTTCGTGGGTTGAAGTCTCCATCAACGTGGATGTATGATAGCACCACCTATCGAAACCACGCCAAAAATCTCCGTGTCTCCAATTGCATTTGCACACTCCAATCCCATCCCTTTACATTCTTGCAATTTGCATGCTTTACTTTCCGCTGCTCATATACTCTTTGCATGCTTGATTGATATGTATTGTGAATGTTTAAACTTGTGCCCCTCGCGGTGGAGGTAACAGCCTAATACAGTGTAGGGTGGTTATTGCTTGGGCTTTGATTACTAGGCAGCGAATACGCTTAACCTAGTTCTCAACCTCTTTCTTTCCTGCCCTAACTTGCCACCGGGTCGTCTCTTTATATACACAGGTTGACGCCCGACGGCTTACAGGGTCCGGGCCAGCTCATAGACAATGTGCCCGGCACGGTGACTAGCTAAGCCTGCCTTACAATACAAGTTTATACACATGGCGGTTCTTCCTCCTGGGCCCTAAGTCACCTCTGGGTCTTGGGCCACAAGCGGGCTTGTATAGCCCGCCACCTTCATGGGTTATCTCTAGTGGTATGACCCGGCCCCTCCTGGGTGGTTCACACCCAGTAGTTATATCCCCAACATTAGGCGTCAGGTTGATTTGAACTTGTTCATATCAATCTTCAACACCTGACTTGTAAAATTTGCATCACCTGTTGTAACTCACCATGACGTCAGCTCTTGAAATCTTCTTAAACCACCATGACGTCATTTCGCCTTAACTCCCCACGAGGCCCAGAGCATCTTAACTGATCCTTATCTTAATAAACATCCCAAAAATCAAGGCGTCCCTATAGCCATGCAATGATTTTGGCCTCCTCGATTCCCGTGCATGCCTTGTACCCACCCCCTTATAAATAGGAATAGGGGTCTCTCATTTTCCCCCTGCTTCTTTCTTCGTCTTCCTCCTCCTCTCAGCCACACGAGTGCTCGAACTCCGCCGTCGCGACCTCCAACCGTTGCATCAACTCAAGCCACTACATCGACCTGACAAGACCGGAGAACTCTAGTACGCCGCCGCCGATCCTCATCGTCTGTAAGCGCACCTTCCCCTTTCATCTCAAATCTACATTTAGGGTTTGAGTTGTTCATCGATGTTCTTACTGTTCTTCTTTAACTTATTCAACTCCTACAGCTTTCAATTTGAACAGGCCGTAGATCTTGCGCGGTAGTAGTTTTGTCACCATTTTTGTCATTAAAATAGCATCTCTTTGTAGAAAGCCATATCAACACATCCAAGTGTTTCACTGCCACCACCTTAGGTTTTACTTTCACTGCCTTTTCTGAACTGTCACAGATCCGAAATTATATCTCTAGTTTGTGAAATCTGTTTGTCTGTCCCTTATCAAAATTTTCACTTTATAGATTTAAATCCCCAAAACTGCCATGGCGGCTTATGACATAAACCGTGACCCGCCATATTACATTAGGCCCCTGTTAAGCCGCCATCATCCACTTAAATCCATAACCCAGCCATCTTCCGGTTTAACCAAGCTGGCTTCTTCTTGAACTGAATCTTTATAGCTTTATCGTTGTATAGTGGTTGAAACAACAACTTGTAACTCGCCACATATCTGTCGGTTTAATGACATCTTGAATTGCTCTATTGTAGGCCGTGTACCCAACCATGACCAAGACAGTTACATCATGCGACTGGGTTCCATCCATTGTTATCGAGGCAATGCTTGAATATTATGTAAAGATTGGTTTCTTACCGGCCAAGGATGTCATTCACTAGCGTGCTCCTAATCCGGGCGAAGCCAAACCTCAGTCGCAAGCCAGTGAAGTTATTGTTTTTACTTATCATATGAATCGGGGCTTTTCACTGCCCGGGTCAAATATCTTCCGTGATGTTCTGCACTTCATGCAACTTCATCCTCAAGATATCGGGCCCAACTCCATTTCCAATATTTGCAATTTCCAAGTCTTCTGTGAGGTATACCTTCAAGAAGAACCTAGTGTTGACCTCTTCAGAGAGTATTTCTACCTGAACTGCCAGAATGAATTACTGACGGCCCCAACCAAGAACTTGGAGGGATCTTAATTCAGCATCACAGAGATGCCATTTTCCCTTATGCTTCCCTTCCAAGCCATCCCAAAGATTGGAATCAAACCTGGTTATAATGCAAGGATACTTCTCCTACTTATGAAAATCCCTTACCGGGTTATCATGACCAATGGCTCAACCCAAAGCATCCTCTTCCTGGACGGCTTACCACCATTGAACGGGCCAAACTTGCACCTACCTTCTCATAGGTTAGGGCATTATTGGGCAATGGCTTTACCGGAATTGATCTGGTTTGGTGCTGGGTAGCTTGGCAGATTATACCCTGAAGTCGTCGGCCTGGTTTAATGTGCATATACACTGGTGATACCAAGGACCCACTGCGTTACAATTCAAAATGTTTGACTGATAAGGCTATCAATGATATGACCAAGACTCTTCTTAATGAGACATTGGAAAGCTGTAGCAGAGTGGGTCTGAATCACTTCTGCGTACTTAACCCAGCACCGGAGGTATGCTTGTTCGGTTTACATACTTCCTCCCTCACTGCTCGTAGAATCTGGAAATCCTAACTTATTGTAAACTTTCTTAGGCTGGATCCGCTTTTTGGGATAAGAGATACGATGAAAAAAGCTGCCAAGAAGGCCAGAGCTAAGTCCAAAGCAATGAAGAGAAGCAAAAAGACATCCACCGCTTCTGATACGTTTAATGTGGACCGGCACCGGAGGTATGCTTGTTCGGTTTACATACTTCCTCCCTCACTACTCGTAGAATCTGGAAATCCTGACTTATTGTAAACTTTCTTAGGCTGGATCCGCTTTTTGGGATAAGAGATACGATGAAAAAAGCTGCCAAGAAGGCCAGAGCTAAGACCAAAGCAATGAAGAGAAGCAAAAAGACATTCACCGCTTCTGATACGTTTAATGTGGATGAATCTGAAGAGTCGGAGGTAGACCTTGATTCCCTTGGCTCCTTTTTCATCCATCTTATTGACACTGATTACTATCAGGATAACACAGAGAGCAGCCAGGCGGTTGATGACGAGGTAACCATTATTTCCTCCGACTCAGAGCCCTTGCCAAGACAGAAAATTCGATGCGTGATCCGGAAATTAAGGTTTTCTAACCCCTTAGCTCACATGGATCCCAACTTTATTTTGAAGCAACAACAACATGAGAACCGGCGCAGAACCCGGAACAATGGAGGCGAAGAACTTTCCTCCGGTTTTCCAAACACGCCAGCTCTACGCAAATGCCGGAATGAGGTATTTCAAAAATCTAACTCTTATTTATTTTAACCCAGATATTATTCATCCAGTACTTGATGCTTCGAATTATCAAGGAACTTCTCATTCTTCATCTGGCGACTCTTCGCAGATTCGGCTTCCTCCTTTCAAGACTGCCCCTGGTACCAACTTAAACCTGTGTTTAACGTCTCTACATTCATACTGACTTTCTGAATCCTCTTCTAGTGGGAAAGCAAAGCCAAGCAAAAAGGCTAGAACCACCAAGCCCTCAAAAGATCCCAAACCTCGTGAGCCAGAAAAACAAGCACCAATTTCAGAGACCTCCGTGCAACAATAGGATAATCCTGCTGATGACCCGCCACCAAAAAATCATGGCACATCTGTGTGACATCCCAAAATTTTTAACCTTGTTTTATTAATTAAAATTTGGCCAGGAACTTAAACTTTTGTTTTCTGGATTTTTCTTTTGATTTCAGAACCATTCTTTCCTTTATTTTTATGGAGTTTTTACCTCAAGTGAAAAACTTCCCAATTTTATTGGACTCTCTTACCCTCTCAAATAAAACAATTCTTTTATCAGTAGGATTATTTATATAATTATGTTTCCCCTAAGCTTTATTTCTCTAATTTGGTTTTTCATAAGTTTAGGGTCCCATCTGCACTGCAACCCTTTTATAAATTCATTCAAAAATCCCACTAAAATTTGGAGATGTCATGTGATGTTTTTAAAACATTTTTGTGCCAGAATATATTTCAATCTTTGGATATTTTGAGTTCTACACATAATTTTCAAATCTGGTCCAGTGGGCAGTTTTGCACTACAACCTATTTAAATATTTCTTTAAAACTTCCACCAAAATTTTGGGATGTCAATATGAGTATGTTAATTAACTTTTTGCAAAAACCCAGTGTTGTCCTTTGAAAAATTTGAGTGAATCAACCTCTTTTCCATTCTGCTCCAACTTGATGATTTGTACAGCAACTATATTTTAAATTGCTCCTTTATCCATGATTTCTTTTCCTACTTGTAGTCCTCCCTGCTAAACTCTTAAGTCCAAGAGGTTGGACTCATTGGAGCAATTCTAGTTCTTGCAATCATGCCCTATTCTTTTTGTCCTAATCTGAAGTTTTGCAAAACTTGCACTAGCAAGATTGTTCTTTTTGCAAACTAACCTCACCACCCTCTCATGCATCTAAAGAGACCCCACTCTCGAAGATTTGACCACCCCAAGTGCTTCCTAGATGCCTCTGGCATTTTGTCAAACACCCTGTGTGCATGGACAGAATTGGCATGAGTGTTTGTTTGCATTGTGAACTTGGCCACCTGACCTAACCACCATGTCCATTTAACTTCTGACTAACCCTAACCTAGCCCTGTTTCTTGCCAGCCTCACCCGCGACCTCTAGCATGCCCTGGCATTTCGTCGAACACGTCCAACTTGGCCACCTGACCTAACCACCATGTCCATTTAACTTCCGACTAACCCTAACCTAGCCCTGTTTCTTGATAGCCTCACCCGTGACCTCTAGCATGCCTTGGCATTTCGTCGAACACGTCCCGGGCATGCTCTGGGCGCGCCCAGAGCGCGCGTTTTGCACGTGTTGCACACGCGTGCACCGAGCCGCCGCGTCTCGCCTCGCACTCCTTCTGGCCCTTGGCCAACCACAGCCAGCACGCCACGTATCCTCCTGCACCGCTACGCCACCCCGACCACCCCTGGCACCCCATAGCGCCACCGTCAGGGCACTCTTGGCGGCACGCCGGCGTCCGCAATGCGCCTCTGCCACGGTCGGTGCCGCCTGAGCCACCCCGGCTCGCCACCTGCCCCTGGGAGCCGCGCAAGCTTATCCCCTCGCTCGTCGGCTAGCTCTCGTCGCCTACACGTCGCCCTGCAAGCTACAGAACATCGGTTCGCCGGTGACCTTATCCTCGGCCGCAGAACCGCCATGGCCACGCTATATAAGAAGCACCCGAGCTCGTCTAGGCATCACGCAGCCTCTCTCACTCCCTCACCGACCCACCCATAGCAGTAGGAAGACCAGGGGAGTCGTCTTCTTCCTCTCAGGCAACTCCTGCCGCCGCCACTGCCCCGGCCATTCTGGCGCCACCAGGACCTCCCCCTCTCCACTCTCTTCACCAGGAGCTCTCCCTCCCTCTCGTGAGTGCACCCCCACGCTCAATTTTGGTCGGGAACCACCATAGCCCCGGCCCATAAATCCAACTGAGGCCACCATCCGCCGTGAGGCTCGTCGCCGACGACTCCCTCCATCCCCATCACTCCCTCGACCACCGGAAGAACCGCCCTAGTCTTGCGGATCCATCCCCACCCTCGGGAGCCCGCGAGGAGCCGCCAAACGCCGGCGACGATCGCCAGAGCCCCTGCCTCTGTTCGGCCAGAGGAAGAAGAGGGAAGGGGACTGGTCAAACCTGACCAGTGGGGCCCCTGGACCCACTGTCAGCGACCCAGCCCGCCTCCACACGTGTTTAAGTGAAGGCGTATAACTCCCCAGTACGTTTCCCCTACACCAAAAATGTATTCCGTCTGAAGCGTGTTCTTTTATATTTTTTTATAAAAATAGATTTTGACCAGGACTTTGACTGGCTATAACTTTTAAAATATAAATCCAAATGACTTGATTCTTTTTCCTACATCTCCCAAATATTGTCTAGTTTATTTTAAGATTTATTTCAAAAAAATTCAGACAACTTTTTGGTATTGTTTTTGAAACTATATATTGATTCAAAAATCTTCAAAAACTTTTGGAGTGCACCTTGCCTCCCCACAACTTGAGGCAAGCATTCTGAACCCTAGCATAATATTTTTGGTGTGTTAGTTGACACGGTTATAACACCACCTTACTTCAGAAAAACTCGTTATTTTATGTGGTGATACGATCATTTGCATGAAAGCATATTAGTGATTTCCTTGCTGTTGGGAGTGAATATACTTGTGATGGTAATCATCCTCATGTGCCTTGCATGCATGCCGGAAAGGAATCCGAGAAAGCCTCTGCCTTGGGTAGGTGTGAGCTTGTCGCCGGTCTCTGTTGGGACAGTTATGTCCGGTATGGCATAGTAAGGACTAATGAGCGGTGATTCTGTTGGTTGAAATATATTTGTTATACGTGTCATGCAGGGAATTTATAAACCTCCTGAGTCGACCATAGATCGAGTCTTGTTCCAGTAACCCCCATACTTCTTTCGTACTACCACTTGTCCCTACAACAAGTAGGGTACGGTTCAGTAAGTCGTCAACCCCTTTCAAGCACACACCCTACAGAGAGGCCATGGTGGAAGATGCCGGTTGTAGCCGGTAGGCAGGCCACCTGGCCCGGGGGCATGGGTATTTCTGGTTGGGACCGAGAGGGGGGCACCCCTTAGAGCGCGCGATATAAATTTGATCCCATGCTACATGAGGTTGTAGCCTCCCCACTTAAAGTTTTGCTTGACAGGTGTCGTGGGTGATTCCAGACACCGGTAAGTTAAGCTGGTGTGTGCAAGTTAGGTGTGTTTTCAACTAAAAGACCGTAGACGAAATTAGTCCCGATGGACTAATGGAATCTGTTGCTCGCCGGTAAAGAGTACACCCTATGCAGAGATTAAACCTATTCGAATAGCCGTGTCCATGATTAAGGACTACAGTCTGGGATGGGTCAAGTGTCGGTCTTAGTGTCGGTCTTCGAAGGAGAAACTACTAAACCAGAACATGGATCATGACTGATGACTTGTGATAAATATGTTTATGTTTATTATGGACTAACCCATTTTATTATATGAATTATTGGGTATCCCTGGGACGGTTCTAGCCACTGGATATTCATTGTGATTATTTGTTTTATAAGCCCTTTATGCGGTGTCGCTGAGACGCCCGACTGTTGCATTGCTTGTTATTTATTTACTTTATAAGCCCTTTATGTGGTCTCGCTGAGACGCCCGACTGTGGCACTGTTGGTTATTTATTTTATAAGCGCTTTATGTGGTGTCGCTGAGACGCCCGACTGTGGCATTGTTTGTTATTTATTTTCTTTATAAGCCCTTTATGTGGTGTCGCTAAGACGCCCGACTGTGGCATTGCTTGTTATTTATTTACCTTATAAGCCCTTTATGTGGTGTCGCTGAGACGCCCGACTGCGGCATTGCTTGTTATTTATTTACTTTATAAGCCCTTTACATGGTGTCGCACAGACGCTCGACTGCGGCATTTTATTTCCACTCCATTATTGCGCATTCATGTTACATATAAATAACCTGTTTGCATGCATAAGAGATTTTATTTATGACTGACGATATGATCATAGAATATTTCAGTGCATGATTATCATTTATATTATCCCTGTGTTCATAATGTTTGCGAGTACATTCAAAGTACTCACTGGCTTGTCCCTGGCTATTGTTTTGGCCAGATTTCTTGCTCGGAGAGGAGCGACGCGATGACAGCCTCAGAACCTAAGCAGTGGTGGTAGCAGCCCCGCGAAGATAGGAGTTAACCTGGTCAGCTGTTCCTGTGGGAAATGGAGTTCCATAGACACTGATGATTCACAAACCGCTTCTACCATCAACCACTAGAACCATTTGTTGTACTCACATACCAGAATGGTCTTGTACTACACATTTTGCATTTTGCTTGGAAATTCTGTATCAAGTCGGTGTCTCATCAGCTAACAGTAATCCTGGGGCTGGTGAGCACAACGGCCATTTTCTGGAAATTAATACCCGGAAAACCGGTCATGACAAACTTGGTATCAGAGCCAGGCTGACCATTGGCTAATCCTATCTTAGCCAGGTCGAAAAACCTAGGAAAAACCAACCCTCCAGACCCTAACCAAAACCCCAGCCAAGCTTCCCGTGCAAGATAGCCACACAGTGACCCTGACACTTTTGGCTGTTGGTGCCCAACCTATCAGCCTAGCCTGTCGATCACGCGCTAGGGACCGACACCTATATTGTCCCATTCGCAAGCATGCGAAGGAAGACTCCGTTCCCTTTTTCTATAAAAAGGGCACGCTAGCCTCAACATAGCACAGCCCAGCCTCTTCCTCAAGCCAAGTTATAATGCCTGGCCCCGTTGTGCACAATGAGACCACAGCAAACAACCTTGGGGGATTTGTGACCGTGCTCGCGAACCTCACCCGCCGTGCCTTTGCATTTGAAGAGCCCCCAGAATATGTTGTGTACCAAGGGTCCATGAGCGGTGAGAGCCGTCAATTCTGGGCCACTGTGCACATCTACGGTAGGAGTCTGTCGCCAGAACGCCCCTACAGGTTCACCGGAAGGACAACTTCCTTCGAGCCACAAGCCATCCAACTAGCTGCTCGAGAAGCTATAGTTCAACTCCGGCATTTGTCGCCCAGAGTTAACTGTCGCTCGTTCTACTACTACCCCAGCCGTGATGGATATGGTAGACCACCCCAAGTTGTCAACGGAGATCACGAGACGGATCCTGCTTTATTGCATCTGGTGCGCTATGTAGGTGCACTAGCGGAACTGTTCGATCAAATCACCATTGATCTGATCGCAGCTCGTGGAGAGCTAGTTCGCCGAGCCCCGGCGAGAGAAGAGAACGAGCCCGATGCTGACAACCCAGTCGTGCTGTTAGGACACCCGATCGAGTCCCTGAGGTCTGCCCCAGCCGTCGGCCAAGGTGCTTTGATGACCCCAGAAGTGCTTCGTCGCCTCTTGGGAGCACACTCCAACGGGGTTGTGGCCAACAATCCCGAAGAGGGTCATCAACGCTACCCTGAGCCTGCAGCCCCTCAACCCCCTACAGTTAATCCCGACAGTGAGAACCGAGGAGAAGCCTCGACATCCACAAGGCACGCCCGCTTGGATATTAACGAGGTAGACTAAAGTCACTCGAGTGGTACTGAGTCTTAATATATCCTCGTCTTGTAACTGTGTGATCCTGTACCGCCATTATTAAATGTTGTTGATTGTGCGCCCCTGTTTTTAATAATGGCCAAGCATGAGTATGTAGGTGTACGATTGCATTTTTTAACCCGGGCGTAGTTGCCAACCGCGACGGCACAATAATTTATGCTATAAATAAATTTTTAGTTTCTACTAACAGGAATGATATTTTCAAAACAACTCTTAACAAATCTCAAGGACGAGATTTTCTTTTAAGGGGGGTAGTGTTGTGAGCCCCAAATTTTTTAACCTTGTTTTATTAATTAAAATTTGGCCAGGAACTTAAATTTTTGTTTTCTGGATTTTTCTTTTGATTTCAGAACCATTCTTTCCTTCATTTTTATGGAGTTTTTACCTCAAGTGAAAAACTTCCCAAATTTATTGGACTCTCTTACCCTCTCAAATAAAACAATTCTTTTATCAGTAGGATTATTTATATAATTATGTTTCCCCTGAGCTTTATTTCTCTAATTTGGTTTTTCATAAGTTTTGGGTCCCATTTGCACTGCAACCCTTTTATAAATTCATTCAACAATCCCACCAAAATTTGGAGATGTCATGTGATGTTTTTAAAACATTTTTATGCAAAAAATATATTTCAATCTCTGGATATTTTGAGTTCTACACATAATTTTCAAATCTGGTCCAGTGGGCAGTTTTGCACTACAACCTATTTAAATATTTCTTTAAAACTTCCACCAAAATTTTGGGATGTCAATATGAGTATGTTAATTAACTTTTTGCAAAAACCCAATGTTGTCCTTTGAAAAATTTAGTGAATCAACCTCTTTTCCATTCTGGTCCAACTTGATGATTTGTACAACAACTATATTTTAAATTGCTCCTTTATCCATGATTTCTTTTCCTACTTGTAGTCCTCCCTGCTAAACCCTTAAGTCCAAGAGGTTGGACTCATTGGAGCAATTCTAGTTCTTGCAATCATGCCCTGTTCTTTTTGTCCTAATCTGAAGTTTTGCAAAACTTGCACTAGCAAGATTGTTCTTTTTGCAAACTAACCTCACCACCCTCTCATGCATCTAAAGAGACCCCAGTCTGGAAGATTTGACCACCCCAAGTGCTTCCTAGATGCCTCTGGCATTTTGTCAAACACCTTGTGTGCATGGACAGAATTGGCATGAGTGTTTGTTTGCATTGTGAACTTGGCCACCTGACCTAACCACCATGTCCATTTAACTTCTGACTAACCCTAACCTAGCCATGTTTCTTGCCAGCCTCACCCGCGACCTCAAGCATGCCCTGACATTTCATCGAACACGTCCCGGGCGTGCTCTGGGCGCGCCCAGAGTGCGCGTTTTGCACGTGTTGCACACGTGTGCACCAAGCCGCCGCGTCTCGCCTCGCACCCGTTCTGGCCCTTGGCCAACCGCAGCTAGCACGCCACATATCCTCCTGCACCGCCACGCCACCCTGACCACCCCTGGCACCCCACAGCGCCGCCGTCAGGGCACTCTTGGCGTCACGCCGACGTCCGCAATGCGCCTCTGCCACGGTCAGCGCCGCCCGAGCCACCCCGGCTCGCCACCTGCCCCTGGGAGCCGCGCAAGCTTATCCCCTCGCTCGTCGGCTAGCTCTCGTCGCCTACACGTCGCCCTGCAAGCTACAGAACGTCGATTCGCCGGCGACCTTATCCTCGGCCGCGGAGCCACCATGGCCACGCTATATAAGAAGCACCCGAGCTCGTCCAGGCCTCACGCAGCCTCTCTCACTCCCTCACCGACCCACCCATAGTAGTAGGAAGACCAGGGGAGTCGTCTTCTTCCTCTCCGGCAACTCCTGCCGCCGCCACTGCCTCGGCCATTCCGGCTCCACCAGGACCTCCCCCTCTCCACTCTCCTCACCAAGAGCTCTCCCTCCCTCTCGTGAGTGCACCCCCATGCTCAATTTTTGTCGGGAACCACCATAGCCCCGGCCCCCAAATCCAACCGAGGCTGCCATCCGCCGCGAGGTTCGTCGCCGACAACTCCCTCCATCCCCGTCACTCCCTCGACCACCGGAAGAACCGCCCCAGTCTTGCGGATCCATCCCCACCCTCGGGGGCCCGCGAGCAGCCGCCAAACGCCGGCGACGATCGCCGGAGCCCCCGCCTCTGTTCGGCCAGAGGAAGAAGAGGGAAGGGAACTGGTCAAACCTGACCAGTGGGGCCCCTGGACCCACTGTCAGCGACCCAGCCCGCCTCCACACGTGTTTAAGTGAAGGCGTATAACTCCCCAGTACGTTTCCCCTACACCGAAAACGTATTCCTTCTGAAGCGTTTTCTTTTATATTTTTTTATAAAAACAGATTTTGACCAGGACTTTGACTGGCTATAACTTCTAAAATATAAATCCAAATGACTTGATTCTTTTTCCTACATCTCCCAAATATTGTCTAGTTTATTTTAAGGTTTATTTCAAAAAAATTCAGACAACTTTTTGGTACTGTTTTTGAAACTATATATAGATTCAAAAATCTTTTAAATAGGATTTTTGGAGAAAGGAGAAAGCCTTCAAAAACTTTTGGAATGCACCTTGCCTCCCCACAACTTGAGGCAAGCATTCTGAACCCTGGCATAATATTTTTGGTGTGTTAGTTGACACGGTTATAACACCACCTTACTTCAGAAAAACTCATTATTTTATGTGGTGATACGATCATTTGCATGAAAGCATATTAGTGATTTCCTTGCTGTTGGAAGTGAATATACTTGTGATGGTAATCATCCTCATGTGCCTTGCATGCATGCCGGAAAGGAATCCGGGAAAGCCTCTGCGTTGGGTAGGCGTGAGCTTGTCGCCGGTCTCCGTCGGGACGGTTATGTCCGGTATGGCATAGTAAGGAATAATGAGCGGTGATTCTGTTGGTTGAAATATATTTGTTATACGTGTCATGTAGGGAATTTATAAACCTCCTGAGTCGACCATAGATCGAGTCTTGTTCCAATAACCCCCATACTTGTTTCGTACTACCACTTGTCCCTACAACAAGTATGGTACGGTTCAGTTTGTCGTCAACCCCTTTCAAGCACACACCATACAGAGAGGCCATGGTGGAAGATACCGTTTGTAGCCGGTAGGCAGGCCACCTGGTCCGGGGGCATGGGTGTTTTTGGTTGGGACCGAGAGGGGGGCACCCCTTAGAGCGCACGATATAAATTTGATCCCATGCTACGCGAGGTTGTAGCCTCCCCACTTAAAGTTTTGCTTGACAGGTGTCGTGGGTGATTCCAGACACCGGTAAGTTAAGCTGGTGTGTGCAAGTTAGGTGTGTTTTCAAATAAAAGACCGTACACGGAATTAGTCCCGATGGACTAATGGAATCCGTTGCTCGCGGGTAAAGAGTACACCCGCTGCAGAGATTAAACCTATTCGAATAGCCGTGTCCATGGTTAAGGACTACAGTCTGGGATGGGTCAAGTGTCGGTCTTAGTGTTGGTCTTCGGAGGGGAAACTACTAAACCAGAACGTGGATCATGACTGATGACTTGTGATAAATATGTTTATGTTTATTATGGACTAACCCATTTTATTATCTGAATTATTGGGTATCCCTGGGACAGTTCTACCCCCTGGATATTCATTGTGATTATTTTTTTTATAAGCCCTTTATGCGGTGTCGCTGAGACGCCCGACTGTTGCATTGCTTGTTATTTATTTACTTTATAAGCCCTTTATGTGGTGTCGCTGAGACGCCCGACTGTGGCATTGTTTGTTATTTATTTTCTTTATAAGCCCTTTATGTGGTGTCGCTGAGACGCCCGACTGTGGCATTGCTTGTTATTTATTTACCTTATAATCCCTTTATGTGGTGTCGCTGAGACGCCCGACTGCAACATTGCTTGTTATTTATTTACTTTATAAGCCCTTTACGTGGTGTCGCACAGACGCCCGACTGCGGCATTTTATTTCCACTCCATTATTGCTCATTCATGTTGCATATAAATAACCTGTTTCCATGCATAAGAGATTTTATTTATGACTGACGATATGATCATAGAATATTTCAGTGCATGATTATCATTTATATTATCCCAGTGTTCATAATGTTTGCGAGTACATTCAATGTACTCATTGGCTTGTCCCTGGCTATTGTCTTGGCCAGATTTCTTGCACGGAGAGGAGCGATGCGATGACAGCCCCGGAACGGTAGCAGTGGTGGTAGCAGCCTCGCGAAGATAGGAGTTAACTTGGTCAGCTGTTCCTGTGGGAAATGGATTTCCATAGACACTGATGATTCACAAACCGCTTCCGCCATCAACCACTAGAACCATTTGTTGTACTCACAGACCAGAATGGTCTTGTACTACACATTTTGCATTTTTCTTGGAAATTCTGTATCAAGTCGGTGTCTCATCAGCTAACAGTAATCCTGGGGCTGGTGAGCACAACGGCCATTTTCTGGAAATTAATACCCGGAAAACCGTTCGTGACACTCTGCTGATCCAATGGTCACTGGGCCGGAGATTGCTGAACCGCCAAGCCCAACTAAGCCTCTCAAGCCGGATACTGAGGAAGTTGTGATCACTGGCGCTTGTTTTCAAGAACCAGGAAACCCTGTAGTTCGGGCTAAACATTCTTCCAAGGAAGAGCTGGTCGAGAGGCACAAGGTCAAGTTTGACATGGCCAATTATTCGCACCTGAGCATTAGTGAAATCTTCTCTGGCTATCTGAATCAAGTACACATCATCCGTGATCTGGAAATTGACATGGTTAAGCACATGCATCAGAAACATGAGGTATTAATTCTTGCTCTCATATGAGATACATTCCTTTAGCCCCCAAGTCTACTGAATATGATAGGATAGAATATATTGTAGACTTGCTAGATGGCCTTTTTACTAAGCTTCTGAGTTAGAACCTATAGTCCCCAAGGGCCGGCTTAAACTATTAAGTTAAGCCGGGACTTATCAATTGATAAGAAATCTCATTTAATCATCCTTGCCAATCGGGTAAACTTGTATAAATGATGAACCGGGGTCACCTGTCACTGCCTCATAAAACAAGCTTTGCATCCATTAGCCCCCAAGTGCTAAGTGCTATTGCTTGCAAAGGGCTTGGGACTTATAAATATGCATAACTCCATAAGGAAACTTTCTGCACCCATTAGCCCCCAAGTGCCAAGTGCTATTGCTTGCAAAGGGCTTGGGACTTTATCAATATATGTTGTTTCATAACTCTTCATACTTGTCTAGACTTGTTCTTTCATGAAGCATCCACTCAATTTCAATCTCAGCTGACTGACTTGAGGAGCCAGCTTGAAGCACAAGAAACTGAGACCCGGAAGGCTGACCCAAGTTCAAATTTAGCTTGGATGAAAATGGGAAGCTCAAAACTAGTTTTAACACTGATAAAGCCGCCTAGGATGAAGAAAGGACTGCCTTGATCAAAAGGGCTGAGGAAGCCGAAGCCTCATTGGAAGAGGTCACTACCAATTTTGCCGGCTTACAGCATCACATCAATCAAATGAACTTTGCTATTTTTGGTAAGATCATTTTATATCTTAATGATTTACTTTTGTTATGAACTGCCTAATGACTCAATCATAATCTCCCATGCAGGTCCCAGAAGCAGCAACCTTGGGAAATAAACATTGATAAAGCTCAAGGCGGTTTATACCTTAGTAGAGCAACTGTATGCCGGAGGTCAACGCACAATCACCGCCATCTCCCCAAGCAAGCAAACACCGTCTCTTCTCAGCAATGTGTTAAGCAACCTTTCCATCTTGCCAGCCCGGATTGAAGAAGAAAGCGGTCAGCTGCGAGAGCCGGTGCCCTTACGGCTTTAAGCTGGGCTAAGGCATGGCAGTCAGAACTAGACCCGACTGAGCTAGCCAATGGTTGTCCCAGCTTTAAAGACGACGGGTCTCCTTTCGATAAGAAAGACTTTGCTGCCTGTGCAAAAGCGGTGCCTCCTCTGGTGAGTCTACTTGTTGAAGAAACTGATCTGTCCAAATATTCGATGGCTTACAGCGCAAAAAATTATAAGATGCCCACGCCGACTTATAAAGTTGCAGATCTTATCCCTCCAATCTGTAAGCATACTTTTGCCCTGGATATTGATCCGTCTGAGCTTATCGATGACGATGCTGAATTTCAAGCCTTGACTGGTATCAATTGGTCATCGCCTGACTTCCAGATGATGGAGGAAGAAGAAGAACCGGCGCAGGATGACCCGGAAGCTTCAAACCGCCAAGGCCAGGAGAACTGATCTGCTAGGCAGTTCTTGATTTGCACCACCAGGAACTGTTAAAAAACAATTTATCCGTTTGGGCTCGCGAAGCCATGTAATAGGCTAGTTAAGTACTAATCTGTCGTGCCATCATGCACATTTTGTTTACATAACACTGCTGATCCACATTGGGAAATCCGTCCCTTATACTTTGTGGTATGATCAATTATGCAGATCTGGTTTGTCGTTTTTCCCTGTATATAAACAGAAAACAAGTGCCCTGTGATATTTGTTCACTCTGCTGACTTATCATAAGTCATGTGGTAAAGGCAATAGCCTATAGCCAGAAGCACAATGCCCTGTTCAATATATTCATGCTGCCAGCTTATAATACCGAATGCAGCAAGGGGTGATGTCCCAAAACTTGAGCGGAAAGCTCTAAGCATATGATCATTATATCCTGACGACTTAAAGTCCAAAGCCAGGCTGGGCTAATAATACTCCGGATAAAGATACACATGAACCATAAGGCAACATGTCCCTAATTGGTTTTCCAACCATGTATTGATATGTGATAAGAGACAAAACTCCAAAAAATGTTCAAACGAAAGACAAATCAGAAAATGAGGCTTTCTTAGGCCGCCAAGCCTAAAACCCAAGTGATTTTATGGGCCGCACAACCGCTGAGTTAAACCTTAATTAAAAACCTTGTAAGTCGGGCCTCACATGACCAATCGCTGTTTTAGCGTTGACAAGTTCAGTGTCTTTATAAGAATAACTGTCAAGAGTACATCGGGTCATTCCAGGATTACCTGGGCAGAGTGGCCAATTTACAAAGGCAGGATAACCCAGATTTTTGGTGAATACACCTAGGAGTCCAAGCCTAAAGGGTCATATCTATGCTAATGAGCCCCCAAGTTTCATTCCAGGTCTATAAACCGGAACCAGAGCTATGCTCCATGAGGAAGCCCCCAAGAATCATGGCGTATAAGCCGGATCAAGAGGGTAATCTTTAGCTATGCTCAGTGAGCAGGAAGCCCCCAAGTGAGCGTATGAAGTGACAATAAAGACTCATATTCTCAGAAATGAAATGACAGAGGCCCTGAATTATCAGGGATGCCGGCTTTATTATATTCATGATAATATATACATTGATAAAGTATGTACATCGCAAGAGCCAGTGGGTCAGGTGTAATAAGGCTGAAGATGAGCAATATTCCACGGCCGGCGGGTCTCCTCCTCCAATGTGCATGAGTCCTTATGGTCTTGAACATCGACAAGGTAGTATGACCCGCTGTTGAGATTCTTGCTGACCACAAAGTGTCCTTCCCAAGGTGGGGATAATTTGTGCATGTCAGTTTGATCCTGGATGAGTCGGATCACTAAGTCGCCTTCTTGAAAGGTTATGGTTTTAACCCAGTGGTTGTGAAAAAACCGCAGATCTTGCTGGTAAATCGCCGAATGAGCCGCCGCAAGGTCACGCTCCTCATCTAACAGGTCAATAGCATCTTGACGTGCTTTCTCATTGTCAGCTTGAACATAAGCCACCACACGAGGCAAATCATGATGTATGTCACTAGGGAGAACCGCCTCAGCTCCATAAACCATGAAGAAAGGCGTGTAACCCGTAGATCTATTGGGGGTGGTATTGATACTCCAAAGCACTGAGGTCGACTCTTCCACCCAACAACCTGGTGTTCTCTGCAAAGGAACCATAAGCCGGGGCTTGATACCTCTCAAGATTTCCTGATTTGCTCGTTCAGCTTGGCCATTAGACTAGGGGTGAGCCACTGATGATACATCAAGCCGGATATGCTCTTGTTGATAGAATTCTTTCATTGCTCCCTTAGACAGATTAGTACCATTATCAGTGATGATACTATGAGGATACCCAAAATGAAAGATGACCTTTTTGATGAATTGAACCGTCGTGGCTGCATCACATTTGCTGACCGGCTCAGCCTCAACCCACCTTGTAAACTTGTCAACCGCCACCAAGAGGTGGGTCTTTTTATCCTTGGACCTTTTGAAAGGCCCAACCATATCTAGCCCCCAGACTGCAAATGACCAAGTAATTGGAATCATTCTCAACTCTTGAACCGACACATGAGCACATCTTGAGAACTTTTGACAACCATCACATTTAGTGACCAAATCTTCTGCATCAGTGTGAGCCGCCAGCCAATAAAACCCATGACGAAAAGCTTTAGCAACGGGAGACTTAGAGCCAGCATGATGACCACAATCTCCTTCATGAATTTCCCTTAAAATTTCACGGCCCTCCTCAGGAGAAACTCATCGTTGAAACACCCCTGTAACACTGCATCTGTGAAGCTCACCATTGACAATAGTCACGGACTTAGACCTCCGGGTTATCTGCCTGACCAAAGTTTCATCCTCAGGTAACTCGCCCCAGGTCATGTAAGCCAAATACGTAATAGTCCAATCAGGGATAACATGAAAAGCCACCACCAATTGTGCCTCCGGGTCAGGTACTGCCAAGTCCTCCTCCTTAGGCAAATTCACTGATGGGTTATGCAAAATATCAAGGAAAATAGTAGGGGGGACGGCTTATGCTGAGACCCTAGCCGGCTTAATGCATCAGCTGCTTCATTTTCCTTCGATCAACATGCTCCACTTGATATCTTTTGAAGTGACCTGCAATAGTATCCACCTCTCAATGATATGCCGCCATGAATGGATCCTTGGAATCCCAAGTCCCTGACACTTGCTGAGCCACCAAATCCGAGTCACGAAAAAACCTTACCCGGCTTAGATTCATCTCTTTAGCCATCCGAAGATCATGGAGTAAGGCTCCATATTCAGCTACATTGTTAGTAAAGGGGAACATCAGCCTTAAAACATAACAAAATGTATCCCCTTCATGGGGAAGTCAATATAACTCCAGCCCCGAGCTTTCCAACTGCTTGGATCCATCAAAATGAATAGTCCAATATGTATGATCCGACTTATCCTCAGGCATCTTCAACTCTATCCAATCACTGATGAAGTCCAAAAGTGTTTGAGATTTTATAGCCATCCGAGGCACATATTTTAAACCATGGGGTCCAAGCTCAATGGCCCACTTAGCTACCCGACCTGTGGCTTCTCTGTTTTGAATAATATACCCCAAAGGGGCAGAGCTAACCAAAGTGATGGGATGACCAAGGAAATGTTGCTTCAATTTACGACTAGCCATGAACACACCATAAACCAGCTTCTGCCAATGTGGGTATCTCTGGTTACTCAATGAGCACTTCACTGACATAATAAACCAGCCTTTGAACCGGATCCTTCTTGCCTGGCTCCTTCCTTTCAACCACAACTGCTACACTGGCAGCCCGGTTGTTTGCAGCCACATATAACAGCAACGTATCCTTCTCAATGGTGGCTGCAAGAACGGTGGCTCAGCCAGTTGCTTCTTAAGTGCCTCAAATGCCTCATTGGCAGCATCGCTCCAGACAAAATTATCTGTCTTCTTCATCATCTGATACAGAGGGATGGCCTTCTCTCCCAGGCGACTTATAAACCGTCTCAAAGCCGCGATATGACCCGCCAAACGATGAACGTCATTGCTACACACCGACTTAGCTAAAGAGGTGATAGCCTTGATCTTGTCCGAGTTAACTTCAATGCCTCTCTCAGATACTAAGGAACCCAATAACTTGCCTGCTGGCACCCCCAAGACACACTTGGTCGGGTTAAGCGTCATCTTGTAGACCCGGAGGTTGTTGAAGGTTTCCTTCAGGTCCTCAATCAACATCTCCTTCTTCTTGGATTTCACAATGATACCATCCACATAAGCATGAACATTACGCCCAATCTGGCCATGAAGGCAATTCTGGATACACCACTGGTAAGTCGCCTTGGCACTCTTGAGCCCAAAAGGCATAGACACATAGCAGAAGGCTCCAAAGGGAGTGATGAAGGTTGTCTTCTCCTAGTCCTTAACTGCCATTTTGATATGATGATAACCAGAATAAGCATCCAAAAAACTCAAGTGCTCACAACCTGCCATAGCATCAATAATATGATCAGTACGAGGGAGAGCAAAGGGATCAGCTGGAAAGGCTTTGTTAAGGTCTGTATAATCCACACACATATGCCAAGTGCCATTTTTATTAAGTACTAGCACCGGGTTAGCCAACCATTTAGGATGAAAAACTTCAATGATGAACCCGGCCACCAAGAGTCGGGCCACCTCTTCACCGATTGCCTTGTGCCTTTCCTCATTGAACCGACGAAGAAACTGCTTGACTGGTTTAAACTTGGGATCCACATTAAGAGTCTGCTCAGCGAGTTCCCTCAGTACACCTGGCATATCGGAAGGATTCCATGCAAAGATGTCCCAGATCTCACAGATGAACTCGATGAGCGTGCTTTCCTATTTCGGATCCATATTCGCACTGATGATAAATTGATTTGAAGAATCGCCAGGGACAAAATCAAGGAAGTGATCCAGTTGATGGTCTCTGATCATGTTGTGATCTCCTGACTTGGTCAAGAGTATGTGCCTAAGGATCCAGTTGATGGTTGGCAGTCCTGACAGAAGGAAATGTACAGATCCAAACTTGTGAGTTTCAAGAGCTTTATCTGGGATCTCCTTGTACATGTATGCCATAGAATTGTGATCCTTCTTATTCTTGGCATAGACATCCATGTCATCTTCTTTCTCCTTTGGTGCATTTATCATATTTTCCCATTCTTCAATTGTAGACTGGTACCTTGTACCTTCAGACATCCATACTATCCTTCCATCTGGATAGAAGTGTGTTGTGGAGTAGGATTACATTATGAGCTCATCATTCCACTTTGTGAACTTCTGTCCAACAAAGTCTGCAACTCCACAAGCACTGAAACTGTCATACACACCAGGATAGTGTTCCTCATTCTCCATGATGTATTTCCAGTCCACCCACCTCATGTCACAAACTATAGGCTTCTTGTCCAGCAGCACAGTCTCATAGAAATCCTATTGTTCCTTAGTATGGAACCTATAGTCAACAGCAATGCTTCTCCTGATAGCATAAGGATCAGACAACCTCCACTGTCTGAGTCCTGCATCCTTCCTCAGCTTCATGTTCTCAGCCACAGGATGAACATCATTGTGGTCTGGAATCTTTGGCTTCAACTTTCTCAGAACGTGCTCTTCATCTTCTTCTTCTTCTGCAACAGCTTCATGCACTGGGGCCTTGTTCTTTTCAGCAGCAGATATGTTCCAGGTATTCCTTTTAGGTGCAGTCTTGGGCTTGGAGGCAGCTTTATGTGCTTCTTTGGGCTTTGATGATGCAGCCCCTGACCTAATAGCATCAGCCATAAGCTTTTGAGCCTTGGGTGCTGGTGCAACAGCCTCTTCTTCCTCTTCCTCTTCCATCATGGAAGGTTGTCCAACAACTCTGGCCATGGTCTTCTTGACCCTTTCCTTCCTCTTCTTCCCTTCTGCAGCAGCCTCTTTGGGACCAGATTTCTCAGGTAATTGAGTAGAGGCTCTGGCTTTAGACATGGGAGTTCTCTTTGCAGGCACTTTGGTCTTCATACCAGGCTTAGTGGTTGTAGATGTGCCATATTCCTTTTTGAGCACTTTCTTCTTGGAAGTGGCCTCATCCTCAACTGCCACATAGTCTTCATCCTTAGATTCTGAGGTTTCTTCTTTCTGGCCCTGGTGGCAGCTTTGGGAAAGTTGCTTGGGGTGCTCCTGCTGCCATCATCTGAGGTGCTAGAGGGACTAGTGCCCTCACTCATGTGAATCTGCTCCTCTGAATGGTTCTGGCTGTCACTTTGATCAGACATATTGAAAATACTGATTGTTGACCCTGTGAATAGATATAGATGAGATAGAGTGGATGAGCATCACAAAATACATAGGTTCTTGCAAAAGAATGATTAAAAAACTTAGTTTTAGTTTTCCACATAAAGCATTTCGGATCAACCGATTTGCAAACTCGGTGTTACCGAAGCAGCTTTTGGAACCTAAACTAGTGAACTCGGTCAGACCGAGTCACAGTTTGGTGGCACCGAGACTGCTAGGGTTTCACAAAGTCCTGAACTCGATCACACCGATTTGCAATTCTCGGTTAGACCGAGAATCACTTGTGCAATGGCCTTAGCCGAATCGGTGGAACCGAGTTCTACAACTCGGTGGGTCCGAGATGGTTTCGGCGGAAACCTAACCCTAAATTTTGAATTCACTTCTAATCTATGGATTGTTTTGACTGGATAGAATCTTTTCAATCGTGGCAAGAATCATGATGAACACAATGTGCTAGGAATCGGACGGGGATAGCACTGTGATCGAGTCCATACCCTAGCTTGGTGATGAACTCGCTACTGCGGCAACGGTGGGGTTGAATTCCGTTGACGGCGGCGGAGACCAGCGACTGGAGGCGGCTGGCGACGAGGAGGACGATCCGGAGACCCTAGAGGCAAAGAGAGCTATGAGCGGGCGAAGGGGTTTGGAGAAAGTTTCCAAATTTTGGCCCATGAGTATATATAGCCTGACCCTGTCGGTGTGACCGAGTGGAACAACTCGGTGGCACCGAGATGCATAACTGTTGACAGTTACAGCAACTCGGTGTGACCGAAATGTTCAAATTGGTTGCAACTCGGTGTGACCGAAATGTTCAAATCGGTTGCACCGAGATTAAAAACCTAGATAGACTTAGTGATCTTGGTATGACCGAAATGGAAGAATCGGTCAGACCGAAACGCACAAAGAAGTTTTGGAAGTTTAAGTCTATGACGAATCGGGACTCCGAGTGCTCCTTACACAGAGTGGTTCGAATCTGACTTGATCAAATTTTGTGATGTAGCATGAATAGAGTTTGAGACAAGAAAAGCATAGATAGCTAGAGAAGGTTCTTAGGCATTCTTGTTCATCCACTTGACAAAAGAAAAAGAAACCAATCAATCAAAGCAACAAGTGGATGTCCTCGAATGAGTTAAATATGCAACCAACATGCTCACACAATAAAATGGCAAATGAAATATGTGGCAAAGCATGCACAACCAATTCTAGCATCTATCAAACAATTGGCGATGACTAGGTCATCTATATATGAGTATATTGACTTAGGAGTCAAATGAGAACATTTGATCATAGGTCATACTCATCGTTTAAGCTCAAGTGGGGTTACCACTTTTACATAATGCATTGATGTGTTCACACCATTAGAGTTGCTTTGACTCAATTCTTAGAGTTAAGCTCCCCCTAGATGTGAGATCCCCCCTTAGAGGGATGAACTAACCTTGGGTTTTGTCGATGATGACTTCATGTAGGTGTTGAAGATGTGGATGCTCAGTGTTGATGAAGATCATTTGAAGCAATCCTTTGGAGTGACTTGCACTTTCAATACCTTGTCCCTTGTCTTACCAACAAGAGGGTTTGTGACTCCTTGAACTAGTGCAAGATGTGGAAGTTGATTGCACTTGTTGTTGCCAAAATGATATGAGTGAAGTATGTTGGCGGAGTCACCCCCAAGAACTCTCTAGTTCTTCTTCTTTTGGATCCACATCATCTTGATGGGAATCCTTGGAGTTGTAGTCATACTTGATGAAGTAGAACTTGACGTAGTCTTGGGAACCCACTTGACCAAGGCCTTAGGAGCTTCTTCAAATGCATCAATCTCCTCTTGAAGCTTGTCCTTGCCTTTTTGCTTGTGATCTTGTGGTGGAAGATCATCTTGAGCTTGTGTCCCCTTGAAGGAAGTAGGATCATACTTCTCTTGTTGAGGAACAAACTTCGTCTTGGGATATTGATCTTCTTCCCACTCAACTCCATTGGCATTGAACTTTCGTTCAAAACCCACACCTTGGTTCTTCCGGTGCCTTCCTTGCTTGCGTACAGTTTCCTCAAATTGCTTACTCCCGGCAAGGCTCTTGTAAACACCTTTCTCTATAATTCCCTTCAATAAGCTATTTTCTTGCTCAAGTGTTACTTGGCTAAGAGAATCATTATTGAAATCAAGAGATCTACTAGAAGCAGCAATATTGGATTTAGCATGATTATTGTTACTACTAGAGGAAGAATCTTTCTTGTTCTTGTTAATGGACTTGACTTGAGGCATGTAAGTTGATAAGAGTAAACGCTTGGCAATGTAAGAAGAACTTTTCTTATGGAGATCATCATTGATTGCCTTTAAGAACTCATGCTCTTGCTCAAGGTTGAGCTTTTCAAAGCGTAACTTCTCATGAGCCCTTAAAAGTTCTCGATGATCTTCTAAGATAGTTTCATGAGCTAACTTAAGAGTGTTTAGTTCTTTAGTTAGAAGCTCAATCTTCTCCTTATCATTGTCATTCGTTTTATCTTGATTAGCATGATTAATTGACGTTTCATCATAGTATTCATCACTAGAGTTGTCAACAAGTAAATCATCATCACCTAACAAGTCATCTTCATCACTATTGAAATCAACATACTCGGGGTGTGTTACCTTAGGGCCTTTAGCCATGAAGCATGTTCCAAGTCCTTCATTTGGTGAATCAAATATGTCGTAGGAGTTGGTTGACACAAGTGCTAGACCGGCAACACCTTCATCTTGAGTATGTTCGGAGTCAGAGTGATAGCTTCTCTCGGAGTGATTGTCGGATTCGGAGCCGGATACCCATTCACCAACATGAGCTTGATGTCTTTGTTTTGTGTAGCTCCTTGATGACTTGTCCTTCCTTTCTGAATCCTTGCTTCTCCGGGATGTTCTTCGTTCATAATGATCATCTCTCCTCCTCCTCTCTCTTGGTGGTGATTCTTCTCTTCTACTTCTCCTCTTGGGTGATTCTTCTCTTCTTTTGTGAGGTGTCGTACACTCATTGGAATAGTGTCCGGGTCTCCCACAATTGTAGCAATTTCGCTCTCGACTAGAAGATCTTTTGTCATTGTAGGACCTTGACTTGGAGCTTCTCTCTTTGCTTATACTCTTGTAGAATTTGTTGAAGTTCTTCACCATTAAGCTCAATTATTCATTTAAGGTTTATTTCTCACTTGATGATGTAGGGGCTTCACATGAGGCTTTGTAAGCACCACTTGACTTGTTGTGAAGTTCCTCCTTATCCTTAGTGACATCTCATGAGCAACAATTCTTCTTCTTCTTCTTCTTCTTCTTCTTCTTCTTCTTCTTCTTCTTCTTCTTCTTCTTCTTCTTCTTCTTCTTCCACCCCGACATCTCACCTCCCCCCTCCGTGTCGGCCACCACATTCATTGTTGCTTTGTTGGGTTGGGATGACGCCATACCTATGAAAATGACAACATATTAGTTAGTCACATATTGTAGAATGACAATAACAACATAAATAACAACACAACTTTGAGCCAAATTAACAAGATAATAGTAAGTCACATACGACAATGGTCCATTGAACCAAGAAAACATTCCTCCACTACGGCCGCCACCAAGGACAAGATCACCACCACGGCCATAGCCACCACCAAGGCCTCATGCAAGTGCAATCACATCGTGTTAGGGAGACCTTGGAAGCCCGCCTCCGTATTGGTGGCCATCGATTGTGGTTCCTCCAGGCTCTTTCACTTTATACATCCAACTGTTGTCGTCATATAGTACAGCTTCTTGGGAGTCAGCCTTTCGTGATTGAAATTCCTGTCGGTGTTCTGGGAACGGGGGTACCCAGACTTGCCCATTTGCAGCCTGCGGCGTGTCTCAAGGAGTGCCGCAGTACGACCCATCTTTGTCAACACAAGCTCAAGATCCTCATGAGGGGCCAAGCCTCGCGGGGCGGACAACAGGAAGCTTCCTCAGGCGCAGCCTCGTCAGGCTGGCTCACGAGGAGGCGGAGAGATCAAGGCGGGGTACCTCACGAGGTACCCGTGACGCAAGCCATGACGATCGAAGCCAGGCAGGCGCCAGGTGGGCGCCGGCCTGGGCAGTGTCCTTGTTTCCCCTTCGGTGCAAAGGGGGCAAGCACAGGCCAAGGCATCAGGCAAAGGTTACCATTTCGGTGCAACAAGACCAAGACCAGCAGAACGACAGGACGTAGGTCATCGTGGAGCCCAGCAAGGCATCATCGCCAGAGTCCTTTGGCAGGCGAGGACCAACTTTAGTCAGGATAAGTGTACTAGATGTTTCCCTTCAAAATGGCCAATTGTTGGCGCCCTTCCCGCTCAATATTTGGGAAGAGGACCAGGGCTTTGCTCTATAAATAGGACTAGCCGCCCTAGAAGAGAGGAGAAGGGGGAGGGTCTCCAACATTCGAACCGTAGCCAGAACCACCCATACCAACACAAGAACTCCTCCCCTCGCGAGGCAGTTCTTCCCTTGTGTTGTTCATCATCAGCCCCTGAGGCAATCCACACACCACACACTGGAGTAGGGTATTACACCACAATGGTGGCCTGAACCAGTATAAACCTTGTGTCCCTTGTGTTGTTCTTCATGTAGTCTAGATCTCTTGCGAGGCGACGAGACGTGAGCCAGTAGGGGGGTGATCTCCGCGCGCACCCCAGAGTTCGAACCTCAAGGGTCTGCCGGAACCCGAAATCCGACATTTGGCGCGCCAGGTAGGGGTGCGCCGGAATCCTTCTCCCGCTACCTCGCATTCAGTTGCGTCATCATCATCATGTCCGGCGACCCGACGGGCAACCCCGACCCCTGGGCGGCCTGGCCCGCCCGCACCGAGCCGCCCACCCAGGGTGACCTCAACCTTGCGCCCCAGGCAACCCACGCTCCGCAGGGAGCTTCGGGCCGCGGGCGACGTGGCCAGGCACTGCCTGCTTTCACATCACGGCAGATGTGGTCAGCAGCAAGGGCTTCAAGCCACACCGTAGCCACGGCGCCATACACCCGACAGGAGCAGGCGAATTCAAGGGCCGCGCTCACGGTGGCCCGAGAACTACTGCGATGCAGGTTGCTGGAGTGCGGTCGCGACATGCTACTGGAGCAGGTGGTAGAGCTCCTGGACTCCGCCGCCTTGGGGGCTCATCCCTTCTGCGCCCAGCTGCAACCCCAGGTCCAGGGCGGACCTTATGGAGGCCCCATTCGCGCCCACACAGCTCCAAGCGGGTTCCAGGACCTCCCCAGCGCTAACCCGACCATCAGCGCCGGGCGACCAGCAGTGCCGGCTCCGCCTCCGACCAGCGAACGGGCATTCACTACGGCCCACGCCCCCGGCGGACCACCGCACTACCACCCCCAAGACAGCACTTTGAGCAGGACTACGTGGCTCGTGGGGCACTACAACGATGCATTCGGGGCGGTGGCCCCGGAAGCTTATGTGCCCCACATGGTAGATCAAGGGCGCGCACTCGAAGAAGACCATGGCCCGTTCCTTGGCCCAGGCTGGGGGGAAGAGACGCCAGAAGCTGAGCTCTTTCAGGGACCCCAGGAGAGCCTCGACGTTCGTGCTAGAGGCAGTAACCATCGGGTACCGCTAATTCCTCAGGAGCAAGCTTATGCTAACCATGGGTCACAGGAGGTACAGGTCGCCGCGGCGAATTGCTGCCCCAATCCAGCAGCTTCCTACCCCTCAGGAGGACGGCACCGGGGGCTGCCGGAGAGGGGCCGAGATCCGGCCTCACCCCCACGGTGCTTGGAGCAAGGCGCCCATAGGAGGTAGGCCCTCTACCGGGGAGGTGCCCGAGGGCCTGCCCCCGGTAGAGGACCCGTGGTCGTCAGGGGAACCGCTGGCGACCGCTCTATCCCATCGGCGGTGTCCTTGGTCTCCGGCCGTCGTCGGTGGCAATAGAGTGTGGTGCAAAGCGGGGCCCTTGTCTGGCAATATGAAGCAAGGCCGGTACCTGTGAAGAAGGCCCAGTGCCTGTGAAGCTCGCCGCCCCGTGACACTCTCACGTAATAATGAGTGGGGCTATACACGCCCCGGAGTCTCCGGAGAGCCGCCCTCGGGCCTCGGGGGCTCCCACCCACGCCCAGTGGCAGCACTTAGCTCCGCGCTGGTGAGAAGACGTCGAAGACTAGACTAGGTGTCGGACGCGGCTTTTTTGCTTTTTTGCCTTTCTCTTGGTTGTCGAGTTTCCTCGGTTTGAATTTAAGTTGGATTTGAGCTTGAGATTTGCGTGTGTTCGGGGAAGGGGTGTTTAGTCTCGTTCGAGCAATCTCTCGCGTTCTGGTTGCCGCTTTGCGTCCAGTCAGCATCAGCTGCCTCCCCTCGTGAGCCCCTCGCAAGTCGGGCCAGGCTAGGCACGTATGCAGCCCAGACTGCTGTCACTATGCCCTCTCAGGAGGTTCTCGTCACAGGATCGGTGGGTCCACTCAGGAGACATTCGGGGCACTGCGACCCTCGCAGGATCGCTCGGGGCCCATCCGGGCCAAAGGTAAACAAGTGAACTGCCCCATCGTAGGGCCAATGGCTCAGCATAAGCGTGCATGCGGTGTTATGTCTACAAGAACACCTACCGCAAACCTTTACACAAGGGGCTCTCCCTCCCAAAATGCTCTTACAATCTTCAGGGCCAAGCCCGACTGTTTTCACGCAGGATAAATAGCGGAGGAGACATGCAATCAATCAGACAAATCTCCCAATGCATCTACAGAGGCACCTCTGGAGTCATCACTGGCGTCGCTGGCCTCGCCATCGCCCACACCGTCGCCGTCATCAGCATCCGGATCGTTCACCACGCCACCTTCATCGGCAGCCACGACCACGCCGTCGTCATTAGTGGTCAAGGCCCTCACAAGGGCATCCACGTTGTCTTCCACCCACTGCGCCAGATCGCCCCGGATGGCCACGGGCACCGGTGCGATGGCAGCATCAAAATCAAAGTGGGGGTCCCTGTCCTGAAGATAACTGAAGACACGAGAGAAAGCACGTACAAGCAGGGCACGGTTCCTCTCCTCGACAAGCATGTCGTCCCTGCCCGACCAAGTCTCCAGCTGCGTTACCACGTCTGTGAAGAACCGAAGGTTGCCGGCATAGTTAATCACATGGGGCTCCTTGACATCCGCCTCGCAGATGTTGCCCAAGGTTGCATTAGCCCTTTCCTGGAGCGCGCGGAGCATAGGGCCATGCATGTGCTCCAAAGTCCACCACTGACGTATCTCGTCCTCGTTTCGCCGCGCAACGGCCTCCGCCTCATCAACCCTCTGATGAAGAAGGAGCACCTAGGCACGGGAAGAGGCCAGCTCCATTTGCGCTGCGCCAAGGGCGGCCCCGGAGGCATTCGCATGCCGCGTCGCTTCATTCAGCTTGGCCCTAAGGGCGGCGGTCCAGCCCTCCGCTTCGGCCCTGATCAGCTCCAGCCTTCCTCCGAACTCGCGCTCAAGATTCGAGGGAGCCTCCGCCACAGGACAGTCAACCTCCTCTTGGACTCGGGCTTCCCGCACGGCGACATCATCCTCTGCCTGGGCCACCAGGCGCTCCCTCGTCTCCAACCGCTCGAGGTCAAGGTTGCCCTCAGCAACCTCCAGCGTCAGCGCCTCCTCACGCCTCTGGAGCTCCGCCTGATCGACGGAAGCCCCCTTCAGCGACACAAGGGCTACCTGACGCAGCTCCACTTGCTGATCTAAGGAGTTGCTCGAGGCCTGGAGCTCCCACGTGCGCTCCTCTGCAGCCTTGCGCCGTCGGTCTGCCTCCCGAGCCTCCTCGACGGCTTGGGAGCAGGCCTCCCGCGAAGCCGCCAGCGATGCTTCGGCCTTCGCATTGGCAAGGTCATGATGATGATGCGCAAAGGCGACAGCTACCTTCAGCTTGCACCTCTCCTTAGCGAGGCGCAGGCCTTCGGCCTCAAGGCGCGCGTCCTCACCAGCAAGCTCCGCACCGAGCTGCTTCACTGCATCAGCCGCCCTCTGAAGAAACGCTTGGCGAAGGGCGCGGCGCTCCCAAGCGTGCCCGGGCACGTCTCTGGTGTCATCCTCCGCTGCTGGTGAGCGCGGAGGGCCCTGAGGCGGCGTGCCCCCTTCCCGTGAGGGGCTGGGGGCTGGCGCCCCAGCAATCGCTGGACGGACCTCACTAGAAATCCAACCTGGCACCTGTCCACTCTCAAAAGAGGAAATCAAGACCGACCTCAGCCAGTCACCATCCACGACCAAGGGAGGAGCTCGGGGCAGGCTGGCTGTGCCCCAGGGGAGCTCGCGAAGGAGGGGCATGAGGTGCGCAGGATTAAGATGCTCTGCTGGACGGCTCACTTCTCCGACCAGCCCCACGACAAGAGCGGTACTCGACCTCGGGGCGCTCAAAATTGGTGGAGAGGGCGAAGCTTGAGGGGATGGCTCCTCAGCCGCCTCCATGAACTCCGCAGGAAGGGCCCTGAAAGGCAATGGTCAGCCAAAGCAAGGGGAAAGTAAGGAACCAAGAAAGGAGGAGACTTACTCGTCGATGGCAAAGTAATTCCTGCGCTTCAATGGGCGGCAGGGGCAATCATCACCGCCCAAGGCCTCCTTCCTCATTTTGAGAGCCTCAAAGTATACGAGGAAGCGACCGAGGCGCTCGACGCAAGGGTCCGTTTGCAGCACGGAGGAGGCGTCAGGGTGATCAGTGCAAGGGGAATCGGCCTGGAGGACGCCACCAGGTGTCGCCTCGTGAGCAACGCCGGGGCCTCAGAAGCCCCATCCTCAGGAGCCGAAGGTCGCGACTCCTCGCTTGCCCCTGCCCCAGAACGGTCCTCGGGAGATGCCACCTTTGGGGCTCCACACGGCGTCAGCCTCTCGACATCACCCCCTTCGTCCCCCGGCGGTTCTCGTCTCCCTGCTCTATCACCTGAGACGGGGCCGCTTGGGGCAAACGGGAAGGCAATCACAGTGACGGGATTCTCATGGGGCCCCCTGAGGCCAACCGGGCGCAGCCCCCACTCATCAGAGCTGGGCATCTGCGTCACAAAATCGGCCCTGCCCGAGCAGAGATACAAGAGGGCACCGCCGTGTCGAAGGCTGCCTAGGGAAGGATCGTCAGTCAAGATCTTTAGCATTGTCTTCAGTGCCTCAGGCGCCAGGCCCTCCTCTTGAAGCCGCGTACGGTCCCTGTGCCCTGCAAAGTCCCACATCCGGCGAGAGTGTCGTTGGAGAGGGGCAATGCGACAATGAAGGAACTCCTTCACCACCTTGGGCGCCGTCACATCAAGCACCCTCAGACTCTGGAAGCGGCGCCAGACGAAAGCAAGCCGGGGGCTCATGAGCGTCTCATGATCCTAGCCCGAGTTGGGAACAGCAGGCAAGTTTGGGTGCGAGAGAAGGGGGTTGGGTACTCCGACATCCACATACAACCACCGCTCTCTGAACCGGGCCGCAGGAGGAGGAAGGCCGAAATCGATCCCTGAAGCAGTCGTCTCCGGCATAGCAAGGAAGCTCACACACCTCGAGCATTGAGTGGGGTCGCTCAAGCGCAAAGAGAAGAAATGGCGCGACAAGGCAACGGAAGGAGGAATGCCCACCATTGCCTCGCAAACAAAAGCAAAGACAACCAAGAGGGTGATGGACTCAGGCCCGAGGTGCATCATGTGGATCTGATAATGGGAGAGCACCGCATTGAAGAAAGCAGAAAAGGGGGGAACCAGACCTGCCCACAGGGCATCGGCGAAGAACCGGACGTCCATGACGACCCTATCGAAGGAGGCATGGGATGTAGGCCAGACTGTGGTCCTGCCGCATTCGTTGAAGATAGTGGCAAGGGCAGAGCTGACTTTGTTCAAGGCTTCGGGATTGAGTATGATGGACCGCTCAATGGCGGGGGCCACCGCCGGGAGCAAGCAGGATGAGGGCTTGGGCTTCTTCCCCCTTTTCTCCTTTGTTGGCACCATGACAATGGGAAGGGGGGAGTTCGAGTTAGATTGGAGGCGGAGGTTGGAGCCTAAGGAAGAAGGAAGGGCAGGAAGCACGCAGGCGGCGAAAGGGGAATGGCTGTGTGCAACCACGGGTCCGCCTAGCCGGGTGTATACAGAGGCATCATGGGGAAGCGGAGGCGCCCACGTCCAATCAACCGCCACGCGACACCCAAGGCCGCAGGCTGTTGGGGCCCACGGCGCTTCGCACTTGCCCCTTCGCTTCTCCTCTAAGCCAAGTCCGGGCGCGCCTTGGGCCCGGGGGCTACTGTCGGCATTCTAGAAACGGGGGTACCCAGACTTGCCTGCCTGCGGCCTGCGGCGTGGCTCAAGGAGTGGCCCAGTACGACCTATCTTCGTCAACACAACCTCAAGATCCTCACGAGGGGCCAAGCCTCCCGGGGCGGACGACAGGAAGCTTCCTCAGGTGCAGCCTCATCGGGCTGGCTCGCAAGGAGGCGGAGAGATCAAGGCGGGGTACCTCACAAGGTGCCCGTGACGCAAGCCATGACGATCGAAGCCAGGTGGGCGCCGGCCTGGGCAGTGTCCTTGTTTCCCCTTCGGTGCAAAGGGGGCAAGCACAGGCCAAGGCATTAGGCAAAGGTTACCATTTCGGTGCAACAAAACCAAGACCAGCAGAACGGCAGGACGGAGGTCATCGTGGAGCCCAAGAAGGCGTCATCACCAGAGTCCTTTGGCAGGCGAGGACCAACTTTAGTCAGGATAATTGTACTAAATGTTCCCCTTAAAAATGGCCAATTGTTGGCGCCCTTCCCGCTCAATATTTGGGAAGAGGATCAGGGCCTTGCTCTATAAATAGGACTAGCCGCCCTAGAAGAGAGGAGAAGGGAGAGGGTCTCCACCATTCGAACCCTAGCCAGAACCACCCATACCAACACAAGAACTCCTCCCCTCGCGAGGCAGTTCTTCCCTTGTATTGTTCATCATCAGCCCCTGAGGCAATCCACACACCACACACTGGAGTAGGGTATTACACCACAATGGTGGCCTGAAACAGTATAAACCTTGTGTCCCTTGTGTTGTTCTTTGTGTAGTCTAGATCTCTTGCGAGGCGACGAGACGTGTGCCAGTAGGGGGGTGATCTCCACGCGCACCCCAGAGTTCGAACCACAAGGCTCTGCCGGAACCCTAAATCCGACAATTCCAACCGTTCTTCAACCTTTGGTGGGAAACTATACTTGTGCTTTCCCTTGTTCTCACCAGCAATCTGCTTATCCGTCCCCATTGAGTACTTTAAAAAGTACCCATTCATCTTGTCAAATGTATATTGAACTATTGCAGTCACGGGTAATGCACATACACCCTTGAGCACCTTATTGAAGCATTCTGCCATGTTGCTTGTCATTTGACCGTATCTCCGGCCATCTTCATCAAAACCATGTGCCCACTTATTCCTTTCTACAATGTTCTTATTGAGAAAGTCAAGACAACCGGGATCAAGTTTCTTGTTGTTGGAGATATGCCCTAGAGGCAATCATGTATGATGATATTTACTATGTGTTTATGAATAAAGATAGTCCTTGGACATTATCAATGATGTGTATCAGCAAGTACGTGACTTGTTTGTGGGACTATGCATTGTATGATGACTGTCCTAAAAGGTCCCTAGTCGAAAGGGCTGTGTGGACACACAGCCGACTAGACTAGCATATGACACGGTCGATGGCTTGGTCTCACTAGCCATGGAGCATTGGATGATAACCGGATAATATGGACTTGGAAAGGTTTGGTCAGATTCGACATAGTCGGATCCGAGTCGAGATAAGGTCCGAGTCGGACAAACCTGTCGGCGTTCTGGGAACGGGGGTCCCCAGACTTGCCTGCCTGCGGCCTGCGGCGTGGCTCAAAGGGGGGCCCAGCGCAGCCCATCTTCATCAACACAAGCTCAAGACCCTCGCGAGGAGCCAAGCCTCGCGGGGCGGACGAGAAGGAGCTTCCTCAGGCGTGGCCTCACCAGGCTAGCTCCCGAGGAGGCGGAGAGTTCAAGGCGGCGTACCTCGCGAGGTGCCCATGACGCAAGCCATGACGACCAAGAACGCAAGTCGGGCGCCAGCCCGCGCAGTGTCCTCCTTTCCTCTTTGGTGCAAAGGGAGCAAGCGCAGGCGAGAGCATCAAGCAAAGGCATCCATTTTGGTGCAACAAAACCAAGACCAGTCCAACGGCGGGATGGAGGTCACCGTGGAGCCCAAGCCGGCGACACCACCAGAACCTTTGATAGGGGAGGACCATCTTTAGTCAGGATAAGTGTACCCGTTGTTCCCCTTCAAAATGGCCAATTGTTGGCGCCCTTCTCGCTCAATATTTGGGAAGAGGCCCAGGGCCTTTGCCTATAAATAGGACTAGCCACCCCTAGGGTAGAGGCATCAAGATCCCCACCAAGAAACTAGTAGATAGAGCGACTGGACTTCTCCTAGCAGTTCATCGCACCAGCCAAGGACAGACCCTCACGAGGCCGTTCTTCCTTGTATTGTTCATCATCGGCCCAAGAGGCAATCCATCACACCACACACTAGAGTAGGGTATTACACCACAATGGTGGCCTGAACCAGTATAAACCTTCTGTCTCTTGTGTTGATCCTTTTGTAGTTTAGATCCTAGCGATTCGGTGAGGAGCAGGTAGGCACGGGGCGTAGTCTCCGCGCGCACCCCAGTGTTCGAACCTCAAGGGTCTGCCGGAACCCGAAATCCGACATTTGGCGCGCCAGGTAGGGGTGTACCAGAATTCGTCTTCCGTGGCCCTGCCCTTCTCCGACCGTCATATCCATGTCTGACGCTCGTCGGGCTGCTCTCTCCACTCGAGTCGCCCAGACGGCTCCCGTTGGCGGACGCCCTCACCGTTCCCCATCGCCCGCCGTCAACGCCACCACCAGCTCGGGGGGAACAGGCAGCGGGAATTGCCCCTGCGTCCCTCCGTGGCCTCTTGGGAAAAGCCGCGCAACCTCTTCCTCACCTGCCACGCCACGCCGGCCTCCCCGGTCATCGCGGCCCTCCTGGGTGGCTCGCGGGCGCCGCCCTTCAGTCACCATGTCAAACCGTTCATCCGCCAGATCGGCGCCGCCTCCACGTGGCAGGGGGCTCCCCGGGACCGTCTGGAGCTGCAGGCCCAGCTAGCCTTCAGCTCGGAGGACCACCCCACCAACTCGGCCTGCTCGGGGGCGCTCCCCATGCTGTGCACCCCCACCATCTGCCAGGTGGCTGTCACCAGGACCCTCATCGATGGCGGCGCGGGCCTCAACATGCTCTCAGTCGAGACCTTCAACCTCCTCCGCATACCCCGGGAGCGGCTGCATCCCAGCCGGCCCTTCATGGGCGTCGGGGGCGGGTCTTCCAACTCCTTGGGACAGATCCGGCTCCCAGTAACTTTAGGCACCTACGACAACTTTCGCACGGAGCTGGTCGATTTCGACATCGCCCTCATCGGCCTCCCCTACAACGCCATCCTCGGCTACCCAACACTGGCCCGATTCATGGCTGCGACTCACCCGGCGTACAACCTCATGAAGATGCCCGGGAGTAGAGGAGTCCTCACCGTGCCTGGGGACGCCGAGGATGCGCTGCAAGTGCTCAAGCTCGCCTTCAAGACGGCGGCACCGACACAGCCCGTCGACGCGGGGGCCCTTGAGCCCAAGGGGGCTGCACCATCCAAGAAGAAACAGTTGTTCACCCAAGACAAGGCAGAGACCAAGCAGATACCCATCGACGAGGACGGGTCCACCAGCGCCACTTTCACCATAGGCGCCCACCTTGGGCCCGAGCAGGAGGAAGCCCTGGTCAAGTTCCTACGTGCAAACAAGAAGGTGTTCGCTTGGGAGCCCGATCAGTTGGCAGGGATCCCATGGGGCGTGATCGAGCACCACCTCAACGTGTGCCCCAACGTGCGCCCCGTGAAGCAAAAAGTAAGGCGGCAGTCCGCTGAAAAGCTGGCCTTCATCGTCCAGGAGACTCGCAAGCTAGAGGCCGCGGGGGTCATTCGCGAGGTCCGATATCCAGATTGGTTGGCCAACCCTGTAGTTGTGCCGAAGAAGGGGGGGAAGGAACGCGTGTGTGTCGACTTCACCAACCTGAACAAAGCATGCCCGCAAGATCCGTTCCCGCTCCTGCGTATTGATCAGATCATCGACTCCACCGCTGAGTGTGACCTGCTATGCTTCTTGGATGCCTTCTCCGGGTATCACCAGATCAAGATGGCGGTGGAAGACGTGGAGAAGACGGCCTTCCTGACCCCGTGTGGGGTGTACTGCTACACATGCATGCCCTTTGGACTGCGCAACACGGGGGCGACCTTTCAGCGGCTCATGCACATCATCCTGGGCCCGCAACTCAGGAAGAATGTGGAAGCTTACGTCGACGACATTGTAGTGAAGTCTCGCGAGGCCAAGACCCTGATACAAGACCTGGAGGAAACCTTTGCAAACCTCAACGCAGTGAGTCTGCGGCTCAACCCGGAGAAGTGTGTGTTTGGAGTCCCCTCGGGCAAGCTCTTGGGCTTCCTCCTGTCCCACCGAGGCATTGAGGCCAACCCGGAGAAGGTCAAGGCAGTCGAGGACATGAGCCCGCCAAAGACCCTCAGAGAGATGCAGAAGCTCACTGGGTGCGTGACGGCGCTGGGGCGCTTCATCTCCAGCTTAGGAGAGCGAGCGCTGCCTTTCTTCCAGCTGATGAAGAAAAAGGGGCCCTTTGAATGGACTGAAGAGGCCGACAAGGCATTTCAAGATCTCAAGAGATACCTAACCAACCCTCCAGTGATGGTGGCCCCACGCCCTCGAGAGCCCTTGGTACTCTACCTTGCCGCTACTCCTTACTCCGCCAGCGCGGCTCTGGTGGCGGTTAGGGAGGAGCGTCGGACCAAGGCCATAGCAGCTGCCATCGCCAAGGCGAAGCAGGACCAAAAAGGACTCCCAAAGATCACTACCGCGACTGAGAATGATCAGCCGACACAGGGGAACGCACCAGGAGCGGGAGAGGCCCTTCCCCCAGGCGACCAGCCTTTGGAGGCCTCAATGCCTCCGCGGGCGCCGTGGCCTCCGGAAGGCGCCACCATCGCCGACGCTCCAAGCCTCGTCGAGCACCCGGTGTACTTCGTCAGCACGGTGTTGCGGGATGCGAGGGCACGATACCCCATGCCACAGAAGCTCCTCCTCGCCCTGCTGGTGGCCTCGCGCAAGCTGTGGTGCTACTTCCAGGGTCACCCGATCAAGGTTGTCTCAGCATACCCCTTGGAAAGGGTGCTCAGGAGCCCTAACTCGGCCGGAAGGGTCGCCGAGTGGAACATTGAACTGCAAGCGTTTCAGCTCGAGTTCAGCACGACCAGGGTCATCAAGGGTGCCGCGCTAGCAGATTTCGTGGCTGAATGGACGGAAGCACCGAACCTCAAGACCGACGAGGACCGATCCCTCTCCCCTGGGAGCGAGGCGCCAGAGGGCTGGGTCATGTACTTCGACGGGGCATTCTCCAGGCATGGCGCTGGGGCTGGGGCAGTGTTCATATCTCCTGCTCAGGACAAGTTGTACTACGCCGTGCAGCTCTGCTTCCAGCAGGGGGAAAAGGTCTCCAACAATATAGCAGAATACGAGGGACTGATAGCGGGGTTGAAAGCCGCCGCAGCCCTGGGGGTGAAGCGCCTTACCATCAAGGGCGATTCGCAGCTCCTCGTCAACTTCTCCAACAAGGTATACGAGCCTCGAGATGAGCACATGGAAGCCTATCTTGCGGAGGTCCGCAGGATGGAAAAGCAGTTTTGGGGGTTGGAGCTGCAGCACATGCCCCATGGCACTAACCAAGAGGCCGACGACATCGCCAAACGAGCATCCAGGCGGCTGCCTCGGGAACCTGGCGTCTTCGAGATGCGGCTCTTCAAGCCCTCGGCCATGCCATCGCTATCAAACACGACGCAGCCTCGGGAGGAGCTCCCCCAGCCACCTGCCTCAGGAGCCCCGGCCTGCGGCCTGGCCTCAGGAGCGCGCCTACTCCTGGCAATGGAGCCTCAAGAGGGGTGCTGGATCACAGAGCTCTAGAGTTACTTAACGCAAGGGACCCTGCCGGAGAAGGAAGAAGAAGCGGAGCGTGTGGCGTGGCAAGCCACAGCATACTGCATCAGGGATGGGGAACTCTACCGGAAGTGACCAAATGATGTGTCCCTACGCTGCATCTCCAGGGAGCAAGGGAAAGAGCTGCTGGCGAACATACACGGTGGAGACTGTGGGCACCATTCGTCATCACGAACCCTCATGGGAAAGGCATTCCGCAGGGGCTTCTATTGGCCTACTGCGCTCAGTGACGCTGTCGAACTGGTAAAGGCTTGCGAAGCCTGTCAGTTCCATGCAAAACAGATGGCCATTCGCAGTCTGGGGGCTTGATATTCTGGGCCGGTTTCTTCGGGCGCCAGGGGGCTATCGCTACCTCTACGTCGCTGTGGACAAGTTCACCAAGTGGGCCGAAGTGGAAGTCGTCCACACCATCCCCGCGGGTTCAGCGGTCAAGTTCATCAAGGGCATCGTGAGCCGGTTTGGGGTGCCAAACCGCATCATCACCGACAACGGTTCGCAGTTCACCAGTAACCTATTCAAAACATACTGTGCTAACCTTCGAACGCAGATATGCTACGCTTGGGTGGCGCACCCCCGAAGCAATGGCCAGGCCGAGCGGGCCAACGCGGAGGTCCTAATGGGCCTCAAGACCAGAACATTCAAGAAGAAGCTGGAAGCCTGCGGCAGAGGCTGGTACGACGAGCTTCAGTCCGTATTGTGGTCAATCCACACGACCGCAACCAAGCCGACTGGGGAGACCCCATTCTTCTTGGTCTATGGAGCCGAGGCGGTCCTCCCTCACGAGGTCAGGTGTCATTCTGCACGGGTCCTGGCGTTCGGCGAAGCGCAGCAGGACGCCATGCGGGGGATGGACCTCGTGCTGGGGGAGGAGCATCGTTGAGAAGCCGCACTACGAGCGGCGAGATATCAGCAAGCGCTGCGGCGATACCACTTTCGCAACATCCGCCCCAGGACTCTCGAGGTAGGGGACCTTGTGCTCAGGCGGGTTGTCTCCAGGGAGGGGCTGCATAAGCTCTCTCCCATGTGGGAGGGCCCGTTCAAGGTTGTTCATGTTTCCAGGCCTGGCTCTGCGCGTTTGAAGACTCAAGAGGGGGTGCCAGTCCAGAATGCATGGAAAATCCAGCACCTCCGGAGGTTTTACCCCTAGGAAAGGCCCAGAGCCTGTGAAGAAGGCGAATGCCTGTGAAGATCATCTTTTTGGAAAAGGCCCAGAGCCTGTGAAGAAGGCGAATGCCTGTGAAGATCATATTTTTGGAAAAGGCCCAGAGCCTGTGAAGAAGGCGAATGCCTGTGAAGATCGTCTTTTTGGAAAAGGGCCAGATCTTGTGAAGAAGGCGAATGCCTGTGAAGATCATCTTTTTGGAAAAGGCCCAGAGCCTGTGAAGAAGGCGAGCGCCTGTGAAGATCACCTTTCTGGAAAAGGCCCGGAGCCTGTGAAGAAGGTGAACGCCTATGAAGCTGTCGCGTTTTGGAAAAGGCCCGGAGCCTGTGAAGAGGGCCAATGCCAGTGAAGCTTGCTTCCTCGAAGAAAGGCCGGAGCCTGTGAAGAAGGCCGACGCATGTGAAGCTCGCCGCCCGTGACACTCTCACGTAATAATGAGTGGGGTTGTACATGCCCCGGAGTCTCAGGAGCGCCGGCCTCAGGCCCTGGGGCTCCCTCCCACGCCCAGTGGCAGCACTTAGCTCCGCGCTGGTGAGAAGACGTCGAAGACTAGACTAGGTGCCGGACACGGCTTTTTCATTTGCTTTCTGCAGTTGGCAAGTTCATTCTTATTTGGAGTTTCATCGAAACTAACGCCGCCTTTCGACTTGTGGTTCTTCGACTCTTTCGCTCTTCTGCCTCGATTTCTTTTGCACAAGGGCTCGCGAGGTGGAAGCCTCGGGAGCCCTCGCGAGTGTTTCCGACCCAATCACTCAAGGTCTCACGGCCCGGGTCTATTACAGGAGCGCCCCTCCAGTCCATGCCTCACGGGCACCATGACTCGAATACGGGGCCTGGGTGGATCGCCCCACGGATGAGGCCGGGGATTACCTACACGCGGGCACGTAACAGAAATGAACAATACCGAAACAACGAAAATAGTACGATAATTGACGACAATAACCCAAACATGCCCCCACGGGGCCCCATACTGCTGACTTCTTTTTGCGCAGGAGAAAAGAAAGAAAAGAATAAAGCAGGCGAAGCTTGCCCCACGCCGGCCCTCAGGGAAGACTCGAGCCGCCTCCGGAGCTCAAGCGGACTCCCTCTCGCGCTTCACCGAGACGCGACGATGGGCAGACCCGCTGCCGCCCTCCAAGCGAGCACGATGGCACGGGGGCTGGCCGCGGCCACTGCTAGAAGAGTCGCTACCCGAAGAAGAGCTGGAGAAGCTTGAGGAATCTCGGGCGCCGCCAACCACGCGTGCACGGTCCCCTACGTCCTCGCTGGGGCTGGGTCCCCGGCCGCGGTCGTCGTCTTCAGGGCAGCACCCTGCACGGCGACCATCTTCCCCAAACACCCTCACATAGAGGGTGGCGTCACCGTCAAACTTTAAGTGTAGAGTGCACCGGCGGCTCAGGCCGCACGCTCGGGCAAGCGTCCACCAGCCGCGGGTCAACGCCAGGCTCCCGGCGGCGGAGACCTCCAGCGAAGCCCACGAGGCCCGACTGCAGCAGCCATCTGCCAGGAGCCAGAGGCCGCCCAAAGCGCCGGCTGGAAGGTCACCAAGGAGGAAGCGAGGGAGCTGAAGCCGGGCACTGGTTGGCTCCGTCGCCCACACAATGAACTCCGGTAGCACCTCCGCAGTATGGAAGCGCGGCCTCGGGGGTCGGACGGCCGGAGCACGCCCCCCGACCAGGGCTAGCCGCTCATCGCCGCGCAGAGAGCCATCTCTGCGACCGTGGGGGGCCACCACGGAGGCCACAGGATGCTTGCGAGGGTGGCCTCGACCGCGCTTGGGCGGGGGAGAGGTAGACTCGACCTGGCAAGCCTTCCCTTTCTCTGCGGCCGAGAACTTCCTTGGCGGAGCCATGAAGGAGAAGAAGAAGCAAGAGGGGATAGACCGGAAGGGCGCACGCCGTTCCGTATTTAAGGCCAGAGGAGGCCAACCGTCGACCGCCACGATTGCAGGTAATCATGACCCGCTTTGCATGCAGGGACTTGTCGAATCCGTGCAGTTGCCGAGGCATCATGGGGAAGCGGGGACGCCCACGTCCAATCAACCTCCACACGGCGCCCAAGGCCGCAGGCTGTTAGGGCCCGCGACACTTCGCACTTGCCCTTTCGCCTCTTTGCACGGCCAAGTCCGGGCGTGCCTTTGGCCCGGGGGCTACTGTCGGCGTTCTGGGAACGGGGGTCCCCAGACTTGCCTGCCTGCAGCCTGTGGCGTGGCTCAAATGGGGGCCCAGCACAGCCCATCTTCATCAACACAAGCTCAAGACCCTCGCGAGGAGCCAAGCCTCGCGGGGCGGACGACAAGGAGCTTCCTCAGGTGCGGCCTCACCAGGCTGGCTCGCGAGGAGGCGGAGAGTTCAAGGCGGGGTACCTCGCGAGGTGCCCATGATGCAAGCCATGACGACCAAGGGCGCCAGTCGGGCGCCAGCCCGCGAAGTGTCCTCCTTTCCTCTTTGGTGCAAAGGGAGCAAGCGCAGGCGACAGCATCAAGCAAAGGCATCCATTTCGGTGCAACAAGACCATGACCAGTCCAACGACGGGATGGAGGTCACCGTGGAGCCCAAGCCGGCGTCACCACCAAAGCCTTTGACAGGCGAGGACCAACTTTAGTCAGGATAAGTGTACCCGTTGTTCCCGTTCAAAATGGCCAATTGTTGGCGCCCTTCCCGCTCAACATTTGGGAAGAGGCCCAGGGCCTTTTCCTGTAAATAGGACTAGCCACCCCCAGGGTAGAAGCATCGAGATCCCCACCAAGAAACTAGTAGATAGAGCGACTGGACTTCTCCTAGCAGTTCATCGCACCAGCCAAGGACAGACCCTCGCAAGGCTGTTCTTCCTTGTATTGTTCATCATCAACCCAAGAGGCAGTCCATCACACCACACACTGGAGTAGGGTATTACACCACAATGGTTGCCTGAACCAGTATAAACCTTGTGTCTCTTGTGTTGATGCTTTTGTAGTTTAGATCCTAGCGATTCGGTGAGGAGCAGGTAGGCAGGGGCCGTAATCTCCATGCGCACCTAGTGTTCGAACCTCAAGGGTCTGCCGGAACCCGAAATCCGACAAAACCCAACTATGAGACGCAGCGATATGTCATCTGTGAGTATCTAGTACAACATACGTTCTATGTCCTAAGACCTGAGCTGACGCATGTACTCGGGATGGTGACAGACTTGCTTTGGGCTGACCAAACGCTACTCCGTGACTGGGTAGTTACAAAGGTAGGTTTCAGGTTTGTCCAGTCCCATGCTGCGATACATGGTCGAGCAAGATGGGATTTGCCCCTCCGATCATGAGAGATATACTCTGGGCCCCTCGTGTGATCCGACCAGGATAAGCATGTCCATGCGACAAGGATTATGTGATAATCCGTATAGTGGTCGGTATCACTGGAACGAGAAAGAGGTCGGGCTAGCACAAGGATGACAGTCTCGCCTTGAGCCCAACAACATATATCGTGAGGCAAAGGGAACAGAAGTGTGACATGTTATACAGGTTCGCCTAACCAGCTTCATAGTCTGCTTGGTGGTTGGCATGCCTTGCTAGAGGCCACTACCAACCGTGCAGGTCGGAGGTGATCCGAACTGTGACCAAGCCGACTTGAACCTAAGGGGTCGCGGGCTTAAGGGAAGGAACCTACGAGTTCGGTTCGTAGGACACTGGTCGGATGTGATCCGAACTGGACTAGGAATGTGACCGACTAGACTTTGGGCACTAGGGTCCGTGCGAGGCCCAAGTGTTGAGCATGCAACGGACGCCTATATAAGGTGGAGGTGCAGCGCACTTATTTGGTTGATCGCTTCGGCGCTACGACTAGGGTTTGCATGTGTTGCGAATAGACACCTCCACTCGCCGCCGTGCACTTGCGCCGCTCCGGCGAACTTGTACGTGGGATCGGACGACCGACTGTTTGAGGGAGATCGGATGAGGAGGAGACGATCCACGCGGACGCGCTGCCCCAACTCTTCTTCCGCTGCACGGCACTACGCGTCTAGTGGTAACGGACTGTGATCCATCTCCTGTAGCATGTTCTTGGTTGTTCTGCGCATAGGAAATTTTTAATTTGCAGTCTACGCACCCTACCGTAGACCCCGACAGTGGTATTAGAGCCTCTGCTATAGGATTTGGATTCAGATCGTATGCATATGTGGAGGCGGCAGATGAGATCTGTTGTCCTTGAAGAGATCGGCTATGTGCACGGTTGATGTGATGAACTGCACATGGGAATCATCGAGGCTATGTTTTCTGTAAATTGGGATCGATGAGGTCGTGACACGATCTACCCCTACCGGTCGGTTATCCGCCATCAGGGTTAACAGTGAAACATAAATCCGAATTGGATCCGCGATGATCGATAAGATCGGTCAGATCAGAAAATTCAGTGTGAACGGAGTTCAGATGTGATCTGTGATTTCCGAAAACGTCGGGTGCTGCCCGCACCGGGCATGTGCGTAGCACCGTGTATTTCGTACCCGACACACAAACCGGTAGAATGCGATTCTATGCACAACCTTGTTTTGCTGGTTTGATGTGAATAGTATGGCTCATGTGTATGTGATGCATGTGCATAATTTATACGTGGCCTGCGTGTCATATTTGTCAGCCGGCAGGAGCCAAAGTGCTGTCATTATATTATATAACGACCTGCGTGTCAACTTGTGATTCTCTATGTAAAATTCATTACATGTTGTAGTAGTTGGATAATAGAGATCAGGTTGGTGGCTTGGCGTCCCGGCGTGACAAATAAGATGGAGTTCCTAGATGGTCATCAGAGTCGGAGCCGACCTGGAAGAACGTCCATGAAGGATCCATACTATTTCACAATATGTGTTTATTTGTGATTGTTGTGCTTCTTTGTTTCTATGCATGTTAGAATGGTAGAAAGATCCCTCATGAATATCAAGCGAATTGCCATCCCCGATGTTGCACCTTCGCACGTCAAGTACGTCTAGTAGTGGGCTCATAAAAATGGGGTGCTGCTGGGTGTCCTTGAACTGAAGGGTTCGTGTCGGACACGGACATGCACTGCATCAGGTTAGCTTGACAAGGCTATCAAAACGGTTTTGGGCCTTGTGGCAAAGAAGGTTGGGAGCCGGGGTGTGAGATACCTTCCCAACCGACAGGAGTCATATAGAGATATGATTAGCAAGGAGTTCCTTACCGGATAGGTATGTTGGCTAGCAGTGATGCTAAAGCTCACTAGTCGCATGCACTAGTCGGATCCTGAATCACTAAGAGTTTGCGGAGGGATGCCGACTTCAGTGGGAGTATTTCTGTTTAGGCTAGAATTACTCTACATAAACACATTGCTTAGTGATTGCATATTTTCTGTTGTAGATCAATGGCACCACCTGCTCAACCGAACTTTGCATTGAAATCAATTCTGGAAAAGGATAAACTGAATGGAACAAACTTTACCACCTGGTATAGAAATTTGAGAATTGTTCTCAAGCACGATAAAAAGGAACATGTTCTAGACGACCCACTTCCAGAGGAACCTGCCGATAATGCTAATGCCACAACTAAGAATGCCTACCAGAAACTCGTTGATGAATCAACGGAGGTCAGCTGTCTGATCTGGCTTGTATGGAGCCCGATTTGCAACAGCATTTCAAAAATGTTGAGGCTTACGATATGATCGAGAGTCTCAAGAGCATGTTTCAGACACAGGCTAGGACCGAAAGGTTCAACATCTGGCGATCCTTGATGGATTTCAAGGTGAAGGAAGGTGATCCACTGAGCCCACATGTGATCAAGATGATCGGATATCTGCAAGCTTTGGATCGTTTGGGCTTCCCGCTCTTGGATGAGCTGGCTACTGATGATGTTCTGGGTTCTCTTCCGCCCAGCTATGGGACGTTCATCTCAAACTATCATATGCATGGCATGGATAAGAAGCTCACTGAATTGCATGGGATGCTCAAAGTGGCAGAGCAGGATATTAAGAAAGGCACGCATCAAGTGTTGATGGTGCAGAAATCGGCTAAGTTCAAGAAGAGTTGGTCCAAGAAAAAGGCTAAGGCAAAGGGCACGGAGACGGTAACCTCTGCCGCTGCACCGAAGTCTGGACCGGACTCGAAGACTGTTTGCTTTCACTGCAAGGAGTCCAGTCACTGGAAGAGGAACTGTAGCAAGTGGCTTGTAGAGCATGGCAAGAAGGCCGGGAATGCTGCTTCAGGCAAAGGTACACTTGTTGCATATGTTATAGACATTTACCTTGCTGACGTACCTAGTAGCTCTTGGGTATTTGATACCGGATTGGTTGTTCATATTTTTAACTCGATGCAGGGGCTGGTAAGAACTAGGCATGTGGCACAAGGGGAGATTGACATCAGGGTCGGCAACAAAGCAAGAGTTGCTGCGTTGGAGGTCGGCACGATGCAGCTCCAGCTTCCTTCCGGATTCATTATGGAATTGAATAGTTGTTATTACATTCCTGCACTTAGTCGGGACATTATTTCTGCCTCATGTTTGATGAGTCAAGGTTCTGAATTCAATTTAAAGGACAATAGTTGTTCGATATTTTTGAATGGTATGTTCCACGGCTATGCACCCATTGTTGATGGGCTATTTATATTGAATCTAGAACAGGAACCAGTCTATAACGTGAATGTCAAGAGGCATAAGACTAATGAGATAAATCCGACATACTTCTGGCATTGCCGGCTTGGACACATTAGTCTGAAATGCATGAAGAAGCTCCATGATGATGGGCTGCTCACTTCATCCGACTTTGAGTCATTTGAGACATGCGAATCCTGCTTGCTCGGCTACATGACTAAGTCTCCTTTCGCAAAGAGTTGTGAGAGGGCGTCCGAGCTATTGGAACTTATACATAGTGATGTTTGTGGTCCAATGAGCACAACTACCAGAGGTGGCTATCAGTACTTCGTGACTTTTACCGATGACTTGAGTAGATATGGATATATCTATTTGACGAGGCACAAGCCGGAGACTTTTGAAAAGTTCAAAGAGTTTCAGAACAAGGTTGAGAATCAGCTCGGCAAGACTATAAAGCTTCTCCGATCTGATCGTGGAGGTGAGTACATGAGCCAGGAGTTTGATGATCATCTGAAAAGTCGAGGTATAGTACCTCAGCTCACACCTCTCGGTACGCCACAGAGAAACGACGTGTCAGAACGGAGGAATAGGACCTTGTTGGACATGGTCCGGTGTATGATGAGAAAATCGGATTTACCCTTGTCATTCTGGGGATACGCTCTAGAAATCGCAGCTTTCACACTTAATAGGGTACCATCAAAATCTGTAGACAAGACACCACATGAGATGTGGACCGGAAAGAGTCCCAGTTTGTCTTTCTAAAGATTTGGGGTTGTGAAGCATTTGTCAAGCGACTTATGTCAGACAAGCTTACACCGAAGTCGGATAAATGCATATTCGTGGGATATCCGAGGGAAACCTTGGGATATAGCTTCTACAACCAGGAAGAGAACAAAGTGTTTGTTGCTCAGAAGGGGGTTTTCCTTGAGAAAGAGTTTCTCAGTCGGGAGGCCAGTGGGAGGACGGTTCGACTCGAAGAAATTCGAGGACCACTCGGGGACGGCTCGGCTGGTGATGAGATCATACGGGAGTCAGTCAGGGAACCTGTAGTGGAAGCGGCACCAGAACCACGGAGGTCGGAAAGATTGCGCAGAGTGTGTGATGTATTGTTGCTAGAAAGCGACGAGCCGGCCACGTATGCGGAAGAGATGGTGAACCCAGATTCCGAGGCATGGCTAGAGGCCATGAGATCCGAGTTAAAGTCCATGGATGAGAATCAAGTCTCGGACTTACTTGATCCGCCGCCTGGCATAACGGCCATTGGTTGCAAATTGGTCTTTTAGAATAAAACCGATGTGGATGGAAATGTTCAGATCCACAAACTCGGCTTGTCGCTAAAGGTTATGGACAAGTTCAAGGAATTGACTACGACGAGACTTACTCGCTGGTAGCGATGCTGAAATCGGTGAGGATCATACTAGCTATAGCTGCATATTTCGATTATGAGATATGGCAGATGGATGTCAAAATGGCTTTCCTTCACAGAAATTTAACCGAGGACGTGTATATGATACAACCCGAGGGTTTTGTCAATCCGACTAGCACTAGTAAGGTATGCAAGCTCAAGAGATCCATTTATGGGTTAAAGCAAGCATCTCGGAGTTGGAACATTCGTTTTGATGAGGTCGTCACTGGTCTCGGTTTCATCAAAAGCGAAGAGGACTCTTGTTTATACAAGAAGTTAAGTGGGAGCTCGATAGTGTTTTTGATCTTGTATGTGGATGACATATTATTGATCAGGAACAATGTTTCAATGCTAAACTCGGTCAAGGAATCATTGAATAACAAGTTTTCGATGAAAGACCTTGGTGAGGCATTGTATATTTTAGGCATTAAGATCTGTAGAGATAGATCAAGGAGGCTGCTCGGTTTAAGCCAGAGCATGTACATAGATAAAGTGTTGAAGCGGTTCAACATGAGTGAGGCGAAGAAAGGATTCTTGCCGCTCTCACATGGTATAAGGCTAAGCGAGACTCAGAGTCCTTCGACATCTGATGAGCGAAGCAGGATGAGTAGGATTCCGTACGCCTCGGCAATCGGTTCCATCATGTATGCCATGATATGTACAAGGCCTGATGTTGCTTATGCAATAAGACTAACAAGTAGATACCAGGCAAACCCAGGTGAGAGTCACTGGGCAGCGGTAAAGACTATTTTGAAGTACCTGAAAAGGACTAAAGAGATGTTCCTAGTTTATGGAGGTGAGGAAGAGCTCATCGTAAGGGGTTACGCCGATGCTAGTTTCCAAACTGATAGAGATGATTGTCAATCACAGTCCGGATTCATGTACGTCCTGAACGGAGGAACGGTGCACTGGATGAGTTCCAAGCAGGATACGGTGGCCGATTCTACCACAGAAGCCGAATACACTGCGGCTTGTGAAGCTGGAAAGGAAGGTGTTTGGATCCGGCATTTTCTGCATGATCTTGGTATTTTCCCAGCCTCGGTGAAATCATTGGACCTTTATTGTGATAATTCTGGTGCCATCGCACAAGCCAAGGAGCCGAGGAATCACCACAAGTTCAGACATATAGATCGGAAATATCACCTGATACGAAATATCGTAAAGAATGGTGATGTAGAGTTATGCAAGATTCACACGGATGCAAATGTTGTAGATCAGTCGACTAAGCCGCTTCCACAACCCAAGCATGAGGGGCACGTTAGAGCTATGGTCATTCAATGCCTATTTCATTGACTCTAGTGCAAGTGGGAGACTGTTGGAGATATGCCCTAGAGGCAATCATGTATGATGATATTTCCTATGTGTTTATGAATAAAGATAGTCCTTGGACATTATCAATGATGTGTATCAGCAAGTACGTGACTTGTTTGTGGGACTATGCATTGTATGATGACTGTCCTAAAAGGTCCCTAGTCGAAAGGGATGTGTCGATGCGTAGCCAACTAGACTAGCATATGCCACGGTCGATGGCTTGGTCTCACTAGCCATGGAGCATTGGATGCTAACCGGATAATATGGACTTGGAAAGGTCTGCTCGGATTCGACGTAGTCGGATCCGAGTCGAGATAAGGTCCGAGTCGGACAGACCCAACTATGAGACGTAGCGATATGTCATCTGTGAGTCTCTAGTACAACATACGTTCTATGTCCTAAGACCTGAGCTGACGCATGTACTCGGGATGGTGAAAGACTTGCTTTGGGCCGACCAAACGCTACTCCGTGACTAGGTAGTTACAAAGGTAGGTTTCGGGTTTGTCCAGTCCCATGCTGCAAGACATGGTCGAGCAAGATGGGATTTGCCCCTCCGATCACGAGAGATATACTCTGGGCCCCTAATGTGATCCGACTAGGATAAGCATGGCCATGCGACAAGGATTATGAGATAATCTGGATAGTGGTCGGTATCACTGGAACGAGAGGTCGGGCTAGCACAATGATGATAGTCTCGCCTTGAGCCCGACAACATATATCGTGAGGCAAAGGGAACAGAAGTGTAACACGTTGTACAGGTTCGCCTAACCAGCTTCATAGTCTGCTTGGTGGTCGGCATGCCTTGCTAGAGTCCGCTACCAACCATGCAGGTCGGAGGTGATCTGAACTGTGACCAAGCTAACTTGAACCTAAGGGGTCGCGCGCTTAAGGGAAGGAATCTACTATTGACACACGAACACGTCATGTGTACCCTCGACGCCGGGGGTGATGCAGCGCAGCTCACGTCGAAGGAGGCCCGACCGACAGCGCGATACGCAAGACAGACGGTGGGCGCTTTTGCAGACCCGAAACCCCGCGCACCCGGGAGGGACCCCGTCAGGGAGTGCGGCGGCTATGGGTTGCCCTAGGTCGATTTGCTCGCCCCTAGAGCCTCGATATTCGCAGCTCTCAAACACGAAGAACAGCGAAGAACGAGAGAGAAAAACGGTGGATAGATAAAACGTAGATGAAAAAGTAGTATATTGATTTGTTCGATTGTGTGTTGTTCAATCGGCCATCACCCCCAACATATATAAGAGGCGGCTGGACTTCCCGTACAAGTAAAGGATTCATCTAGGCTTTCCTTACAAAAAAAATTACATCAATTCACGTCCTAGAGTCCTAATTCTATTCCAACTTGGATTCAGTCTGAATCTGGCCCAACTTCTGTCTTCCTCCTTGCGTGGGCCGTCGAGCTTGCATATGATCTCCTATCAAGACGGCCCAAGTATCAAACTTATGTGCCCCGACGAGACGAACAACTCTTATGTTGATCACTTTTTCAAATAAGGCCATCTTGCATACTTTTCGAGGTCATCTTTATCTTCCAGTCGGACTCGGTCCTGCGACGGACTGGATTGTCTGAGTCTCGTAGTGAATTTGCAGGCCATATACTATCTCCGATGATGATGATTCCAAAACCAAAGTTTACCGTTTTGACGATATACACAACTTCCGTATTGAACATTTCTCCATCCGAGATCATCTTGATAAACTTTCGGGCACATGCTCAGTTTCACTCGGATTCGAGCTCATTCACTCGGATATTAGAGTCACTCGGATCGTCCGACTGGACTTTCACTCGGATGTTAGAATCTTTCACTCGGAAGATAATATTTCACTCGGATGACTATATTTTCACTCGGAAGAAAATCTCTTACTCGATCGGCAAATTTTCATTCTGGCGGTAATATCTTCACTCAGATGATAATAAGTTCACTCGGATGTCAAACTTTCACTCGACCGGTAAGTTTTCACTCAAAAAGTAAGTTTTCACTCGATCGGAAAATTTTCACTCGACCGATAAGTTTTCACTCGGATGGTAAGCTTTTCACTCGACCGAAAACATATCCTGATCTTGATTTGTCTCCCCAGGTCTCATACGACCTCGGATTGAGACGAATTATATATGAAAATCGATCGGCCTGACGAGACGAAACTTCCTCATGTTGAAGGTTTTTCGATTCAAAGCATTCTTGAGGGCCAAATTGCTCGTGCGACCCATCAGACAGGGTGTCTGGTACCTCGCGCCATATTTCTGTTTAGATTCGGTCTGCAGTGTATTGCCTCTAACTTTTGCATACGAAGTCGGATTGAGATGATCTATATATCAAAATTGATTGCCTCGACGAGACAAAGACAATTCCTATAGATTGCTTCTTCATCCGAGGTCGTATTGAAGGCGTGATTGGCCGAAAAACAATTCGGAACATTGAATTTTGCCACTCGGAGTACAATTTAAATCCCTAAGATGGGTTCAAATGATGATGACCCAAACACCAAAGTTGTTCCATTCAGCGATGTAAAACTTTCCATGCTGAAATTCCTTTCACTCGAAGCCATCTCATTTTCTTTTACGCCGTGCCAAAATCTGATGTCAACACATGCCCCCTGTTTTCGGCAAAGCTTGCACGCCGAAAAATAATATGCACGGTGTTTGTTCTAAGGACGATGTCAACACTCCATCGGCCATTTATTTTCTTAGGGCGATAATTATGTATCGGCCATGTTTGTGCTAAGGGCGATAATCGTATATCGGCCATTGCCTACCTAGGCTTCTTGCCACACACTCGGGTGGTATTTCTTCAAGTATTTGCCATTGAGATCTCTAGGTAACACCGCTCCTTGTACGGATTCCACCAAATATGAGTTTCCAAGAACTATTCTTGTAATCCTAAAAGGACCTTCCCAACTTGGAAACCACTTCCTGAATCTTCTATCCCTTGAACCAATCGGTAGAATCACTTTCCAGACGAGATCGCCAACTTGAAAATTCTTCAATTTGACTTTCTTATTGTAAGCTCTTGCCACCCTCAACTTGTCTCTCTCTATGGCATTCAAAGCAGCCAAACGCTTACCAGCAACCTCATCAACATTGTCCATCATCAAGTTATAAAAGTCTTTTGCCGATAAATCATTTTGTTTAGCTATTCTCAAGGCATTCAAATTTACTTCCAGTGGTAAAACAGCTTCTTGACCATATACTAGCTCATATGGATTCACCTTCGTAGCACCATGCCTTGAGATTCTATGAGCCCAGAAAGCTTCAGACAACAACTCATGCCATCTCCTCGGATTATTCTCAATCTTCTTCTTGATGAGTTTGATTAAAATTTTATTGCTATACTCAGCTTGTCCATTAGCTTGGGCATAATACGGAGATGAATTGAGCAACTTTCTGTTATAAGATTCGGCAAACTCTCTGACTTGGTGTGACATGTAAGATTAACCTTGATCTGTAGTCAACATTTGAGGAATACCGAATCTATGAATAATGTGCTCGGTTATGAATCGAATTACCTCCGTATGTGTCATGTTCTTGAGAGGTACTGCTTCAGACCATCTAGTGAAATAATCAGTTGCCACCAATACGAACCGATGCCCTTTTGAGGAAGATGGATGAACTTGCCCAATAAAGTCTAAACCCCATCCTCTGAAAGGCCACGGCTTGATAATAGGATGTAACATAGCAGTAGGAGCCAATTGAATATCACCAAACTTTTGACAAGCTTCACACCCCTTATAATATCTGAAACAATCATTAATCATAGTCGGCCAATAAAATCCAGCACATCGCAATAACCATTTCACCTTGGGAGCCGACTGATGAGTGCCACAAATGCCTCCGTGTACCTCTCCCATAGCAACCCTTGCCTGGTCCTCGTCCAAGCACTTTAGAAGAACATCATCGACCATTCGGCGATAAAGACCATCATCTCTCATCGTATACTTGAAAGCCATACGCCGAAGTGACCTGTCCACCCTTTCACTCGGATTGCGCAGGTAATCAACAATGGGCTTCCTCCAGTCGGGATTGTCACCTGCACTAGATTTTTTGTTAATGGCCGAATCAGTGGGTACAGGTTCGGCCTCTCCTATATTGGCAAGACAAGACATCGGCTTTTGAGAAATATGAAACATGCCATGATCAACATGATATCCAGATGCTTGTTGTGCCAACTCATTTGCTTTCCAATTGTCATGCCTAGATATATGAGCAATGCTAAAACAGTCCAATGTAGAAATTATATCTAGACATTTATCAAGATAAACATTAAGTGACTCATCCAAACACTGAAAAACTTTGGATACTTGCTGCACCACTAGTAGCGAATCACCATAAGCCTCAATATGTGTAATACCTATAGCAAGCAACATCTCTAAGCCGAATAGCAATGCTTCATATTCGGCTTGATTGTTTGTGCAAATATATTCTAAGCGGCATGAGGCTTCAAAAACAGCACCATGAGGAGATATATATAAACAATACCAACACCTTGGCCATTGCTACAAACTGAACCATCAAAGTATAATCTCCATGGTACTAATGAAACAAGGTTCATATCAACATCATGCTTGTCATTAATCCGGTGTTCAACAATGAAACTAGCAACAATTTGGCCTTTCATGGATTTTAGAGATTTATAAGCCAAATCATATTCAATCAAAGCATAAGCCCACTTGCCAATTCTATCACTAAGAATTGGCCTATGCAACATGTATTTAATGACATCGGTTTGCCAAGCTACTATACAAGCACTCGGCACTAAATAATGTCTCAATTTTGTGCAAGCATAATATAAGCATAGACATAGTTTTTCAATAAATGTATACCTTGTCTCGGTGTCCAATAAGCATCTGCTCAAATATGTAGTGGCATGCTCTTTTCCTTCGGTATCTTGAGTCAAAACAGCACCAATAACACCTTCCTCTGCTGCGATATAAAGCTTAAAAGGCTCTCTATGCTTGGGTGCTTTCATCACCGGAGGAGTGCACAAATAATTCTTGATCATATCAAAGGCTTCTTGCTGTTTTGCCCCCCAAGCGAAATCAACATCATTCTTTAACTGAAGGATAGGAGTAAATGCATCTACTTTCCCTGACATATTAGCTATGAACCTTCTCAAATAATTCACCTTGCCAAGGAACTTTTGCATATCTCCCTTGCATGTTGGAGCCTCCACTTTCTGTATGGCCTCTATCTTTTTGGGATCAATTTCTATGCCATCTTCATGAATAATGAAACCCAAAAATTTGCTTGCTGACACGCCGAATGCACACTTTAAAGGATTCATCTTCAGTCCATACTTTTTCATTCTTTCAAAAGTTAAACGCAAATCGGCCAAGTGAGATTCAAAAGCATCTGATTTGACAACAATATCATCAATATAAACTTCAAGTATGACATCGAGTAAATCATGAAAAATCAAATTCATAGCCCTTTGATATGTAGCTCCAGCATTTTTAATCTGAATGTCATCACTGTCCACTCGAATAAACCAAGGAAACCAGGGCATCAAAAAGCGGTCTTGGACATGTCCTCTTCGGCCATAAAAATTTGATTGTAACCGGCATTACCATCTAGAAAGCTAATAACCTTATATCCAGAAGCATCATTAATAAGCATATCGGCCATTGGCATGGGATACTCATCTTTGGGTGTAGCCCTATTCAAATCTCTGAAGTCAATGCACACCCTCAATTTTCCCAAATCCTTTCTTCTCCACTGGGACAATGTTAGAAATCCACTCGGCATACCTGAAAGGTCGAATGAAATTAGCCTCAAGCAAACGACGGATCTCTTCCTTGATCCGGTCATATGTTTTTGGATTAAATTTTTTGGCCGATTGTTTATAAGGTCTAAAACCGGCCTTTATAGGTAACCGATGCTCTACCAGATCTCGGCTTAAACCTGGCATCTCATGATATTCCCATGCAAAGCAACATACATATTCCTTCAATAGCTCGATTAATTTAGCTTTACAATCAGCTTTCAAATTTTTGTTTACAAATGTCGGTCGACTGACTGATCCATCTCCAATATCTACCTCTTCTAATGGATCGGCCGATGTAAAACCTTGTCCAAGTTTATCCATGTCATCCAACTCCTCTATAGACTCATAGATATCGTTCTCGCTGGACCGATATTTCAACAGACGTTTTTGTAACCACTCGGAACTAGAATCCATTTAAACATATCATACCTTGGAGCCGACTGCATTCAGTCGGCTTTAAAGAGACAGGCACGAAACCATTCTTGGTCGCGCTGAGAAAATAAAACTCTGACAAGTCACGTCCTGTCAAGCAAGTAGCATTGGGATGTTGCCAATCCACCGATGCATCGGCCAAAGCAACACAGGCAGAGTTATCCGCATGAATGACTTCCACTTCATCATCAAACCACTGAATCAAAAACTGGTGCATAGTGGATGGCACGCACTGGTTTGCATGAACCCAATCACGGCCTAGTATAACGTTGTAGTTACCTTGCACCTCAGCGACAAAAGAATGCAGTAGCCAAAGTTTTGCTTCCGACTATAAGCTCCACATACATTACACATTTGGCTTCAATTTTCTCTTTGCCTTCAAACCTGTTGAGCACCATATTGGTATTGATCAATTCTTCATCAGGCAAACCCAATTTCTTGAACACCGAATAGGGCATAAGATTTACCATAGCACCTCCATCCACAAGCATCCGAGTGAGCGGCGACCCATTGATATGACCTCTGAGATATACGGTTTCAGATGCGTTACTAGTTCTTTTGGCTTCTCGAATATTGCATTTTTAGGGCCAAAATCCAGCTGAGCCACCTCCCCTTCCTCATCTATAGCACGAAACTCAGCAGGTAAGTAATACACCATATTGATATCCATACCTTCATGAACTGGCGTAGACTCATAGTTCAACATATCAACCTCCTTCTCGAGTGCATCCACCGATTCTGAAATTTGTCCGAGTGAAGAGGAAGCAATAGGTAACATAGACGATGCAATGATTGTGTCATCCTCTTTTGGTAATGTAGGTACTGCTGTGATCGCTGGAAAAGCCACTGCCTCTTGTATTTGTTTGGGCCTCCACACTTGTTTTGCTGGAACCATGGGTCGAGTGTCATTGAACAACTTATCCCTTGGTTTCTCGGCCTCTTGTTCTGCCATCTCTTGACTCCTTAACCTCTGTAGTTTCCTCTTTTATGTCTTCGTTAGCCCTGGAGGACACCACTTTGGCTGAGTGTATTTAGGATCTCTCATTTTTACCTGGCTGGTGCTTGCTTCATGGTCATTAGCCAAGTGCTTTGGCGCGATAGCAAGTATCGGCTCAGTCGGATTGCTATGCACAATCGGCTGCTGTATGGCGAATGTTTCGGTGCCCAAGAAAAGTGAGTCGGCATCCATTTTCTCCTTGCCTTTTCCCGAGTCAACTGCTACAACACTTGGTGATTTAACACGCCATTCTTTTCAACTTTCCAGATGCATGAAATTTCCACTCGGGAGCATCTTTTTACTCTGATGGAATCCACTCGAATGGATATCACTCAGATGGAATTCAGTCGGATGGAATCTACTCGGCCTCATTTTTTCACTCGGATAGCTTCCACCTGGGTGCATTCTTACACTCGGATAATTTCCATCCGATCGCATGTTTTGACCAGCCGACCGATAGTTACCGATGTTCAGTCGGCCATTATATGAGTATTCAAGTCGATCCCAAACAGTTTGCCTTTGCTTTTCTAGAAACACCGCCTTTGGTCCACTCGGTTTCATATACTGACTGAACATATCATCTGATGGTGACCTTGGTCGTTTCAAGTATGATGGCCGGTTAGAGCTGGAACCAGCCAATTGATTAGCATATTTGGACAACAACATATCAAAAGTTGGCTTGATCTGCTTGCATTGCACTTTAGCTTCATTCCTCTTCCATTTGCTAACTTCTGGACTCTTGGGCTTGACAAATCTTACACGAGCATCTTCTTGCACTTGTAGTTGACCCCCGAGTGTAGGATTCTTGATGGCGATTTTGATCACTTCCTTGCCATCGGGTTGCTTATCAAGCACAACATGTCTCCCCACGACCATGCTACCTTCCTTGTCTTTCCTGGGCTCACCAACAATGATATTAGCTTTATTAGCAGATTCGGCTACCTCTGGCCGAATGAGTAGCTTTTTCCCGTCCAAATCCATGGTATTCATTGGAAACGGTTGTTTATCAACTTGCATCTCAGAAAAATTCAATCGTCCGTCATTAATGGCCGATTGTATCTGTCGTCGAAAAACATTGCAATCGTTAGTAGCATGAGAAAAATAATTATGATACTTGCAATAAGCACGCCGTTTTAGCTCTTCAAACGACAGTAAAGTATGAGATATTCTAATAATCTTAGCCTGCAGCAAAGCATCAAATATTCTATCACACTTATCAATGTTAAAAGTAAATTTCATCTCTTCATCACGATTCTTATGAATCGGTTTCAGATCATTGCAAGTAAAGGGTTTGGCCTTAGATGGCCAAACAAATTCAGTAGCAAAAACATCACCCTCATCGTCCGATGATCACTATCATATTCCACCATATTCATCTTTGGACGATCGGCTTTGTATCTATGCACTTCTTTGAGATCTTTGCTTCGGCTTTCCTGAGCCAAAGCCCTTTGTAAGACTTGGTTGATATTTAAGAACTCATAGCCTTCTAGCTTTTCTCTAATGGGAGTTCTCAAACCACTCAGCACTAGGTCCGCCAAGTCCCTCTCGGTTATCACCAAACTAAAACACCAGTTTTTTGTTTCTCTGAATCTCTTGATGTAATCGGAAACCGATTCATCATGCTTTTGTTTAACCGATGTTAGATGTGACAACTTGAGTTCATTATCACCGCTATAAAAGTGATCATGAAATTTCTGCTCTAGCTGTGACCAAACCCGAATGGAACCATGTGGTAAAGAATAAAACCATGAAAATGCGGTGCCAGTTAATGACAAAGGAAATAAATGCACTTTCAACTCATTTAGTGAGCCCGCTTCACGTAGTGGTGCTAAGTATTGACTAACATGCTCCCATGTCGTTTTTGTGCCCTCTCCATTGAACTTAACAAAATCTGGAATCTTATATCCCGGAGGGCACTGGATGGTATCAAAGTACTCGGGGTACGGCTTTTGGTAAATCCGATTCCGAGGTAACTCAACTCCAAAATTCTCTCGAAGCATCTTAGCCATCTCCTCTCTAAGATTAGCTAAACCATCATCCATAGTGGACGATGAAGCTTGTGGCAGTGCCATAGGAGGAGTAGGGTTACTAGATGTAGGTAGGAATTGTGGCATGTATGTCGACCCATAATTTGGTAGTGGTCGAGCGGTTGTAGCTGTAGGTAGGGTTTGGTTCGGCGTTGCCATCGAACCTGGCATGCTCATAATAGGGTTGATGGGTGCAGTCACAATCTGATTTGTTTGGATAGGATAATAAGCCATCGGCACGAGAGGCTCCGATGCAATAGGTAAAGCCAGATTAGGGTTTTGCACACTAGCAGCTACACCATCATTACCATTAGACGATTGAGATGTATTCTTCTGAGCATTAGTATTTTCTATGAAAGTTTGATAGACTAGATTGTTACCATCAGCAATACGACATTCAATCTCGGCCCACTGCTCAGGAGAAAAGGCAGTACTTACAGAGGGTTTAACCTGCTCGGCTTGAAGAGGAGGGAACTTGATTTCTTCAATCGGAGTGATGTTGGCTTGGCGATCCTTCTTGAACTTTGCAAGGAACTCCTACAAGTCCTTCTCCTCGCGCGCCTTCTTGTACTCCTCATAGATTTGGCGATGATCGGCCGATATCTCATCAAGACGGGGCTTAATGATGTTATCGGCGTCTACCTCAGATGGCTTGGGAAGATCAGACATGGTGGATGATGATGATTGATCTTCGTTCCCCAGCGGAGTCGCCAAAAAGTGTGTTGACACATGAACACGTCACGTGTACCCTCGACGCCGGGGGTGATGCACCGCAGCTCATGTCGAAGGAGACCCGACCGACAGCGCGATACGCAAGATAGTGGGTGGGCGCTTTTGCAGACCCGAAACCCCGCGCAACCGGGAGGGACCCCGTCAGGGAGTGCGGCGGCTATGGGTTGCCCTAGGTCGATTCGCTCGCCCCTAGAGCCTCGAGATTCGCAGCTCTCAAACACGAAGAACGGCGAAAAATGAGAGAGAAAAACGGTCAAGAGATAAAACGTAGATGAAAAAGTAGTATATTGATTTGTTCGATTGTGTGTTGTTCAATCGGCCATCACCCCCAACATATATAAGAGGCGGCTGGACTTCCCATACAAGTAAAGGATTCATCTAGGCTTTCCTTACAAAAAAATTACATCAATTCATGTCCTAGAGTCCTAATTCTATTCCAACTTGGATTCAGTCTGAATCTGGCCCAACTTCTGTCTTCCTCATTGCGTGGGCCGTCGAGCTTGCATATGATCTCCTGTCAAGACGGCCCAAATATCAAACTTATGTGCCCCGATGAGACGAACAACTCTTATGTTGATCACTTTTTCAAATAAGGCCATCTTGAATACTTTTCGAGGTCATCTTTATCTTCCAGTCAGACTCGGTTTGCAACGGACTGGAATGTCTGAGTCTCGTAGTGAATTTGCAGGCCATATACTATCTCAGATGATGATGACTGCAAAACCAAAGTTTACTGTTTTGACGATATACACAACCTCCGTATTGAACATTTCTCCATCCGAGATCATCTTGATAAACTTTCGGGCACATGCTCAGTTTCACTCGGATTCGAGCTCATTCACTCGGATATTAGAGTCACTCGGATTGTCCGACTGGACTTTCACTCGGATTTTAGAATCTTTCACTCGGAAGATAATATTCCACTCGGATGATTATATTTTCACTTGGAAGACAATCTCTTACTCGATCGGCAAATTTTCATTCCGGCGGTAATATCTTCACTCAGATGATAATAAGTTCACTCGGATGTCAAACTTTCAGTCGACCAGTAAGTTTCACTCAAAAAGTAAGTTTTCACTCGATCGGTAAATTTTCACTCGACCGATAAGTTTTCACTCGGATGGTAAGCTTTTCACTCGACCGAAAACATAGCCTGATCTTGATTTGTCCCCCCAGGTCTCATACGAACTTGGATTGAGACGAATTATATATGAAAATCGATCGGCTTGACGAGACGAAACTTTCTCGTGTTGAAGGTTTTTCGATTCAAGGCCTTCTTGAGGGCCGAATTGCTCGCGCGACCCATCAGACAGGGTGTCTGGTACCTCGCGCCATATTTCTGTTTAGATTCGGTCTGCAGTGTATTGCCTCTAACTTTTGCATACGAAGTCGGATTGAGATGATCTATATATCAAAATTGATTGCCTCGACGAGACAAAGACAATTCCTGTGGAATGCTTCTTCATCCGAGGTCATATTGAAGGTGTGATTGACCGAAAAACCATTCGGAACATTGAATTTTGCACTCGGAGTATAATTTAAATCCCTAAGATCGGTTCAAATGATGATAACCCAATCATCAAAGTTGTTCCACTCGGCGATGTGAAACTTTCCATGCTGAAATTCCTTTCACTCGAAGCCATCTCATTTTCTTTTATGCCGTGCCAAAATCTGATGTCAACACCTACGAGGTCGGTTCGTAGGACACTGGTCGGATGTGATCCGCACTGGACTAGGAACGTGACCGAGTAGACTTTGGACTTTAGGGTCCGTGCGAGGCCCAAGTGTTGAGCCCGCGATGGACGCCTATATAAGGTGGAGGTGCAGCGCACTTATTTGGTTGAACACTTCGGCGCTACGACTAGGGTTTGCATGTGTTGCGAATAGACACCTCCACTCGCCGCCGACTGTGTGATTAGACCTAGCAGTCCGCCGCACGTTGTTCCTCCTGCATGCGCGGATACCATTAGAGGCGGTGCACTTGCGCCGCTCCGGCGAACTTGTACGTTGGATCGGACGACCGGCTGTTCGAGGGAGATCGGACGAGGAGGAGACGATCCACGCGGATGCGCTGCCCCAACTCTTCTTCCGCTGCACTGCACTGCGCGTCTAGTGGTAACAAACTGTGATCCATCTCCCGTAGCATGTTCTTGGTTGTTCTACGTGTAGGAAATTTTTAGTTTGTAGTCTACGCACCGTACTGTAGACTCCAACACTTGTGTGTGAGCAATGCATTGTACAAGTTGGCAAACCGCTTGTCGGAGAAAGCGAGACAACAATCTTGAAGATCATCGGCCAACTCCTTGATACCACATGCCCTATAAAAGTTAGCACAAAAGTGCCTCATGCACCATCGATGGTGCAACTTTGCATGTCCGGGAATGTCAACCACCACCGCATTTAGAATTCCTGGATGGCTATCTGATATGATACAAATTTCCCTTTCAGCTGGTAATACCCTTGTTCTCAATTGACACAAGAACCACTCCTAGTTATCATTGTTCTCCACTTCAACCAAAGCAAAAGACAAAGGCAACACCCGGTTATTGGCATCACTTGAAGTGCCCTTGTATTGTTCAGTCAAGAACGTGCCATCAATGGCGATGACGGGCCGACAATGCTCAAAAGCCCTCACGCATTGCTCAAAGGCCCAAAATGCACGGCCAAATACTCGGACTGTCCTCCCGTTTTGAATCAATGTTTGGTGCCCACGAGGCTCGACCATGTGAACCATGCCTGGGTTTGTGGCGGCCATAGATAACAACAACCTAGGGAGTCAGTTGTATGTTTCCTCCCAATTGCCATACAACATCTTGAATGCGGCTTGCTTCGCCTTCCATGCCTTTCCGTACTTCACCTTGTAATGAAAGATGGCTTTCACAAGGTCAATGACACTCCTAATGCTCATTGTTGGAAGTGTGGATATTTGGTTGGAAATCCTGTAAGAGATGAACTGGGACATGAGTTGTCTGTGTTGTTGGTACACAAGCTTGCCATCAACATTCTTGTGTCGGCGCATGTGACTTGGTACACAACTCACCATGCGCCAAGTGGGACCTCCTTTCCATGGCCTTCCACACACAATCCATGGACATCTTTGCACTTCACATTTAACCGTGCAATGCACATTGACGTCTGAGTTGGCCACTCTATGTGGACGATAAGGCATAACCAAGTAGTTGTTGGAGGACGTGCCCTTCCGACAAGCTATGGGCACGAGCAAAGGTCTTCCAGCCTCGGTGTCGGAGTAATGGGCCACGGGTAGGCTGACCCGAGCCCCAGAACATTTCAAGACATCGGGGCAGGCTGCGCCCCTCAAAGCCGAGTCTCAGGTGACGACTCCTAGATGAACCGAGTTTCAGATGACGACTCCCAGATGAACCGAGTTTCAGATGACGACTCCCAGATGAGCCGAGTCTCAGGTGACGACTCCCAGATGAACCGAGTCTCAGATGACGACTCCTAGATGAACCGAGTTTCAGATGACGACTCCCGGATGAGCCGAGTCTCAGATGACGACTCCCAGATGAACCGAGTCTCAGATGACGACTCCCAGATAAACCGAGTCTCAGATGACGACTCCCAGATGGGCCGACTCATGGCCGGCGACTTCCGGAGGAGCTGGCTATAGAGAGTCGGCACACGACTCTACACTCATTGCGGGTACGACCACGGCATGGCCGTCACCTCCAGCCTATGAGGGGTCGGCGTGGCTACAGTGTGCCGTACCGCCGGAGATCTCCGGCGTGGCCCGACACTGTAGCCATGCCAGACCTGACCTCGGCCACAGTGCGCGGCGCACTGTGGCCACGATGGCCTACCTATACGGCTCGGAGACGGCGGGCCCGCCAGTCAATGAGAGCTAGAAGACGGCGGGTACGCCCCGAAGGCGGCCCTGTGGGAGTCGGCTCCCCGGAGCTGGCCAGCCCCTCTCACGGGTCCCACGCGCCATTAACCAGACAAGATGGGGAGTAACGACAGTGATCGCCCGATAGACGGCGGCATTGTTGCCACGACCCAATGACCAAGCCTACGTCATCAGAAGCACGGCTATAGTGCCGGACTCGCCGGCGGGGCCCGCGAGTCGGCGGGCCCCATCAGTCGGTGGAGAAGACGGCGGCCTGTGAGACAGACGGGTGGGACCCGCGCCCAGCCGGATTACTATTGTATCCCCGGGGGGTAGGCCTATATAAACCCCCCGGGGCACCCATGCAAAGGGTTCGCTCCCATTAGCCTTAGACCCAATGATATAGGAAGAAGAGGGCTAGCCTTGTCTCCTTCTACCTCCAGAATACAGCTCTAGGAGCAACCTTATAGTCACTACGCCTGAGTGATCATGCGGAGACCCCGCAGAGCAGCAGTAGGGGTGTTATCTCCTCGGAGAGCCCCAAAGCTGGGTAAGATTCGCCGGCGTGCATGCCTTCGCCTAATCCCGTTTCCTGGCATCGGCGACGTTCTACTTGCTCCCACCATGATAAGCCATCCTTTGGCATATGTCGCACCCAACCCCCGACATTTGGCGCCCACCGTGGGGCGATGTGCACCATCGTCCAGAGACCTGCTTTGGACGGGAACCCTTTTCCTCCCCCATGGGCGTAGCCAGCCCGGCACGCCCGATGGTGCTTGCCCCGACGCGCTGCAAAGCGTCGACGACGCCTGCGCGGCGAGCTGCCTCGCTGACCTTCTCGGCGAGGTTAGCATCTCTGACGAGCCTGCATCCGATGCAGGCACGGGCGGCCCCGAAAGCCTCCTCGCGGGCCTCCTCGACCATCTCCATGTCGCCGGCGAGCCTGCCGTGAACTTGGAGTCCGTAGGCTCCACCGACCCGATGCTGGTCGACCCCGACGGCGTGTCGCTCGACACGTTCCCCTCCAACGTGGTGATCTACGACGAGCCGCTCCCTCACGAGGCGAGCGGTGGAAGCGCCATCACGGAAGTGCTCGTCATCAGTCATGGCGAGCGCTCCGGTGAAGAAGCTCATGACCCGCTTGACGCGGCTCTGCGAGACCTGACGGCGCCCATTCTGGAGGACGCTGACGCCAAGATGCTGGAGGCACGCCGCCTTCAGCTTGTCGAAGGTGCGAAGAAGCTGGCAAGCATGAGACGCTTGTCGGAGGCCTACCAAAGTGAGATGGATCACGCTGTGGGCGGCTCGCCGGCGCCGACTGGGCCTAGCCGCCTAGGCGCGGTCCGACAACGCGGCGCGGCCGTCGCCAACCTGTTCGGGGCCGATCGCCCCGTATATGCCACGCCTGCAGAGAACATCTGTGCCGCTCAGGCGGCAGCAGACAAGCTAGACAACTTCGAAGGCGAAGAGCGCCGCCTAATGACCGAGCGAGTCCAGCGACTCCTCAAAGTGGCTGCCGCACAGAACGAAGCCGGCTGCCGTACGGAGGCGTCGTAGCGACAAAATGACAACTTACCTCCCCGCCGAGATCAAGGCGCGATGTCTCGGAAGCCAACTGGCGGAGTCTGCGGAAGAAAAGAGAAGGATCCGGCTGTCAGCCACAGTCGGACTCGCATCACCATCGAGCGCGACCAAGACGGCCGCCCAAGAGCAGTGGAGCGGCAGGGCGACTACCTGCCTCCCCCACCACGAAGGGAAAGACGAGTCTCCCCACCACCTATCGAGCATCCGACTCTCGGCGACCGCCTCGGCCGTCGAGAGGGAGTCGGAGAGAACGACGCACGCCACCGGATCGACCGACTCCACCGCTCCCTGGCGCTAGAAGAAGATGACAAGCTGGGTCCACCCTGCTTTGGGCCCCGCATCCGAGATGAGCCCTTCCCCAAAGGATTCACGCTCCCCCGAGACACGCCCAAATACACCGGCTCCATGAAGCCGGAAGATTGGCTAGTTGACTACTCCATAGCCGTCAACATAGCGAACGGCAACAAGCGTGTTGCCGTGAAGTACATTCCGCTAATGCTCCAGGGCACGGCCCGGACATGGTTGAACAGTTTGAAGCCCCGCAGCATCAACAGTTGGGTCGACCTCACCGAAGCTTTCGTCCGCAACTTCACCAGCACGTACAAGTGGCCCCCCAAGCCACGACAACTCTCCTTGTGCATGCAAGGCCAAGACGAGTCGACACGCGACTACCTCACACGATGGGGCGAGCTTCGGAACTCCTGCGAGGGCATGCACGAGGTGAAGGCTATCGAGTACTTCACCGCCGGGTGGAGAGAAGGCACCCTCCTCAAGCACCGGCTCCTCTGCGACGAGCCCGAGACCCTCGACGAGTTGCTGGTCATCGCAGATAAATATGCCACGGCCGACTCTTCCATGAAGACAGAGATTCAAGTTAGTGCGACTAGCAAGGTGGCCCCTCAAGCTCCCAGAACTCCGGCCGGAGACACCAGTCGGCGACAACAGTAGAATGATCACAAGCGCAAGGCGCCACAACCGAATTCCAGTAGTCGGCAGGTCGCGACAGTCGAAGACCAATAGCCTGAGGGGCAGCCTCTAGCGAAGCAGCAAAAAGGCGGCAAGTCCAACTAGTTGCCAGCTTTCTCTTATGAGAAGACTCTGGATGGTCCCTGCAAGTTCCACAGCGGTGCGAAGCCATCAAACCATACCACCCGGAAATGCCACTGGCTCACCAGAATCGCCAAGGGAGACGGCCTCCTTCCTCCTCTGCCTGCTGGGCCGCCGCCTCCACAGCCGCCCCAGCAGCTGGCGGCCAGGCCAGTCGGCGCCATACAAGATGAATACCCCGGAGAGCATGGAGCTTATGTGGTATTCACCAGTATGGCTGATGATCGATGCAGCAGATTGTTGCAGCAGCAGGAAGTAAATGCAGTAGCATCAGATACTCCGGAGTTTATGCATTGGTACGAGAAGCCTATCAGTTGGAGCAGAGCAGATCACCCAGAGGTGATGCCGAATCCGGGCTCCTACGCCTTGGTTCTGAGTGCAACCTTGGCCACTGATAGGCGGGCCGCTCGCTTCTCGCGAGTGTTGATAGACGGAGGCAGCAGCATTAACATCCTGTACAAGGATACCATGGAGAAATTAGGGATCAAGTAGAAACAGCTTCAAAGCAGCCGAACTGTTTTCCACGGCATTGTACCTGGCCTTTCCTGCTCCCCGATCGGCAAGATCCAGATAGACGTCCTCTTCGGAGACAAAGATCATTTCGCTGAGAGCCAGTCTGGTTTGAAGTGGTGGACCTTGAAAGCCCATACCAAGAGCTGCTTGGCTGACCTGCCTTAGCCAAGTTCATGGCGGTCCCCCACTACGCCTACCTCAAGATGAAGATGCCGAGTTCAAAGGGGATTCTGACCGTGGCTGGCGACTACAAGAAGTTGTCCGCCTGCGTGGCCGAGAGCAGTCGGTTGGCTGAGTCCCTGGTGATCACAGCTGAAAGGCGGCTCCTTGACCGGGTTGTGGCGATGGCCGGCAAGCAGCCAGAGATGTCACCCGACCCCAAGGAGTCGGAAGCTGATGGTTCGTTCAAGCCGGCTAAAGAAACAAAGAGGATACCTTTGGACCCAGGGCACCCAGAGAGGCACGCTGTCATAGGCACAAACCTAGACGGCAAATAGGAAGGCGAGCTTGTCGATTTCCTCCGTGAGAATCAAGACATCTTTGCATGGTCCCCTAAAGACATGCCGGGTGTACCAACGGAATTCGCCAAGCACAAGCTACATGCCCGATCTGATGTGAAGCCCGTCAGGCAGCCCTGGCGTATGTGTATCGACTACACAAGCCTCAACAAAGCTTGCCCCAAAGATCCATTTGCCCTGCCAAGAATTGACCAGGTGATAGACTCCACAGCCGGATGCGAGCTGTTGAGCTTCTTAGATGCATATTCAGGATATCACCAGATCAAGCTGAACCCGGCAGACAGACTGAAGACTGCTTTCATCGCGCCGTTTGGAGCCTTCTGCCACCTGACTATGACGTTCGGCTTGAGGAACGCTGGCGCCACCTTTCAGCGTTGCATGCCGAAGTGCCTCCTCAAGCAACTCGGCAGAAATGCCCATGTCTACATGGATGATGTGGTAGTGAAGACGGAAAAGCGGGGAACGTTGTTGGAAGACCTCCAAGAAACCTTTGAGAATCTGCGCCGATTCCAGATCAAGCTCCATCCGGAGAAATGCGTCTTCAGAGTACCAGCTGGCCAGCTCCTTGGCTTCCTGGTCTCTGAACGCGAAATAGAGTGCAACCCTGTAAAGATCAAAGCCATCGAGAGGATGGCAGTCCCCCGCCGACTGCTAGATGTGCAAAAGTTCACCGGCTGCTTGGCGTCCATCAGCCGATTCATCAGTCGACTGGGCGAGAAGGCTCTCCCTTTGTACCAACTGATGAAGAAGACCACCTTCTTCGAGTGGAACCACAAGGCGGATGAAGCATTTCTCGAGTTGAAGAAGATGTTGACTACTCTCCCTGTGCTGGCGGCTCCGACTCCCAAAGAGCCTATGCTCCTATACATTGCCGCCACCAGCTGGGTAGTCAGCACAGTTGTCGTAGTCGAGCGCAAGGAGGAAGGCAAGGCGCTCCCTGTCCAGAGACTGGTATTTTACCTGAGCGAGGTACTGTCGACCTCCAAGCAGAACTACCCCCACTACTGGAAGATGTGCTACGGCGTGCATTTCGCCGCCAAGAAGTTGAAGCCTTACTTTCAAGAACATCCAATCACTGTGGTTTGCACCGCTCCACTGGCCGAGATCATCGAAAGCCGTGATGCTTCAGGCCGAGTAGCCAAGTGGGCCATAGATTTGGCTCCCTACACCATCTACTACCAACCCCGCACCGCCATCAAGTCACAAGCACTGGCCGACTTCCTTGTCGACTGGGCCGAGACCCAGTACCTGCCGCCAGCACCTGACTCCACCCATTGGAGAATGTATTTCGATGGCTCCAAGATGCGCACCGGCCTGGGAGCCGGCATCGTCCTCACCTCCCCCAAAGGTGACAAGCTCAAGTACGCGCTGCAGATCCACTTCGCCGCCTCCAACAATGTTGCCGAATACGAGGCGCTCGTTCACGGGCTCCGGCTTGCCAAAGAACTCAGCATCCGCCAGATCCTGTACTACGGCGACTCCGATTTGGTGGTCCAGAAGTCATCTGGTGACTGGGACGCCAAAGACGCAAACATGGCGAGCTACCGCTTCCTGGTGCAGCAACTCAGCGGATATTTCGAGGGGTGTGAATTCCTTCACATTCCAAGAAATGACAATGACCAAGCGGATGCCCTGGCACGAGTCGGCTCCACCCGTCAAGCAATACCATCCGGCGTCGCCCTTCAGCGCCTCCTCAAGCTGTCTATCAAACCTCCACCAGAATCAGACTCCATTTTTGTGCCAGCTCCCCCCAAAGAAGTCGGATCCGACTCAAGAGCACCAGCAGACGGCTCCAAAAATACCGCAGTCAAAGCCGGCCCGGGGACTTCAGAACCCGGCCCGGGGACTGCGACAGTCAGCCTGAAGACTCCAGAACTCGGCCTGGGGACTGCTCCAGTCGGCCCGGGGACTTCATCGACCCAGCAAGTGGCCGCGGATCCCAGCCCGCCGCCTCCCAGCCCAGCTACCCTTGTCCAAGTCGCAATAGTGGCAATCGAAGAAGTAGCAGCACCCTCATGGGCCCAGCCCATCCTCAAGTTCCTAGTAAACAGAGAGCTGCCAGCTGATGAAATCTTGGCTCGACAAGTGCAACGCCGAGCGGCAGCCTATACCATAGTCAACAGAGAGCTGGTCAGGCACAGTGTCACTGGTGTCTACCAACGCTGTGTCGAGGCAGAACAAGGCCAAGCAATTCTCAGAGACATCCATGAAGGCGAGTGTGGCCATCATGTGGCTTCAAGGGCACTCGTCGCCAAAGCCTTCTGACACGGATTCTTCTGGCCGACTGCCCTGGAAGAGGCCAAAGAATTAGTCCAAAACTGCAAAGGGTGCCAGATGTTCCGTTCCAAGCCGCTCCAGCCGGCTTCCGCGCTCAAGACCATTCCCATCGCCTGGCCCTTTGCAGTTTGGGGCCTGGACATGGTGGGACCATTCAAGACGGCACGAGGCGGCCTAACTCACCTACTTGTCGCAGTGGACAAGTTCACCAAGTGGATAGAAGCAAAACCCATCAAGAAATTGAATGGTTCGACTACAGTAACCTTCATCGCCGACATTACGACTCGGTACGGCATACCACATACCATCATCACCGACAGTGGCACAAATTTTTCCAAAGGAGCCTTGGCCCGTTTCTGCGCTACACAGGGCATCCGACTGGACTTAGCGTCTGTCACCCATCCGCAGTCAAACGGCCAGGTAGAGCGAGCAAATGGCCTCATCCTATCCGGCATCAAGCCCCGCCTGGTTGAACCACTGGAGCGCTCGGCCGGCTGTTGGCTCGAGGAGCTGACAGCCTTCCTCTGGAGTCTGCGCACGACTCCAAACAAGTCAACCGACTTCACGCCTTTCTTCCTCGTCTACGGTGCTGAAGCCGTCATCCCGACGGACATAGAATTCGTCTCCCCGCGAGTCACCATGTACACCGAGGAGGAAGCAAAAGAAGCACGTCAAGACGACGTCGATCTACTGGAAGAGGGCCGGCTGTTGGCACTCAGTCAGTCCGGCATCTACTAGCAGAGCTTGCGCCGATACAACAACAGGAAGGTCAAGCCAAGATCTTTCCAAGAGGGCGACCTTGTGCTCCGACTGATCCAGCGGACAGCCGGCCAGCACAAGCTGTCGGCACCTTGGGAAGGCCCCTTTATTGTCAGCAAGGTGTTGGGAAATGACTCCTACTACCTGATCGATGCTCAGAAGCCCCGAGCTCGCAAGAGAGACGACTCCGGCAAAGAGTTGGAACGACCATGGAACGCAAACCTCCTCCGAAGGTTTTACAGTTGATTCAGTATGTATCGCACTACCCCTTTGTATTAAAGTACCGAGACTTCGAGCCCCCAGCGACGAGCTCGGGGACTGCCCCTTTTAATTATCTGTGTGATAAGAATTATGCCTTCAAGTATGCTACTTCTTGCTATGCCGCTTGGCACCGGGTTCGACTAGTCGGCCCGGGGATTCGCCATCTGGCGCTATGAAATGTTTCCTAAAGTCGGACAAGTAGTGTGCGGCGCCTAAGCCATCTCCTGCTAGAAGCCGCAGCTCACAGAGCGACTGTTTGGTAAGCAGGAGCAAGGATGAATGGGCGTCCACACGGAAAAAGGCTAAGGACCCAAAACATCAACATAGCTTAAGCCGGTTTCCAGTCCCCCTTTCTTACAAGCCGACTCGCGAGTATTCATCTTACTACTTTCTATCCAACTTGTTAAATAAACTCCAAAGAAAGGCAAGTACTTGATTTCCCCAAAGTAGCCAGGCATTTGGCCCAGCGGCAGTCCGCAGAGCGGTCTGCCGGCTGGCAAAGCGGCAACTAGGGGAAGGCGGCAAAGGAAAAAGCCAAAGGAGCAATGAGCAAGGAAAGATAGGACTCGGATTAATATTTACATAAGCATAGGCCCATTGGCCGAATCTTCAGACAGAAGTTTAAAATACACCCCGAGGGTGGAATTGTGCAAATTAACAAGTTCATCAAAGACCTTCTAGAACAGATAAATAAAGACAGAAGGCAGCCTAAGGAGCAGCAGACGGGTTCGGAGGGTCGGAGGAGACGGCGGTGTCAGGCGCCGGGGCAGTCGGCTGGGCAGTCTCGGCTTGATCGCCGCCAGCGGCAGTTGGCCCGGTCGGACGCGACTCGTTGCTAGAGGCGCGGTCGAGCTGAGGCTGGTCGCCCGCTCCGCCTTCTGTCACCTCCGTCTCGCCTTCGTCCTCCGCCTCGCCTTCTTCCTCGGTGCTGGAGTCAATCACCTCCGCCGAGTCCTCGCCATATTCCGGGTTCATCCCGAACCACTCTGGCGGCACTTCCTTGCCGCCTTCAGCCCACTCGGGGACGAAGACACTGGTGTCCGTGTACTCGGTGATGGCCGCCGCACGCTCGACAAGGGCGCCCTCCACAGCCTCCAGCTCGGCCTGGGCCTCTGACCGGAATGCAGCCAGATGGTCCAGGTCCAGCCCCGGATACCACGCCTTGATGAACTCCAAGGCCCGGCGCGCTCCGACCCGGGCCGAGGAACCCTTCCAAGCTTCAAGACGGCCGGCGGCGACTTCCAGCCAGTCGGCGGTCCGACTGGCGGTGCGCAGAGCCAACATGTCTGGCCACAGAGTGGCAACCGCCTGGGCGCCGACACGCTGAAGCCGGCGCATCCGCCGGTGGGCCGGACGAAGACGGGCCTCGATGCTTAGAAGCTGCTCATCGACGGTCAATGGAGCGTTGGCGGCAATCACCTCACCGTTTGCCCTTCGCGCCTCATGATCAGCCTCGATGGCCAGAGGGACTGCCTACGAGTGGCCAGGGAAGAAGTCTGCCAAGACAAAAAAGAAGCAAGTCGAAAAATCATAAGTCAGCCTGACACATAGTCGAAAAATCAGAAGTCAGCCTGACACATAGTCGGAAATTCAAAGAAAGAAAGCTCACCATCGACGATATCCTCAATCTCGTGGAAGCCGGAAGTCAGCATCGCCTCCCTGTCGGTCCAGGAGGAGCGTTCGCTCTCGAACTCGGCCAGGAGAGCGGCCTCCTTCTTCTCGGCCTCGTCCTGCGCCTTCTTGAGCAGCTCCTTCTGCTCGGCCAGCTGCGCAGTAAGCAGATCGCGCTCCGCAGCGAGTTTGCTACACTCCTCCCCCTTGGCACGCAAGGCGGTGTTAACTTGACCCAGCTGCCCCTGAAGAGTAGCGTTGTCCCCTGAAACACAAAAGAAAGGAATCGTCAAAGTCGTCAGAAAAGAAGATCACCGGGAAGATCCGGCCCGACTGCTCAGCAGTCGGCCCGAATCTCGGGGACTACAGCCCGCGGGTGCGCCAGCACGCCCCCGCGAAGAAGAGGGGGAAAAGAACTTACTCCAGCTCTCCATCAAGTCAGCAGTCCGCTTGCTCAACTCCTCAACATTGCGGTTGAAGGCAGTGGCGCGGAGGTTGTGATACTCCTGCAAACAACGATGTCAGACAAAATAAGTACTTGGAACTCGCCAGAGGGAGTTCCGAGCCGCCTGCTCAGCAGCCGGCCCGAAACTCAAGGACTACACCCAGTGGGTGCGCTGGCGCGCCCCCGCAGAGAAAAACAAGAATCAAAAAGAAGAAGGAAACGTACTCGGACGGCCGTCCGCGCTGCCAGATGCGCCCTGGTGCAAGTTTGAAGGGCGTCGCCTTCAGCACGCAGCTTTGCCTGAACGTCCAGAAGCGCTTGATTACGCGGCCCAGTGCCGCCTCCACGCAACCACCCGATGGGCGCGGCACTTGTTGCCTCAGCGTCTAGGGCTGCCGAGCTAGTGGCGCCGGTCTCCCGAGGTCGCGGCGCCGAGGTCGCCCTCTCAAGACAGCGGCGCACCGGCGAGTCGACTTGGAGAAGCAGCCTCGCCTCGGACTTGTCCGCGGTCGGCGGCTCGGCGGACCCGCCGGCTATTTGCCGTGCGGTCTCCCAGACGGCGGTAGAGGCGGCGGTGGCGGCACGAGAGTGTCCGACATGGAGGCCTCGCCGCTCTCTTTCTCCACGACGGGGTTCTCGGTGCTGGCTTCTCCGGTCTGTCCCGTGAACTCTGGAGGCGGTGGTGCAGAGGACAGTGGGGTGACGAGCATCGCCAATCGGCGACGCGCGGCCTCCTTGGCTCGTCGTCTCGCTGCAAGAGCGGCTTCGGTGTCCTCCAGCTTCTTCTGCGCGGAGGCGGCCGCCTTCTCGGCCTCTGCCTTCTCCAGACGGTCGGCCTCCTACTCGTCGCGCTTCTCCCGCGCGTTTCGCTCCGTCGCCTCCCGGAGGTCGGCGGCGGGGTCGACCCGCCGAGTATTGGCGGACGTCTCTGCCGACCCCATGATGGAGGGGATGGCGACTCTCTCAAGGGAAATGGGGGCCATGAAGAAGAATGGAAGGAGTATAAAAGAATACTCAGACAAGATTCACCGAAGGAAAATAAAAAAGCGTAAAAACTTACACAGAGACTAGCGGCGGCCTTCTCACTTCCCTACGGAAGCGGTTGGCCTTCGCGGCCGCCTCCTCCCGTTTGGTCGCGGTGGCCGCCCCCTTGAACTTCTTCAACTAGCCGCCGGGCGCACTCGACCCGGCATGACACCTCTTCGCGCCGCCTTGGCCAGCCAGGCCGGCAGAGGAGTCGGCACCCGACGAGCCGACCCTCGACTGGTGGTGCGGGGCGACTTCCCCTTCGCTGTCGTCATCAGGCCAGTCGGCGAAGGTGGCCGAGGGCCTGAACCCGCCTACCGCTCCTCCTCCCCCGCCTTCGGCGTCGGCTTCCATCGCCGTCGCCCCCAAGTCGGGGTCATCAACGTCGCTCTCCGCACGATCGGGGACAAACTCACGGGGCTGTCTCGTGGTGCCGGCTGCAGGCTGCATGAGGGGGTTCTAGTTCAGAAGAAACCAACGAGAATCAGAAACCGGATTCGGCCGCAAAGAAGACAAAGCAATAAGGAGATGCGACTTACCACTGGTGGGGGGTTGTCGCGCGAGTACGGCTCCTTGCCGAACTGCCAGTCCTCCCCGAACTCGCAGTTCGCGATATGATTCACCATGTTTGCCACCTCCGCGCCGGGCATCTCCTTGGTGCTCATCCGACTTGGGTCTCGGAGGCCGCTCATCTGACAGATCAGGTGAGGCCGACCTTGGAGCGGGAGAACTCGGCGCGCCACGAAGGCGGCCAATAAGTCGGACCCGACGAGGCCCTCCGACTGCGTTAAGACTCGGAGTTGCGCTACGGCGGCGGCTCCGGAGGGAGTCAGCATCTTGACCCGATGAGACCAGCTGGGGGGCCGGCTTCACAAGCCGGCAGATTAACCCAGTCGCCGTCGGAGGCGAGGTTCTTCACGTAGAAGTATGAGCGCTGCCACATCCTCACCGACTTGATCAGCGAGATGGAAGGGAAGGGGTTGTCGGCCGTCGAGCGCTGCATTGCGATGAAGGCACCGCATTGAGCCGGCATGCCGGTGACGTGCGTGCCGAGCTTAGAAGATAAGAACTCCCCTCACAGCTTGATGGTGGGGAGAACACCGAGGAAACCTTCGCACAGAGTGGCGAAGGCGGAGAGAAGCACCACCGTGTTCGGGGTGAGGTGGTGTGGCTGGAGGCTGTGAAACTCCAAGAAGGAGCAGAAGAAGCCGCCCACCGGCAGCCCCAGGCCGCGCATGAGGTGCGAGCGGAAGATGACCCTCTCGCCCTCCTCCGGCGTCGGCGATATCTCCTTCGCCGGCGCGGTGCAGGCTCGCACGAGGTGTGCGCCAGGGAGCCGGCGCGTCTTGCAAAGGAATTCAATGAGGTCATCATCGACCTCCGAGCCGTCCCACGTGCCGGAACGCATGGCCGGAGCCGCAGCGGCGGAGGAGGAGCTCATCGCTGGCTGGTGCAGTGTGGTTCTGCTCGCCGGCGGGAAGAGGGAGAGAGGAATCAAGAGGAAGCGGGGGTCGAGGGAGATGGGCGCGCGTGCTATGCCGCTCCACTCCCCCCCTACTTATAGCCTTGGAGGCTGAGAAGCCGAGGGGGCGGGCGTGGGATTAACTGCAGCCAGAGCCCCACGCCGCCCCATGATTTACCCCACGAAGTTACTGCGCGCAGTAATGGCGTGAGAAGCCTAACCGTTCGCGTGGCCGCAGCGGATCTGTTCGCGTGCTGAGGTGCGGTAGTGGCGGGCCCCGCCTGACAGCCCGTCCCGTCGCGCGCGTAGGACGGCAGACTGTCCCTGCCGCGTGGCGCCGCGCGATAGGGCCGCGGTGGGCGGCAGCAGGGAAGCGTATCAGGCACGCCGCCTAGTCTCCCGCCATGACTTTCGAGCTCTCCACAGAACAAGACGGCCCTCTACGAATCCGACTACGGATAGTCGGCCAGGAGGAAGACGGTAAACGAAGCCCATATTCAACCACCGGAAGAATGAAATTGTTGAGGCCCCCCAGCGAGTCACTCTCGGAGCCTCACCAGCTTCGGGGACTACTGTCGGAGTAATGGGCCACGGGTAGGCTGACCCGAGCCCCAGAACCTTTCGAGACATCGGGGCAGGCCACACCCCTCAAAGCCGAGTCTCAGGTGACGACTCCCAGATGAACCGAGTTTCAGATGACGACTCCCAGATGAACCGAGTTTCAGATGACGACTCCCAGATGAGCCAAGTCTCAGGTGACGACTCCCAGATGAACCGAGTCTCAGATGACGACTCCCAGATGGGCCGAATCATGGCCGGCGACTTCCGGAGGAGCCAGCTATAGAGAGTCGGCCCACGACTCTACACTCATTGCGGGTATGACCACGGCGTGGCCGTCACCTCCAGCCTGCGAGGGGTCGGCGTGGCTACAGTGTGCCGTACCGCCGGAGATCTCCGGCGTGGCCCGGCACTATAGCCATGCCACACCTGACCTCGGCCATAGTGCGTGGCGCACTGTGGCCATGATGGCCTACCTATATGGCTCGGAGACGGTGGGCCCGCCAATCAGTGAGAGCTAGAAGACGGCGGGTACGCCCCGAAGGCGGCCCCGTGGGAATCGGCTCCCCGGAGTCGGCCAGCCCCTCTCACGGGTCCCACGCGCCATTAACCAGACAAGATGGGGAGTAACGACAGTGATCGCCCGATAGACGGCGGCACTATTGCCACGACCCAATGACCAAGCCTGCGTCATCAGAAGCACGGCTACAGTGCCGGACTCACCGGCGGGGCCCGCGAGTCGGCGGGCCCCATCAGTCGGCAGAGAAGACGGCGGCCTGTGAGACAGACGGCTGGGACCCGCGCCCAGCCGGATTACTATTGTATCCCCGGGGGGTAGGCCTATATAAACCCCCCGGGGCACCCATGCAAAGGTTTTGCTCCCATTAGCCTTAGACCCGATGATATAGGAAGAAGAGGGCTAGCCTTGTCTCCTTCTACCTCCAGAATACAGCTCTAGGAGCAACCTTGTAGTCACTACGCCTTAGTGATCATGCGGAGACCCCGCAGAGCAGCAGTAAGGGTGTTATCTCCCCGCAGAGCCCCGAAGCTAGGTAAGATTCGCCGGCGTGCATGCCTTCGCCCAATCCCGTTTCCTGGCACCAGCGATGTTCTACTCGCTCCCACCATGATAAGCCATCCTTTGGCATATGTCGCACCCAACCCCTGACACTCGGCGGAAGTACATGACGCGAGGGGCGGGGAAGTCTACATTGATGACCCACAAGTATATGAGATCAATTTTAGCCTTTTCTATAAGTAAGAGTGTCGAACCCAACGAGGAGCAGAAGGAAATGACAACTTGTTTTCAGGAAGGTGATGTCTGCAAGTGCTGAAATTGTAAATAACATAGTAGTTTGATAGCAAGATAATTTGTAATGAGCAAATAATGGTAGTAGCAACAAAATTGCAGCAAGGTAGCCCAATCCTTTTGAGACAAAGGACATGCCAAAAGGGTCTCTTATGATAAGCAAAGTATTCTTGAGGGTACACGGGAATTTCATCTAGTCACTTTCATCATGTTGGTTCGATTCGTGTTCGCTACTTTGATAATTTGGTATGTGGGTGGACAGGTTCTAAGGTGTTGTTCTTACTTGAACAAACTTCCTACTTATGATTAACCCCCTCGCAAGCATCCTCAACTACGAGAAAAGTATTAAGAATAAATTCTAACCATAGCATTAAACTTTTGGATCCCATTGGTCCCTTACGGAATAGCGCACAAACTAGGGCTTAAGCTTCTGTCACTCTCGCAACCCATTATCTAATAACTACTCCACAATGCATTCCCTTAGGCCCAAATATGGTGAAGTGTCATGTAGTTGACGTTCACATGACACCACTAAGGGAATCACAACATACATATCATCAGAATATCGAACACATATCAAGTTCACATGATTACTTGCAACATGATTTCTCCCGTGACCTCAAGCACAAAAGTAACTACTCACAAATGATAATCATGCTCAAGATCAGAGGGGTATTAAATAGCATAATGGATCTAAACATATAATATTCCACCAAATAAACCATATAGTAATCAACTACAAGATGTAACCAACACTACTAGTCACCCACAAGCACCAATCTATAGTTCCGGAACAAAGATTGAACACAAGAGATGAACTAGGGTTTGAGAGGGAGATGATGTTGTTGAAGATGTTTATGGAGATTGCCATCCCCAAGATGGGAGAGTTGTTGGTGATGGTGATGATGATGATTTCCCCCTCCGGGAGGGAAGTTCCCCCAGCGGAATCGCTCCACCGGAGGGCAAAAGTGCTCCTGCCAAAGTTCCGCCTCAAGACGATGGTGCTTCATCCCGAAAGTCCTCTCCTTATTTTTGTCTAGGTCAAAATGACTAAAATACCAGAAGAGGGGCACCGTAGGTGAGCTGGGTTAAGCACAACCCACCAAGGCGTGCCCGGGGGGCCTGGCGCGCCCTGGTGTCTTGTGCTCACTAGGTGCCCCCCTCTGGTAGTTATTTGCTCCAGTATTTCTTATTTATAAAAAATCCTCGTGAAGTTTCAGCTCATTTGGAGTTGTGCAGAATAGGTAGCCTGACGTAGCTTTTTCAGGTCCAGATTTCCAGCTGCCGGAATTCTCCCTCTTTGTGTGTACCTTGCATATTGTGAGAGAAAAGGCATTAGAATTACTCCAAAAAGCATTATTATGCATAAAAACATTATAAATAATAGTAGGTAAACATGATGCAAAATGGACGTATCAACTCCCCCAAGCTTAGACCTCGCTTGCCCCAAGCGGAAACCAAAATCGAAAAATATGTCTGCATGCTTAGAGAGAGAGAGAGGTGGCGATAAAAACAAAATACGGACATAGAAGCCTCATGTACATTATTATAACAGCAACAAACTTTAACATATAATTTTTATCATAGAACTTTTGTCATAGACTCCTCATGAATAAGTAACAATTCGTCACAACATCGATGTATAAAGTATAAACTCTATTGGAAACCAACAAACTATGTTTTCATTCAACTTTGCAACTACAATTCATCATCTTTTCAGGAAGGGTCATGTATTGGATCCTTTAGGCAAGTCCACATACTCAGCCATCATATAGTCTTCTATGATTGCTAACACTCACCGCGTACACATGAGCAAAACGTTTCAACCAGACACATAGAAAGATAGGGGCTTATAGTTTCGCCTCCCAACGTGTTCACCTCAAGGGTGATGTCAACAATAATAACTCATGCTACCCATATTCAACTGGATATATGTGCCTAGATCTTTCCTCACCACATGATGCTTGCCAAAAGAGAAAATAAAAAGGAATAGAGAGAAGAACTTTGACTCTTGCATGAAAGCAAATACATAAAAGTAAAATATAGGCCCTTCGCAGAGGGAAGCAGAGGTTGCCATGCACTTTTGTTTGCATGCTCAATCCCTTAGTGCAAGAGAACGTCACGTTATATTGCCCCTTATGATGGCAACCTTTATTATGCAGTCTGTCGCTTTTATTCTTCGCCATCACAAGTTCGTACAACATTCAATTTTCTCTTACACTAAATGATCTAACACTTTTAGAAGCAATTTTTATTGCCTTGTTGCACCGATGACAACTTACTTGAAAGATCTTACTCAATCCATAGGTAGGTATGGTGGACTCTCAAAATAAGATTTGGGTTTAAGCGTTTTTGGATGCATAACTAGTATCTCTACTTGGTGAGGAATTTTTGGCTAGCAAAAATAGGGGGCAAACACCACATGTTCAAGGATCTATGACAATATAGCTTCTATGTGAATATGAACAAACATAAATAATTACATTGTCTTCCTTGTCCGACGCCAACAATTTTGGCATATAATATTTTGATGGGTGCTCACAATCACAAAATATTTCTAGGATAGTGCATTTGCATGTGAATCTTCTCTTCCCTTATTAATTCTTTCATAAATTGCATCATTGACCAACGCTATGTTTGTCAATCTACAATAAAATTTTCTACTTATACTTTTCCTTGTGTGATGTCATTACTTACCATAAGATTAGCATATGATCTTTTTCATTTATTTCCTATCTTTTTATTGAAACATGAAAGTAAAGAAAGCAAGACTCAAACTTAAACTTTATTATAAATCTCGCACATGATTACAAGAATAGATCACTAAGCGAACTCTCGAAAAGAAAGGATCGAACTAAACTTTTATTCATCTAAACCAAAAGATAACTAGGGATCAAACTAAGAATAGTAAAAGCAAAAGATAGTGGAGGTGATACGATACCGGGGCACCTCCCCCAAGCTTGGCGAAAGCCAAGGGGAGTGCCCATACCCGATACTCAATTTTCTTTGGTTGATGAAGAAGGAGGTGGTGGTGATGAAGTGGAGGGTTTATCTTTCTTCCTTAGCTTATGCTTGAGGATGGAATTCTCCTCCTTCAATTCACCAATCTCCCACTCAAGTTCCAATACTTTTTTGCATAAATCTTGATTTTTTTCCTACAAAAGACGAAAGGGGATAAAATGGATCTTAGGCTTCTTTGCTTTGTTGGGGAGACTTGACTTCTTAAATTCAACATGCATGTCCCCAGGTTGGGGCAATGGGGCTTCATCCTCGTATGAACTTGTCTCCTCCTCCCTTTGAAGATCATAGTCTTCTTTTTCCTCCGAGGTCCAGCTATAGTGCTCCACATCTCCATAAACCTTAGGGTTAGTGATATAATCGGCAACATAGCTCTCACCCTCCGACTCTTGAGATGACATAATTTCAGATCTATCAGGAAACAGCGAGAAAATAAAACAGAAGATTTCTCCATGATACGAAGGTCAATAGGTTCGGGGGGTATGTAAAGATTTTTTTAATCTTCAGAAACAAGAAAATGGAAGAAAAACAAAGTCCAAAAGGTACCCGAGGTGGGCACAACCCACCCGGGCGCGCCTGACAAGCCAGGCGCGCCCTGGTGTCTTGTGCCCACCAGGGGTGCCTTCCTGATTGTTTCTTATTTTCCTAATTTTTATTATATTCCAAAATGGACAGAAAATATTTTTGCAAATTTTTCGGAGTCCGTTTACTTAGCGTATCATATACCTCCTCTTTTTCACGATTCTGGAGTGTTCTAGAAGGTTTCTTTTATGTGTTCTTCTGGTGTGATAGTTTGGATAATATTGCTTTCAAAATTAATGGGCGTACCTGAGATATAATGTTTTAATCGTTGCCCATTAACAACCTTCGGGTTAGTACCTTCGGCATTATTTATTTTGATAGCTCCAGATCGATAAGCCTCCTCGATAACATAGGGTCCTTCAGAAACAATATTGATCGATTGTGGCATATCATAGCACTCTCTCCCACCCACCCACCGCTAAACCCTAGCCCTCCGGTGATCTCCACTTTCCACCCATAATTTGGTGATCTGATCCATTCATCTTGTCCGGCGTTCCAAGATCTCTCTTCTCATGTCTTCTGTGATGGATCCCTCTCTTGGATCTACCCTTGGCTTGGATTTCTCCAAGGGTATTTTGCAGATGATATCTACAAGGCTTCTGGTCTCATCGTTCATCCTATGGATGATAGAGGTGCTTTCACTTTGGTCGTCTCATTCAGCAGACATAATTTCAGGCTCACTGAGGATTCTGTGGCCGCAGCTCTTGAATCTGCGTTAGGAGGTTCAGGCATTGATCTATGGGTTTCATAAATTGCTGACAAGGTATTTAGCTTTAATGTCTCATGCAAGGATGTTGGTTTCTACATTGTTGATACTAGATCTTATTCCTGCCCTCAATTCAAATGTTACTTTCATTTGTGGGGTAATGGGGGTCCGAATTGGTATCGTGAGTTTAAAATTTGGAAGAAAGAGTGTGATGCTGAATGAGTTTTGGTTAGCCCCTCCAAGAATAGGGCGGCCTTAGGTCTCCTTGCAATGCGTAATCCTCCTGCTAAGTCAGCCATTAAGTCTGGATCCACTATTCAGAAGAAATTATATTTTGCCACGTTTCAAAACTATGATGCATGCAAAGGGTACAGATATCATGCGTGTGCTGATTGCATTGCTCCCACTGAAAGTGGTGGTTATGAGGTCCCTGATAGGGAACGTGTGGTTATTCATCCGCCTCCGCCTGTTGATCTTAATTGGACAATAGCCTCGCCGCCGCTCGTCTTTGGCATGGTGAACACGTCGGTGATCCAACAGCATACCGCCATGGGGGGTACTACCTAGGATATTGCGCCGACTTGTTCGGGTGGGAATTCGGGCTCTTCAAACCAGCCTCGCTTGGGCCCAACTTTGACCGGCCCAACTTCTGCGGTAACAGTGCCAAGTTCTTCTCAAGCAGTGGTGAGGGAGTCCTGGATTAAGGGGTCCTCGGATGGCCGGACTATGTGGCATGTGCCGGACTGATGGGCCATGAAGATACAAGACAGAAGACTCTCTCCTGTGTCCGGATGGGACTCTCCTTGGCGTGGAAGGAAAGCTTGGCGTTCGGATATGTAGATTCCTTTCTCTATAACCGACTTTGCACAACCCTAGCCCCCTCCGGTGTCTATATAAACTGGAGAGTTTACTCCGTAGAGGCAATCATAATCATATAGGCTAGGCATCTAGAGTTTTAGCCATTACGATCTCATGGTAGATCAACTCTTGTAATACTCATATTCATCAAGACCAATCAAGCAGGAAGTAGGGTATTACCTCCATAGAGAGGGCCCGAACCTGGGTAAACATCGTGTCCCCCGTCTCCTGTTACCATCGACCCTAGACGCACAGTTCAGGACCCCCTACCCGAGATCCGCCGGTTTTGACACCGACATTGGTGCTTTCATTGAGAGTTCCGTTGCATTGTCACCAAAAGGTTTGATGGCTCCATCAATCATCTACAACAATGCATTCCAGGGGGAGGTTTTCCTCCCTGTATAGATCTTCATATTCGGCGGCTTCGCGCTATGGGCCAACTCGCTTGGCCGTCTAGAGCAGATCGACAACTACGCCCCTGGCCATCAGGTCAGGTTTGGAAGCTTGAATTATGTTGTCAATATCCGTGGAGACTTGATCGCCTCCGGATTCGAGCCCATGATAGTCGCTCCCTGCCACCACGATGAACATGACCTAAATTTGTCATCGGACCGTGCCCAGGAGATAGCGCCTGTAACTGCTCTGGCCCTAGATCTGGAGTAAATTGCGCTGTCCAAGGACGGGAAGCTCAACCCCAACGCAGAAGTCGCAGACTCAGCAGCATTAGAGCCGCACATAGATCCAAGCATGAGCGGGGCCTATGTCAACAGAACCTCGGATTCGTCTTCGGCCATAGGTTCCGAACCGCGTGCATCCGCGCCCATCGAACCTGATCAGGCGCCGATCATTGAGTTCAGCTCCGCGGACATCTTCCGGCACTCACCTTTAGGTGATGTGCTAAACTCATTAAAAGCCCTCTCCTTGTCAGGGGACTCTTAGCGAACTATATCCAGCTTGAACTGGAAGCTGATGATGGAGAATTTTGCTTCCCACCCACCACCCACTTCATAGCCACTGTCGAAGACTTAACCGACATGCTCGATTATGGCTCCAAAGACATCAACGGTATGGACGACGATGCCGGAGAGGAGCAGGCACAAAAACCACCACTTACAGGGCGCTGGTTAGCCACCTCCTCATATGACGTATACATGGTCGATACACCCAAAGAAAACAACGACGACAATGAGAAGGATCCAGTCGAGGACAAACCTCCTAAGATACAACCAAAGCGCCGACGTCAGCGGCGGCGCTCTAAACCACGCCGTGGAAAAAACAGCAATACCGACACAGGAGAAAATAATACTCCGGATGGTGCCGAAGACAATGAAGACCCCGTTGAGCCAACCTCCAAACAGGACCAACGGGAAGATGGGCGAGTTAGCCCTGATGAACACGCCATGAATGAAGACTCGGAGGACAGTAACTACCTTCCGCTCTCTGAGGACGAGGTGAGCCTCGGCGATGAATACTTTATCGTGCCTGAGGAGCACATCGACCAGGAGCGCTTTAAGCGCCGGCTAATAGCCACTGCAAGGAACCTGAAAAAGAAGCAACAGCAGCTTCAAGCTGATCAAGATCTGCTCAACGATAGATGGACTAATGTCCTGGCAGCCGAGGAATACGACCTCGAGCGCCCAACCAAAAGTTAATCGAATTGCAAATTGCTACCCCAATTCGATGACGAGGCGCTGGAGCCTGTTCTACCAGCGCATAATGCGGATGACCGACCACCACGTGTGACACTCCAAAAATTTTGATTTGGTTTTTAGCAAATTCTTTGTTTGACTTGAAGGAGGCTATTTAAAATCTTTCTAAAAGGACTCATCTTCTCAAAATTTTGTCTTATGACAAATATTTTTATTTTGGGTCATCCTTAACCTTGATGTTTGATATTGAAGGCTTTTCATTGGTGTTGACTCATCACAATTAATTTTGAAAAGTTTTTCAATTAAAAAGAAATCCTTTGGGTTTTTGAATTTATTCTTTTATTCAAACCACTCTCTTTTGCCATGCCTCATGTTAAAACTTTCCTCCAAAACCCCTCCCTCCACTTTGGGTCAAGTCAAATATCCAATCCCAGCGAGTTCAACCCATTTTTGATTTTTATTCCATTTATTTTATCCCCAAAACTATTTCTATATTTTATTTTGGACCTAGGTGATTTACAAAGGAAGTACCAGATTTCTTTTGAGTTTTGATCCCAAACCAACTCCTCTGACTAGTCCATAGCACCCCCAACCTAGATCCATCAAGATCCACTCTTCCACAGTTCAAATTTTTCAAGTTTTGCTCACTGCAAGTTTGGACCAGATTTGTCATTTTTGGTGAAATTCAATATTTTTCTTCTCCAAAAATTCTGGGATAAATCAGGCAACCCCTAGATGCATCAAGAGACCACCTCACCAAAGATCAGCTCCAGAAAAAAAATCACATGCAAAATCATTTCATCGAGCACCTGGCATGCACTGTTGCTGTTCAAATTCAGAGAGTTCAGACTTTCAGTGTTAGGTTCAGTCGACAGCGTCGTTTTCTTCAAAGCACGGCGTCGATCTTGCCAGTAACTGCAGTGGCACCTTGCTCCCTATTCTCCCTCCTTATCCAGAGCACCGCACGGTCATTTGGACGGGCACCATCGTCGGTGGTGACGTGTCTCGCCGATGCACGCAACTTCTGCGGTGGCAGAGCCACCCGTGGCGGCCAACAGGGATCAGCACCACCGTTCGGCGCCGTCCAGCACCGCCCAAGCCACCCGAAGCCTCCGCGTGGCTGTCCTCTTGCATGTGCACGTTGCGTCACTGTCGCCGTGGCCCGAGCAGCGCAGAGCGTGCCCTCTACCGCCGACGAGCTCCGTGAGCCATTCCGTTGGGAACTTTGAGTATCACCCAAGGCAGGCCGAGCTTAGCACTTGAACGGAACCAGTAGACCCTCGCGGTGATGCCTAGCCCCTAAATCACCTGACCGCCCACTGCCCCACCGTAATCCTCACTGGAGTTATCCCGTTCGCGGCCACTGCCTCGGACCAACTATAAAAGGAGCCCTCGAGCTCGTTCTCGATCCCGCACCACTCCTCCACCTCACCAGAGCCCCGCCTAGTCACTAGGAGGACCCCGAGGAGGTCTCCTTCCCCGACTCCGGCCACCCCGATCCGCCTCGGGCTCCGACTTGATTCACTCAGGTGAGACCATCCCCCCATCCCAAACCGCGTCAGCAACCCTCTAGTGCACCCAGTGCTCTAACCCGAGCCCCAATTTGACCTTTGCAGCCCTCCTCGGCGAGATCCACAAAAACCTGAACCACCGTCCACCGGCGTTGAGGCCGCCGTCGACGTGGTGCTCGCCGACATCCAACTCCACCACCCATAGGTGCGGAAGGACCCTGATACGTCTCCAATGTATCTATAATTTTTGATTGCTCCATGCTACTTTATCTACTGTTTTAGGCAATATTGGGCTTTATTATCCACTTTTATATTATTTTTGGGACTAACCTATTAACCGGAGGCCCAACCCAGATTTGCTATTTTATGCCTATTTCAGTGTTTCGAGGAAAAGGAATATCAGACGGAGTCAAAACGAAACGAAATCAACTAGGGAAGTTAATTTTGGAAGGAAACCAACCTAATGGGCTTGGAATGCATGCCAGGGGAGTCCCGGGCTGCCCACGAGGGTGGAGGGCGCGCCCCCTGGGTGCGCCCCCCTACCTCGTGAGCCACCCGGAGGTCCACCGATGTACCCCCAGCACCCATATATACCTATGTACCCTAAAACTTCTAGAACAGAAGATAGATCGAGAGTTCTGCCGCCGCAAGCCTCTATAGCCACCAAAAACCAATCGGGACCCTATTCTGGCACCCTGCCGGAGGGGGATCCCATCACCGGAGGCCATCTTCATCATCCCGGCGCTATCCATGACGAGGAGGGAGTAGTTCATCCTCGTGGCTGAGGGTATGTACCAGTAGCTATGTGTTTGATCTCTCTCTCTCTCGTGTTCTCTCTCGTGTTCCCTCTATGGCACGATCTTGATGTATCCCGAGCTTTGCTATTGTAGTTGGATCTTATGATGTTTCTCCCCCTCTACTCTCTTGTGATGAATTGAGTTTCCCCTTTGAAGTTATCTTATCGGATTGAGTCTTTATGAGAACACTTGATGTATGTCTTGCCGTGATTATCTGTGGTGACAATGGGATATCATGTGCCACTTGATGTATGTTTTGGTGACCAACTTGCGGGTTCCACCCATGAACTTATGCATAGGGGTTGGCACACGTTCTTGACTCTCCGGTAGTAGCTTTGGGGCACTCTTTGAAGTACTTTTATGTTGGTTGGATGAATCTGAGATTGTGTGATGCATATCGTATAATCATGCCCACTGATACTTGAGGTGACAATGGAGTATCTAGGTGACATTAGGGTTTTGGTTGATTTGTGTCTTAAGGTGTTATTCTAGTACGAACTCTTTTATAGATCGATCCGAACGAATAACTTTGAGGTGGTTTTGTACCCTACCATAATCTCTACGTTTGTTCTCCGCTATTAGTGGCTTTGGAGTGACTCTTTGTTGCATGTTGAGGGCTTGTTATATGATCTATCTATGTTATTATTGTTGAGAGAACTTGCAGTAGTGAAAGTATGAACCCTAGGCCTTGTTTCCTACCATTGCAATACCATTTACGCTCACTTTTATCGCTTGTTACCTTGCTGTTTTATTATTTCATATTACAAAAACCTATATCTACTATCTATTTTGCACTTGTATCACCATCTCTTTTCCGAACTAGTGCACCTATACAATCTACCATTGTATTGGGTGTGTTGGGGACACAAGAGACTCTTTGTTATTTGGTTGCAGGGTTGCTTGAGAGAGACCATCTTCATCCTACGCCTCCTATGGATTGATAAACCTTAGGTCATACACTTGAGGGAAATTTGCTACTGTCCTACAAACCTATGCACTTGCAGGCCCAACAACGTCTACAAGAAGAAGGTTGTGTAGTAGACATCAAGCTCTTTTATGGCGCCGTTGCCGGGGAGGCAAAGCTAAAGGGCACTCACTCACACCCCGTCAACTAAGCTCTTTTCTAGCACCGTTGCCGGGGAGATGAGTGCTTGAAGGTATATCTTTAGATCTTGCAATCGAATATTTTTATTTCTTGTTTTAGCACTAGTATATTTTATAAAAGAAAACTACAAAAAAATGGAATTGAGTTTGTCTCATACGCTTCGTCTTTTTAATATCTTTCGCGAGTATGATGGAAAGGAAAATTGTGCTCAAGTGCTAGAAGAAGAAATCTCTAAAATGTTTGGCACTAAATCTTTGAATGATGAGCATGATTGCAATGTTGTTAGTACGAATTCTTTGAATATCCATGATGCTAATGATGATTGCACTAATTATGATGAAAATATCTCTTATGAGCATGTCAACTTTTGTGGAATGCATGTTTGCATGAACACACCAAATAGAGAAGATATTTATTGCAAGAGGCATAAGTACTTAGAAACCAAAATGTTGCAAGAAGAGCTAGATGAATGTGCTGAAAGATTCAATATTTTTCGCGCTCCTTGTGAACTTTGCAATGTACATGATCATTTAAAGCTCCAATGCTATTTGTTTCATGATCAAGTCGTGTCCAAATATTGTGATAATTTGATTACCTTTGAGCATCATAAAGAGCTTAGCCTTCTTTTGGGTTACGAAGAAATGAAACGTATAACCGAGGGTATTCCAAAATTTAGTCTTGATAGATTTCTTGATTTTGACCTAGAGAAGATTTATATGTATTGTGCGGTGAATTGCATTGAAAATCCTTATATTGCCAATTACATAAAGAAAAGAAAATACTAATGAAAGGGAAGAGACTTCCCAATCTCCTCCTATTATTTCTTATGATGAATCAGGTAACGAGGAGGAGCTTTCTATTCAACCAATCTCATCAATAAGGAGCTCAAAGAGGAAGATTGAACCTACACATAATGTGAAGAAGAAAAAGAAAAGAAGGAGCAACAAAGGTAAACGGTATCCCTCCCAAAAGATGTTGCTCCTACTACTACTTGTGATGATGATAATTGCTATACTATTGGTGCTATCCATATTTTCAATGATGAGAGTGATTATGCTTATGATATGAAAGGGCCCAAGCTTGGGGAAGCTATGTTTGATGAGGATGAAATATTTGAGAATATATTTGCTAGAATTAATGTTTTTCCCAAGCTTGGGTATGCTACGTTTAGTGAAGATGATATTTTTAGCATCCCAAGTTTTGATATGCAAAGTTGTTGTGATGATAGCATGCCTCCTACGTATGATGATTATATTGATGAAAGTGGGTTCGGAAGAGTGTCAACTTTAGGAAGTAGTGATCCCACTATTTTGGAGGATGTTGAATTTTATTGTGATGAATATGAAAGTGGATTTGGAAGAGTGTTAACTTTATTTAGTGATTCCACTATCTTGGGAGAGGTTTCAATCGATTATGATGAGAACGAAGTTGCTACTTATGATGATTATTGTGATGAAACTTATTCTATAAAAAGTAGTGATGATTATATTTACAAATCTTGTCATGATTATGATTACCCTTTTTCTGAACATTACTCTTTTAATGTGGAAACAATTTTTAGTGTTCAAGTCTCTTATGATACTCCTACCATTCCGAATGAGAAGAAGTTTGCTTATGTGGAGAGTAGTAAATTTTCTATGCTTGTAGATCATGAAAATAATGCTTTAGGTGCTGGTTATATTTTTGAATTCATTCATGATTCTACTGAAAATTATTATGAGAGAGGAACATATGCTTGTAGGAATTGCAATAATGTCAAGTTTCCTCTCTATGTTCTTAAATTCTTGAAGCTATGCTTGTGTTGTCATCCTATGCTAGTTGATTATTGTTCCCATAAGTTGTTTGCTCACAAAATCCCTATGAATAGGAAGTGGGTTAGACTTAAATGTGCTAGTCATATGCTTCATGATGCTCCCGTTATGCTTCAATTCTTATCTTTTACGTGAGCATTATTGTCATCATCATGCCTAGCTAGAAAGGCATTAAAGAAAAGCGCTTGTTGGGAGACAACCCAATATTTATCCATACTGTTTTTGTGTGTACACATGATTATGCTACTGTAGTAATCATGTTTTATAGCTTTTGTTTCAATAAAGTGCCAAGTAGAACCTTTGGGAAGACTTGGGTGAAGTTTATATGATATGCTGTGGAAAACAGAAACTTTAGCGCTCACGAGATTAGCTGCCATTTTTTACTGGAGAGTGCTTTTAGGTTGATTCTTTTTGAAGATGATTAATAGACAAATTTCTAAGTCCAGCAATTTATTTCATAATATTTGGGGTTCCAGAAGTATACGTTTGATTCAGATTACTACAGACTGTTCTGTTTTTAACAGGTTCTGTTTTCTATGTGTTGTTTGCTTATTTTGATGCATCTATGGCTAGTATTAAGTGGTATGAATCATAGAGAAGTTAGAATACAGTAGATATTACACCAATATGAATTTATAATGAGTTCATTGCAGTACCTAAGTGGTGGTTTTATTTTCTTATACTAATGGAGCTTACGAGTTTTGTGTTGAGTTTTGTGTGGTTGAAGTTTTCAAGTTTTGGGTAAGGATTCGATGGACTATGGAATAAGGAGTGGAAAGAGCCTAAGCTTGGGGATGCCCAAGTCACCCCAAGGTAATATTCAAGGACAACCAAGCAACTAAGCTTGGGGATGCCCCGGAAGGCATCCCCTCTTTCGTCTTCGTCTATCGGTAACTTTACTTGGAGCTATATTTTTATTCACCACATGATATGTGTTTTGCTTGGAGAGTCATTTTCTTTTGTTAGTTTTTGCTTTATGTCAGTTACAATAATTTTTTGCATCTTTAGTTTCAATAAAAAGTCAAGGATAGCCTTTGCCATGCTTATTTTGCTTGTATGCATGTTGCTGTTTGAAAACACAAAGTTTACCTCTGTTGCAGAAATTCCCTAGAAAAGTCAGAGAATGGTCTAACGTTGAATATTTTTTCATATTGAGCTCTGATAAATTTATTACAGTGGGAATTTTAGTTCATAATTTTTGGAGTCAGGGAAGTATTGATACTCTTTCATTATTTACAGACTGTACTGTTTTGGCAGATTGCTGTTATAGTTGCATTGTTTGCATATGTTTGCTTGTTTAATGATTCTATTTGATGATAGGAGTATTAAATATGCAGAGGAATTTAGTATGCAATGTTGAATAATAATTTAAGTGATTTGTTACAGTAGAATATGATAAGGTTTTGCATTGGTTTATACTAACCTATCTCACGAGTTCTTGTTGAGTTTGTTGTGAATGAAGCTTTTGATAAAAAGAGAAACCATGATATGAGAGGAATTAAGGAGACACAAAAGTTCAAGCTTGGGGATGCCCAAGGCACCCCAAGATAATATTTCAAGAAGTCTCAAGCATCTAATCTTGGGGATGCCCCGGTAGGCATCCCACCTTTCTTCTTCAACAACTATCGGTTAGTATCGGTTGAGCCTAAGTTTTTGCTTCTTCACATGAGTTGTGCTATCCTTGCAATGTAGTTTTCTTTAGCTTTGCTTGCTGATTGAATACAATACCAAGATCTGAATTATTTAATGAGAGAGAGCCTTACACAAACTAGGATTTGCTAGAATACTCTATGTGCTTGATAGTTTTGCTCATGGTGCTTCACTTATATCTTTTGAGCGTGATAATTTTTGCTCTAGTGCTTCATTTATGTCTTTTAGAGCATGGTGGTAGTTTTATTTTGAAGAAATTGATGAACTCTCGTGCTTCACTTAGATTATTTTGAGAGTCGTCAATAGCATGGTAATTTTCTTAATATTAATATACTTGGTATTCAAGATATGTGAAACTTTCTTATGAGTGTGTTGAATACTAAGATAGGTTTGATGCTTGATAATTGTTTTGAGATATGGAGGTGATAATATCAAAGTCGTGCTAGTTGGGTGATTATGAATTTGAGAAATACTTGTGTTGAAGTTTGCAAGTCCCGTAGCATGCACATATGGTTAAAGTTATGTAACAAATTTGAAACATGAAGTGTACATGGCTTGTGCATCCTTATGAGTGGCGGTCGGGGACGAGCGATGGTCTTTTCCTACCAATCTATCCCCCTAGGAGCATGCACGTAGTACTTGGTTTTTGATGACTTCTAAATCTTTGCAATAAGTATATGAGTTCTTTTGACTAATGTTGAGTCCATGGATTATACGCACTTTTACCTTTCCGCCATTGCTAGCCTATTCGGTACCATGCATTGCCCCTTTCTCACCTTGAGAGTTGGTGCAAACTTCGCCGGTGCATCCAAACCCCATGATACGATACGCTCTATCACACATAAACCTCCTTATATCTTCCTCAAAACAGCCACCATACCTACCTATTATGGCATTTACATAGCCATTCCGAGATATATTTCCATGCAACTTCCATCATCATCATCATGACATACATTACTTTTGTCATATTGCCATTGCATGATCATGTAGTTGACATCGTATTTGTGGCAAATCCACCATGCATTATTTTTCATACATGTCACTCTTGATTCATTGCACCATCCCGGTACACCGCCAGAGGGATTCATATAGAGTCATATCTTGTTCTAAGTTTCGAGTTGTAATCCTTGTGTTGTAATCAATAGAAGTGTGATGATCATCATTATTAGAGAATTGCCCAAATAAAAAAAGAGAAAGGCCAAAATATAAAAAAGAAAGGCCCCAAAAAAGGGGCAATGCTACTATCTCTTTTTCCACACTTGTGCTTCAAAGTAGCACCTTGTTCTTCATGTAGTGAGTCTCATATATTGTGCTTCAAAGTAGCACCTTGTTCTTCATGTAGTGAGTCTCATAAGTTGTCTTGTTTATACTAGTGGGAATTTTTCATTATAGAACTTGGCTTGTATATTCCTACGATGGGCTTCCTCAAATGCCCTTGGTCTTCGTGAGCAAGCAAGTTGGATGCACACCCACTAGTTTTCTTTTGTTGAGCATTCATAGCTCTAGTGCATCCGTTGCATGGCAATCCCTACTCCTCATATTGACATCAATTGATGGGCATCTCCATAGCCCGTTGATTATCCTCGTCAATGTGAGACTTTCTCCTTTTTGTCTTCTCCACACAATCCCCTTCATCATATTCTATTCCACCCATAGTGCTATATCCATGGCTCATGCTCATGTATTGCGTGAATGTTGAAAAAGTTTGATATTATTTAAGTATGAAACAATTGCTTGGCTTGTCATCGGGGGTATAGAAGTTGGGAACATCTTTGTGTGACGGAAATGAAGCATAGCCTAACTATATGATTTTGTAGGGATGAACTTTCTTTTGCCATGTTATTTCGAGAAGACATGATTGCTTTGATTAGTATGCTTGAAGTATTATTACTTTTGTGTCAATATGAACTTTTGTCTTGAATCTTTTGGATCTGAATATTCATGCCACAATTAAGAAAAATTACATTGAAATTATGCCAAAGTATCACTCCGCATCAAAAATTCTTTTTTATCATTTACCTACTTGAGGACGAGCAGGAATTAAGCTTGGGGATGCTTGATACGTCTCCAACGTACCTATTATTTTTTATTGCTCCATGCTACTTTATCTACTGTTTAGGCAATATTTGGCTTTATTATCCACTTTTATGTTATTTTTGGGACTAACCTATTAACTGGAGGCCCAGCCCAGATTTGATGTTTTATGCCTATTTCAGTGTTTTGAGGAAAAGGAATATCAGACGGAGTCAAAACGGAACGAAATCAACTGGAGAAGTTAATTTTGGAAGGAAACCAACCTGATGGGCTTGGAGTGCACACCAGGGGAGTCCCGGGCTGCCCACGAGGGTGGAGGGCGCGCCCCCCTACCTCGTGAGCCACACGGAGGTCCACCGACGTACCCCCAGCACCCATATATACCTACGTACCCTAAAACTTCCAGAACAGAAGATAGATCGGGAGTTCCGTCGCCGCAAGCCTCTATAGCCACCAAAAACCAATCGGGACCCTATTCCGCCACCCTGCCGGAGGGGGATCCCATCACCGGAGGCCATCTTCATCATCCCGACGCTATCCATGATGAGGAGGGAGTAGTTCACCCTCGGGGCTGAGGGTATGTACCAGTAGCTATGTGTTTGATCTCTCTCTCTCGTGTTCTCTCTCGTGTTCCCTCTATGGCACGATCTTGATGTATCCCGAGCTTTGCTATTGTAGTTGGATCTTATGATGTTTCTCCCCCTCTACTCTCTTGTGATGAATTGAGTTTCCCCTTTGAAGTTATCTTATCGGATTGAGTCTTTATGAGAACACTTGATGTATGTCTTGCCATGATTATCTGTGGTGACAATGGGATATCATGTGCCACTTGATGTATGTTTTGGTGACCAACTTGCGGGTTCCACCCATGACCCTATGCACAGGGGTTGGCACACGTTCTTGACTCTCCGGTAGTAGCTTTGGGGCACTCTTTGAAGTACTTTTATGTTGGTTGGATGAATCTGAGATTGTGTGATGCATATCGTATAATCATGCCCACGGATACTTGATGTGACGATGGAGTATCTAGGTGACATTAGGGTTTTGGTTGATTTGTGTCTTAAGGTGTTATTCTAGTACGAACTCTTTTATAGATCGATCCGAACGAATAACTTTGAGGTGGTTTCGTACCCTACCATAATCTCTACGTTTGTTCTCTGCTATTAGTGGCTTTGGAGTGACTCTTTGTTGCATGTTGAGGGCTTGTTATATGATCTATCTATGTTATTATTGTTGAGAAAACTTGCACTAGTGAAAGTATGAACCCTAGGCCTTGTTTCCTACCATTGCAATACCGTTTACGCTCACTTTTATCGCTTGTTACCTTGCTGTTTTTATTATTTCAGATTACAAAAACCTATATCTACTATCTATTTTGCACTTGTATCACCATCTCTTCACCGAACTAGTGCACCTATACAATCTACCATTGTATTGGGTGTGTTGGGGAGACAAGAGACTCTTTGTTATTTGGTTGCAGGGTTGCTTGAGAGAGACCATCTTCATCCTACGCCTCCTACGGATTGATAAACCTTAGGTCATGCACTTGAGGGAAATTTGCTACTGTCCTACAAACCTATGCACTTGCAGGCCCAACAACGTCTACAATAAGAATGTTGTGTAGTAGACATCAGACCCAAGGAACCCGTAGGGACCCTCCTTTCTCCCTGCCTCGTCGTGGATCGCCGCCGGCGACCACCGCGGCTCTCGGGAGCCGGGCGCTCTGTTTCAGCTTTTAAACCTGACGGGTGGGACCCTCCCGTTAGCTTTTTCTTTTTTTGAACCGTTTTCTAAAAACGCCTTCGGGAAAATATGCTTTCTAACTGAAACGTTTTTCTGTCTTTTTCTGTTCTACCCCCTGGAAACTTTCTGTTTCATTACAGATAAGTCCCTGGACTAAAACTTTAATAACTTTTAAACAGAAAATGATTTTTGACTGATTCTTTTTTTGTCATCTTTACTTTTCTGTCTAGTTTTTTATCATATTTATTTGGAAAAAATTTGGAACACTTTTTGTGCACACACGGTATTTACGTTAGTACGTATTTTCTTTATACCGTAGATACCGGAGGAGGTGACGGAACCGCAAACTTCACCGAGCTAGACTTCGACTACTCCGAACCAGGCAAGCATGTTTGAACCTTTGATATGACGAGTGTTTTGCATGTTTGCTTGAGTAGTTATTTCATGGCATGTTTATATGAATAGCAGTAAGTGTTATACTGCATGCAAAGCTAATACAAGTGAGCTTCGAAACTCGATGGGTTATTTGATGTGAGTTTACATGATCATGTGGTAACATGAAAGGTGGTAAGATGGTATTGTTGAAGCATGCCAGTCTTATGCCAAACCATTTAACTCCAGGGTTAACGTGGATCAAGTCACGTTACCATCCTTTTCCTTTTTGTGCTACCACATGTTTTCTGCAAAGAATATGGTTTAGTAAGTTGCAAACCTCTTCCCTCGTACACACCAAATAGAGGGGCCGTGATGAGGGTTCCATGGCCCTAGATTAAATCCAGTCATCCGGTCAGGGGGCATGGGTGTTTCCGTTTGGGACCGAGAGGGGGGCACACCTTAGAGCGCGCGATATAAATCTGATCCCATGCTACTAGAGGTTGTGGCCTCCCCGTCTGAAAGTTTTTCTTGAACGTTGCCTAGGGTGATTCCTGGCATCGGGATGTGGAAATGGGTGTGTACTGGTTAGATGTGTTTCTTCTGAAATATCGTAAATGGAACTAGTCCTTCGTGACTACTGAAATCCGTTGGCTGTGGTTAAATAGTACAAACTCTGCAGAGTCAAAATCATTCGAGTAACCGTATCTATGGTCAAGGACTTGTTCAACTTGTCTTTGTCAGTCTTAGTGTCAGTCTCAGTGACAATCTCCGGTGAATAAACATGAGTGTTAAATCCGGCTTAATGATTACTCCTGTGGATGGACTAACTCGTTTATTATTATGTACTGGATATTTCCTTGGAGTGATTTAACTTCATGAATTTATTGAATACGAATGACGAAATATAAGCCCTTTCTGTGATGTCGCTCATACATCCGACTGTGGCACTCCTGCTATTTACTTTCGATATAAGCCCTTTACGTGATGTCGCTCAGACGTCCGACTGTGGCATCACTGTTATTTATTTTCATTATGAGCCCTTTCCGAGATGTCGCGTATACGTCCGACTGTGGCATGCACTGTCATTTACTTTTCAATATAAGCCCTTTATGTGGTGTCTCTCAGACGCCCGACTGCGGCATGTTAATTTATTTTAAATTTCGAGGTGTCACTTCAGACACCCGATCGGTTTTCAGATATTTTATTGGGATTTCGGGAGGACTACCGCCTGACATCCTTTTTATTTAACATGCCATGCAAATTTATTATTTGAGTGTGCATTGCTAACTGCTCATGGTGCATCATGCTTGCATTTGTTATATCTTATGTCCGAACTGTCTTGCGAGTACATTCAAAGTACTCACCTGGCTTGTTGATTTGGCCAGATGTTGACGAAGGCGATCTTATGGATGAAGAGTACGATAGTGAGTCCGACGCCTAGAGGATTCCCAGTCAGTCCCGTGCGATCCTGGAATCAATCACTTGTATCATATAGGCTTCCGCTACCCGAATAAAATCTTCGAGCCTCATTTCGACGCTCGATGAGCTGTAAGATTAGGAGTCATGTCACCCACTTCACTATGACATATCCACCACCACTTTTATTACGAGTCAGTAGTATGCCACCACACCCTTGTGTCATATCCGCCCTTATGTATAATATTGGCGTGCTTGTAATAAATTGTTGAGCAGCCTCAGCTCAACCTTGTATAATATTTAGTACTACTGGATTTCTGTATCAAGGATTTGTCTACCAGTAAGGAGGAATCTCCTATACTGGTCTATATAATGGTCGGTTTCTCAATAAGCTTTTTATTGGAAAACTGGTCGTGACAAACTTGGTATCAGAGCCAGGCTGACTGTAGGAAGCCACTAGGTGTGATCGCTAATCGGTTATTAGCGTAATAAGTGCTATTTTAATATTTTGCAAATGTAGCAATTTTCTGTTAGTCATCATAAATTTATGATTTGACTATTCAGAATTTTTGTCTACGTTTGTAGATGGCTGGCAACGACTGTGAGTCACATGTGTTCGCCAATGTACCTGAGGGGTTCGTCAAGCTTCTCGTCCAGAGTTCACACTCTACCAGCACAAGATCAGCGACAGTCTGTCCATGCACCAGGCCGCGGTGCAATTCAAGGGAGGACGGGTTGAGTCACGCCGCTTCTGGTTTGTGGGAAGGGCCATGCCTACGGAGAGGCGTGCTATGCAGATGGCTGCCTGTGAGGCGATAGCTTGTCTTCGGGATGTCCTTCCTTCAATGAAGACTCGTCGCTACCGCTATCTCCCATGCCACGTGCCATACACATGTCACTATGCATTCGCTTGCCCTAGGGGAGAGAGAGATGAGGCTATTGAGATGTTAGTTGAGTACCTCAAGGCCCTCGAGGCAGCTTTCAATAACCTCGTGGATGACCTTGTGGCTGCTCGTATGGACTTCGTGCATAGCTATTCCGCCAACAGGAGGGAGCTCCTCCATACAGCACCACCACTGACTTTCGTCTCGTCCTCAGCATCCCATACACCCGCCACCTTCGCCACTGCTCGTCGCCTGCCTACTACTGAAGAATTTGACTAAGTCATCGCTCCTACTCCAGTCAGAGCTGCACCACCTACCGCACCCGCTCCGGCTCCACAGCTCAGTGCTTCACGTCTAGAGCCTATTAGTGAGGAGGAGGTTGAGTCTCTAGCATCACTGGGTCTTACCCTCGGCAGGCCGAGGGAAATTCTCACCATCTCCGACTGAGTACGCCTAGCAGCCGTGCAATGTGTCAGCTTGTATGATATGTTTATATGTATATAGGTTGTGAGAAGTAGTTTGTGTGCGCATCATGTAGGAACTGGGAGAAGTGCACTAGCCTAAATAACATGTCAGGAATGTGTACGCACATCCTGAGTGATGTATTGTATAATTATGGCTTGCGTGTAAGATATGTACTGAGCGGTCCTTCTCCATGCGCAATCAAGTATTTTCTTAAAAAAATGTTGGAGTTCTTGATTTTTTCGTCTTGCAAAATTATTTATTCTGCCACTCAGCTTTTCTCATAAGTTTTACAAAAAAATACCCCAGAGTGGAAAATGCCTCGTCCTTGGACCCGCTCCATGCCAAGTCCGCCGGAAGATAATTATGGTACGCAGGCAAGCAACAATTACACACAAGGGCAGTCAAGTCAGCAAGGCAGTGAAGTAGCATTTTCTCAAGTTTGCCGCCTTTATGAGCAAAGTCAGCAACAACATCAAGAAATGATGAACCATGTCATCAATATGGGAAATCACCGTGGACTGTATCAGCAGCAATCCAAATTGTCTGAACTACAAAAGACATGTCCCCCAACGTTCTCTCATACTGAAAAACCTCTTGAGGCCGATGATTGGCTTTGAGACATTGAAAGGAAATTAATTATTGCACAGTGTTCAGACCGTGAGAAGGTACTATATGCACCTCACTATCTCACTGGAGCAGCTGCATCATGGTGGGAGAATTTCCTACACATGCACCCCAATGAAAATGATATCACCTGGGAGGAATTTAAAGAAGGTTTTCTTGGGGCGCACATTCCCAGAAGTATTATGAAGATCAAGAAGAGGGAGTTTGATGACCTCAAACAGAGTACCATGACAGTAACTGAGTACAATAGTCAATTTACTCTATTGTCTCGTTATGCCAATGAAGAGCATATGACTGAAAACAAAAAGATGGAAAAATTCCTGGACGGTCTGGCACCAGCATTTAAATGCCAGCTGGTCTTGCACACCTTCCCGGATTTCAAAACACTTGTGGACAAAGCTATTACATTGGAGGATTTTCGCAAGCGCAAAAGGGACCAGACTACTCTTGCTCGCAACCACCGGAGCAAGACTGATTTTAAGAAAGGTGGGGCACACAAACCCATGACCAATGTTTCACGCCCAAACAAGAATTTCCATGCGAGGGACAAGGAGTTTACATATCGCCCAGGTGTTACTTGCTACGCTTGTGGAGAAGAAGGACACTATGCCAAGCAATGTCCAAAGCCAAGAAACTTAGCCCCCAAGCCGAACAAGAGTGGCAATAATTCAACGCCCAAGCAAAACAACTTCAACCCCAATAACAATCACAAGAAGGGTCACTTGAACCATGTGACCAAGAAGGAAGCACAGAATGCCCCGGATATCGTACTCGGTACGTTTCCTGTCAACACAATACCTACCACGGTTTTGTTTGATTCGGGAGCTTCTCACTCATTCATTTCAAAGAAATTTGCTTTGCAAAATGATCTTTCGATGCTTCCCCTGGAAAAATCCATGATCATCAAGTCCCCTGGGATTAAGCAAGTTACTCAAAGTTACTGCCAAGGTGTGGTTATTGAGTTTGAAGGACTAAAGTTTCATGCAAACCTCATTGTATTGGAAAATAAGGGACTGGATGTTATCCTAGGAATGGACTGGTTAACCACCAACAAAGGATTTATTGACTACTTCAATCAGACTATAATTCTTACCCATCATCACGGGAAGACAATAAAAATTGCAGCTCAAGAGAGACAAATATCACGGCAACTAAGGTTGAACAAGGTGGACATTTCAGAATTAAGCAAAGTTCCTGTCGGGGGAAACTAATCCACGAACAACTATGGGGCCGGCGGACCGGGCCCCTTTCGGTTCGGCGGGGGGGGCGGAGATCGCACGAAGAGCAGATCGAGGCGAAGCACACGAGCAGTTTACCCAGCTTCGGAGCTCTCCGGAGAGATAACACTCCTACTGCTGCTTGTTTGATTGTATTATGTTCTTGCTCACGGGAGCTAAGTGTTTTCTAGCGAACGAATGAGTCGAACCTCCCGAACCCCCTCTATGTTGTGCATGGGCCTCCTTTTATACGCTAAAGGGGTCACCGACAGGTGGTAACGCAGAGAAGGGTACAAATGTAAAAAGTGAGGTGGTTGGTACAGTTACTTGTATAGTGCACCCTACGTAACCCTGACGGCAGGGGACAAGGGCATTAAATGCCCGTCTGGGTCGCCCAAACAGTGCAGAAAAGGACCGTTAGGGGCGCCACCGTTCGCCACGATGGCGATCTTGTCAGCTTCGCATGCCACTGCGCACCGCTGGCTGCACAGCGTCCCGCCACGCGCGCCTGGAGAGGCCCCTAGAGCGACACGTTGGTGGATGCGCTGGAGCGTGGGCACAGAGTGGCCGCCTGCCGCGGCAAGCGCCTAGCCGCTGATGTTATCTTGTCGGGTCCGGAGGCTTGTCGCTCCCCGGGCCTCGAGGTACCTTGGTTGGTCTTCCCGGCAAGCTCCTCTTGCCGGGGCCTTGTTGCCTTGCCGGAGCGTGTGGCGCGTCGCAGCAAGTTCCTTGGAGTGCCTCGGTTGGCCTTCCCGGCAAGCTCCTCTTGCCGGGGCCTTGTCTCCTGAGCTTAAATACTTTGTTCTTGAATGGCTCCAAGGGAACCATGGAGGATCTTGGCGTTCTCCCGGCAAGCCTTGCCGCGGGGTGCTGCAACTGCCCGTGCACAAGTTCGGGGTACTAGGGTACCCCTATTCTAGTACACCGACAGGAGCCCCTGGGCCTGGGCCAGACACGTTGCCGAGCGCTGTTGGGCCAGGCCCAAGACAGGGCACGGGCACACGCGGACTGGGCCACGCCAAATCTCGCACCGTATCCACCGCGCTCTCCCCTAACGGCACGCGTTGAATGCGGCGTCGTGGGAGAGATCGTGGGTGGTTCTTTATTCAGAAGGGCGAAACGTCCGCCCCATCCCTCTTTATAAGCAGAGGAAACAGGGGCAGTTCGTTCCCCCTCGCTGGTTGCTACTACTTCATCTTCACGAACCTCCGCCGCCCCCCCTTCTTCTCGAAGCCGAGAGAGCAGCGCTCCGCCCCCCATTGCCACCAGCATCACCAATGCCGTCGACCTCCCCCACCACCTCCGCCAAGGCTCCGAAAGCCGACAAGGGAAAGGGCGTGAAGTCGGCCGAGGCGCAGCGGCTCGCGGCGCTGCGGAAGGAGCGGGCGATCTTCTCCCCCCAGCTCGGTGTGAAGGAGCTGAGGGAGTACTTCTACCTCTTTTGGGCGACGGAGACGCGGGCGCATCCGCGCACGAGGGTACTCCCGGTCGCTGCTTCGGAACTGGCTCCAAACGGGTACCCATTCTTCGCGCTGTTCTTCTATTACGGGCTCTGCCCGCCCTTCTCGGAGTTCTTCTGCGATATCATGAACACCTACGACTTCCGCCTCCTTGACTTCACCCCCAACGCCGTTCTGACCATGGCAGTTTTCGCACGTTTGTGCGAAAACTTTGTCGGAGTCCACCCTAATGTTGCCCTTTTCCGCCACTTCTTCATACCTCGGGTAGAGAGAGGAGAGCCGCTTGCCGGAGGGATCGCCTGGATCTCGAGAGTCGGCAAGAAGGAGGCATACTTGGAGGGTGAGCTCCGCAGCAAGTGGGAGGAGTGGAGAGCGGAGTGGTGCTGGATCGTCGGGGAGAATCCGCAGCCCTTCACCGCCGTGCGCCAAGCTCCAATAGTGCGCGGCAATGACTGGAGCAACGTGGCCCCGGAAGACGAGAGGCTGAAGATCGCCATTACTAGGATCCTTCCCCTCAGGCTTGCCGGGCTCACTGTAGGCGCTGTAGGCGCAGATTTCCTCCGCCGCCGCATCGCCCCCCTGCAGGAGAGGGGGAGACCCGCCTGGGAATTCAAGAACTCGGCGGACATCATGAGGCTGCGGCCAGGCCTCAACTACAACTTCACCGTCTTGGAGCTGGATGCAATGCTCCTGGAGTTGTTCAAACGTGACCCCCAGCACCCATTCACGCTGCCGAGGGGCGTCGTTCCATTGTGCAACAATTCTTCGCTTGACTGGATCCGCGCCATAATGCCGTTGTGCGATTCACACGGAATCGTTCCAACTTGGCAAGAGCCTGCGGATGACGTCGTGCAAGCGTTCTTCAACAATTTGGAAGAAGTGACGGTCCACGCTGACGAGCAGAAGAGCCTCACCCGTGACACCACCGACGAGGAGCTGTAGCGCATCGCCACTAGGGCGGAAGAGGTTGCGGCCGCAGCTGCCGCGGGTGCATTCGGGTTCACTGTGGAGGAGGCGGAGGCTGCAGAGGCGGCAAACCTCGCCGAGCGCGTGGAGTTCATTGGCGAGGAAGCGCCTGCCGGTTCTGAAGCTGAGCCGAGTGAGGCCGGCAAGGAAGAGCCCGAGCATTCAGAAGGCTTGCCGTAGGCGGAGTCCCCGGCCCCGCCAAGAAGGCGTCTTCGCAGGGCCGCGGACGTTGCGGGGCGGCAGCCGGGTCAACAGCCGCCAAGCCGTGCGACACACTCTTCCGCGGCAAGCAATGTTGCCGCGGGAGTGCCCCACACAGCAGCGGCAACTGGAGCGGGATCTTCCCGGGCCACCGCCACCGCCCCCGCCAAGCGGGCAAGGGATCCTACTCCTCCGCCTCGCCGTAGTAGAGGGGAGCCGGACTTCGATCTTTCCATGCTCAGCTCCGACGAGGAGGAAGAAGAGTAAGTTTCTTTGGTGCTCTTGTATTTCTTCAATTTTGTTGTTTTTATCTTGTATCTGACTTGCTTCAATCTGGACTCCTTTCTTTTCAGGACGCTGGCCCAGAGAGCGGCGAAGAGGGCCAAGGCTGCGGTGATTGTCATCGAAGATGACCCCACCGTGTCGGCAGGGGGTGGGTCCGAGACCACCTTGACGGACCCGGCAACCACTCCTCAAAGTAGCCCCCAGCGCAGCCCCCAGCGTAAGTTCATAGTTAGCTTTCTGCTGTCGGGCGCGCATGAGTGCTTTTTCCTTTGTTGATAGCTTGCTTGTTGATTTGTGTAGGAGCAGAGCAGCCACATCAGGAGCGCCCGGAAGCTGGTCCCGAAGTGCCATCTGCTTCGACTACGCCGCCAAGGGAGGGGTTCCCGGTAAGGGAGCGCTCTCCGGCAAGGGGCAGCACCGTCGATCCTGCAGCGGCCGAGACCGCAACTGCAGTTCTTGGCACAGGTAATTCCCTTGTACAAAAACTTTCCCTTGGGTTCTTCTTCTTCTGATTTTTGATTGATTTTTTCCTCCTTCTTCGTTCTTCAGATCCATCTGCCGCAGAGCTAATGGAGACAGAGGACGCCGGCGAGGAAGGCGCGCGTGGCAGCAACGACGACGCTGCCGTCAACGAAGAAGGGGCTGGTGCTGCTGAGCCTGCCGGCGAAGAGGCCGCCAAGGCTGCCGCCGCAGAAGCCGGCGAGGGGTCGGGCGATCGCACTGACGGCCCTGAGGCCGCAGGAGCGCCAGGCGCTGCGCCGACCGCCGATCCCTCTGTCGCTTCTGCGGAGCCGGGCTCCGAGGAGCCCCAACCCAGCGCCTACTTGAAGGCCGGTGACGATATCTTCATCAAGCTACCCTGGGCGTCGAGCTCAAGGGCGCCGGTCGAGGGGGAAACTTTCGATGAGGAGGTGCTCGCCTCTGCTAGACTGTCGTTGGTCGATGCGCCCAGCAGCAGTAGTGGCGAGCCTGAAGAGGAGCAGCTGCTGCGGAAGCTGCTGTCACTCTACCGTGCACGGCAAGCCAAGCTGGCTTCTCGGGAAGCGCTTGTCGCGAAGGCGGGAGTTGACATGGAGAAGCGCGCGGAGGAGCTCCGGGGCCACAATCAAGAAGCTCTCCGGTCCCTGGCACAGGAGCGGGAGCGACTCGACGAGGAGCGCACGGCCTTCCTTCTCGAGAAGGCCGAAGCTGAGGAGGAACAAAGGCTGGCCGCCGAGAAGCAGTCCGCGCGAGAAGGAGAATTGGTGCAGCGGAAGGCCAACCTCGACAGCTACGAGGAGGAGCTCGTCGAGCGCGAGCAAGCACTTGGCGGGGCGCTCAAGGAAGCAAAGGACGCTGCCGCGATCGCAGAGGCCACCAAGAAAGAGCTGGAGAAGAAGGTGGCGCAGCTGGAGGCCAATATTGAGAAGAGCAGCGAGGAGCTTGCCGCGCTCAAGCGTGAGCGTGAGAAGGATTCTTCCGCCCACGGTGAGCTGCAAGGTCTTCTCGCTGAGAGGGGCAAGGAGCTCAGCGCCGCCAAGGATTCCAATGCGGACCTGGAGTTGAAGCTGGCCACGCTGATGCAGACGCTGGAGGCCGCCAAGGAGCGGGAGAAAACCTTGTCGGAGAAGATCAAAGCTGACAAGGCGCTGCTGGAGAGCATCGCAGTTACCCAGAACTCGTTCAGAGATACTGTGGAGCACTGGACCAAGGATCTGGTGAATATTGCCGCAATCATCGACGAGGAGCTGGCGCAGCTGGGGATGGAATACTTTGGGTATCCCTCCGACGAGAATCTCCAACCCAGTGCCAAGCTCAGCCTGTTCTTCAAGGGCGTGGCGACGGCACTCCAGCGGCTCCGGGAGAGGATCCCAAAGCAGCTGGCCGACGAGTCGCGCAGGATTTGCGCGGGGGCTCTCCAGAAGGTGCTGATGAAGGTGGCCTTCCGCAACCCAGGCCTCAACCTTACCAACGTCCTCAGGTCCTTGCCACCTGACGCCGATCTGGATGCGCTCAAGGCCCTTGTCGCACCCATTGTGGACAAGGTGAGCGAGATCAAGAGGGTTGAGGGCGATCGCGTAGACTAGGCCGCCCATTTTCTCTTTTCCCTTGTCGCTGCTAATCATGTTATGAAAACAGTCTGTTAGAGCTGCGACAAGTTATCTTGTAATATAACTTTATTTCTATTATCAATTGCTATGTTATTTCCTCTACTAGATTCTTTCCTTTGTATGTTTTTACCCTACGCTTCTAGGGAACTTGTCGGGGCAAGTGCCCGAGCCGTGAGCGCTGAGTGCGGAACGTTAGCAGCGTGCTGGCGGCGCTGCTTCCGACAAGAAACCTTGTCGCGACTAGATGCAGCACACTTAAGTTGTTGAGCGGACTCGAAACAAAGTAAGGGCCTAACTAGCCACGAGTTGGTTCCTCTGCGCACAGGTTTTCCATACAAAGCAGGGTCGTTCGAGGAAGATAACTCAAAAAATTTAAAAATTGATTGCTCAAACTTTGGCAACTTAGCTTTTCTGTCGTTTGCTTCTCGGCAAGGCAAAACTTTGCTTGAACGACGCCTGGTCCATACCACAATCTTCTCCTTCCCCCCCGGCAAACTTGTGTGCGAGGGAACCTTCTTTACCTTTGTTAAAAAAGAAGAAAGAAGAGAAAATAATGATATGGAGACCTTCGGCTCGTTATTGCTTACCGGATGTAGGTGCTGCACAAAGTGTCAGATAACGCATGCAAGAAAGATACTAATGCATGAAATGGACAAGTTGTGCGGAGCACATGGGGTTCTATTTATGCACGGGATCTGCGCCCGGCTTTGTACAAAGGATTACATGCAACAGCGGCAAGACTTGTACAAAAGGTGGTTGCCGGAACGGGTTCCGGCAACCGCGCCCTACGGGAAAAACTTATGAAGATGTTCTATCTTCCAGGAGTTGCTCACCGGAATGCCATCTTCGGTCTCAAGGCGGACAGCGCCGGGCCTTGTGACTCGTTTCACCCGATAAGGGCCTTCCCACTTCAGCGTCAACTTGTTGGAATTCTTGGCGGAATGAACGCGCCGAAGAACAAGGTCGCCTTCCTCGAAGCTTCTGGCCTTAACTTTGCGGCTATGGTAGCGGCGCAAAGCTTGCTGGTATCGAGCAGCTCGTACAGCAGCCTGAAGACGATCTTCCTCAAGGAGCAGCGCGTCGTCTTGTCGCAGCTGTTCTTGCTCAAGCTCATCATAAGCGAGCACTCGAGGCGATCCGTATACGAGTTCCGTGGGGAGAACTGCCTCTGCTCCATAGACTAGAGCGAAAGGTGTTTGGCGAGTGGCTCGATTTGGCGTCGTTCTGATCGACCAAAGAACCACCGGCAGCTCCTCGATCCAGTTTTTTCCGCACTTGCGCAGCCTGTCGAAAGTTCTGGTCTTGAACCCGCGCAGCACTTCAGCATTTGCCCTCTCTGCTTGACCGTTGCTTCTTGGATGAGCAACAGAAGCGAAGCAGACCTTGGCGCCAAGGTCTTGGACATACTGCATGAAGGTGCGGCTCGTGAATTGCGTGCCATTGTCGGTGATGATCCTGTTAGGGATCCCGAAACGGCAAACAATTGACCTGAAGAACTTGACTGCTGACTGTGCTGTCACCTTCCTCACTGGCTGCACTTCCGGCCACTTTGTGAACTTGTCGATTTGCGACGTACAAGTACTCAAAGCCCCCGACAGCTCAGGGAAAAGGGCCGAGGATATCGAGCCCCCAGACCGAAAATGGCCAGGATAAAGGGATCGTCTGGAGAGCTTGAGCTGCCTGGTGTATCTGTTTGGAGTGGAACTGGCACGCTTCACACTTGGTTACTTGTGCAGTTGCATCCTAGAGGGCTGTCGGCCAAAAGAAACCTTGCCGGAAAGCTTTGCCGGCAAGTGCTCTTGCGCCAATGTGGTGGCCACATATGCCTCCATGTATCTCTGCCAACAGCTTTTGTCCATCTTCCCGGCAAATACACTTCAATTTCACACCGTTGAGTCTTCTTCTGTACAGTATGCTATCGACAAACTGGTACATACTTGACTGTGGGGCTACTTTTTCCGCTTCTTCTTGCTCTTCGGGAAGTTCTCCTGTCTGAAGGAAATGGACAATCTGTTGTGCCCATGCTGGAGCTTGTGGCTCGACAACAAGGACTAAAGGCTCATCTGCTGCTGCGGGAACATCCGCTTCCACGGCAAGGACTTGCGGCCCTGCCGGAGCTTGATGTTCCCCAGCAAGCTTGCCGGAGCAAAACTTGTCGGGAGCGTCTGCTTCAACGGAACAAACCATAAGGCTTGCCGGAGCAGACTGCCCCTCAGCAACCTTGGTGTTGATCTTGGGGACTTTCTTGGCGGCGGCTTCGGGGAGCTCTGCCGGAAAGTAGTCACCAGAAATCAACTTCCTCTTCTTGCTTTTGTCCAGTTGATGGTGTTACGGATGGTTGAGTCAACTTGAGCACAAAGATCCCTGGTTCCACAGGTAACTTTAGTGCGACGCACTTTGACAGGCCATCAGCAATGTCATTCTAAGCTCTTGGGATATGCTCCATCTGTAGGCCGTCAAAGTGCTCTTCTAGCTTCCTCACTTCATCAACATATGCTTCCATCAATGGACTCTAGTAGTTCTTGTTCACTTGGCGGACGACAAGCTGTGAGTCACCCCTGACAATGAGCTTCTTGATCCCAAGGTCTGCTGCAATTCTGAGACCGGCAAGCAATCCTTCATACTCTGCAGTATTGTTGGTTGCTTGCTCCTTGGGAAAGTGCATCTGGACTACGTACTTGAGGTGCTCTCCGGTGGGTGCGACAAGCAGCACGCCCGCACCGGCGCCTTGCGGTGAGAAGGCACCATCAAAGTACATCAGCCACTCTTTGCTTGCCTCTTTGACGGGGATGCTCGTCTCTGGAATTTCTTCATCTGGTGTTGGCGTCCATTCTGCTATGAACTCTGCCAATGCCCTGCTTTGGATAGTTGAAGTGCTCTCAAACTTGAGGCCAAAGCTTGACAGTTCCAGCGCCCACTCGACAATCCTGCCTGTCGCTTCTGGATTTTGCAGTATCCTCTTCAGCTGAAAGCGAGTGACGACTGTGATCTCATGTGCTTGGAAGTAATGGCGCAGCTTTCTCGAGGCCATGAGGAGGCCGAAAAGCAACTTCTGCACACCGGAGTACCTTGATCTAGCCCCCTGTAGAAGGGAACTGACAAAGTAAACTGGACGTTGCACCATTCTCTTCTGCATCTTATCATGCTCCTGCGCAGATCCATCTCTGTCGGGACCAGAGCTTGTCGGCGAAGCCCCCTGCTTGTCGCTGGATGCATCTGCCGTGGTTGCTGGCTCATCATCTGCCTCCCTCTCCGCTACTAACGCAGCACTAACCACTTGATTGGTTGCCGCTATATACAGCAGCAACTTCTCTTGCGGCTTAGGTGCGACAAGTATTGGAGTGGAGGACAGGTATCTCTTCAAGTCCTGTAGCGCAGCCTCCGCACTTCTCGGGGTTAAGCTTGAGGTTGATCCTGCGCAGATTTGCAAATGTCTCATCTAAATCTTGAATCAGGGTCGCCCTGTTCTTGCTTTTGACCACTATGTCATCCATGTAGGCTTCCACATTTCTGTGCATCTGCGGCTCAAAAGCGTGGTGGACTACCCTTGCGAATGTTGAACCAGCATTCTTCAAACCGAAAGGCATCCGTATGAAGCAGTACGTGCCACACGGGGTGATAAATGCGGTTTTCTCTTCATCCTCTTCTGCCATGAAGATTTGATGGTATCCTGAGTATGCATCAAGAAATGAAAGCAAATCCCATCCGACTATGGAGTCAACAATCTGGTCAATGCGCGGCAAGGGAAATGGGTCTTTGGGACAAGCTTTATTAACATCAGTGAAGTCAATACAAAGCATCCATTTCCCGTTAGCCTTGCGCACAACAACAGGATTGGCCAACCATGTGGGATGGAGCACTCCTCTGACAGGGCCTGCTGCTTCCAACTTCTTGATTTCTTCTGCGATGAATTCTTGGCGCTCCACTGCCTGTTTCCTGACTTTCTGCTTGACGGGCCGCGCATGAGGACAGACGGCAAGGTGGTGCTCAATTACTTTCCTGGGAACACCGGGGATATCAGACTGTTGCCACGCAAACACGTCGACATTCGCCCGCAGGAAAGCAACGAGCGCGCTTTCCTATTTGGGGTCAAGAGTGGCGCTGATGGTGAAGGTACCACCAGTGCCGTCCTCCTTGGCGGACACCTTCTTGGTCTCAGGTGGAGCTGTCATTGCCTTCTTACATTTGCCGGTGGAGCTCGATGGTGCGTCCTCAACGGTAGCGCAGCACTCCGAAGAGGTGCGCTTGCCGGAGTGGGCATCAGAACTCTTGCCGGACTTGGTCTTCTTCTTCCCCCCGGGAGCTTCAGCGGCAAGTGTCTTGCGTTCTGCTGCGGCTACTGCTTCCCGGTAGATCTTGTCGGCACAGATAAGAGCATCCTTCTTGTCGCCAGGGACAGAGATGACACTTATCGGGCCTGGCATTTTCAGTACATTGTACGCATAGTGAGAGGCTGCCATGAACTTGGCGAGTGCCGGACGGCCAAGGATTCCATTGTAAGGTAATGGAAAGTCAGCAACATCAAATGTGACCCTCTCAGTCCTGAAGTTCAGCTCGCTGCCAAATGTTACCGGCAACGTGATCTTTCCCTTCGGCTTGCTTCTTCCCGGGTTGATTCCTTGAAATGTACCGGTCTCTTCGAGCTCGCTGTCAGGGATCTGGAGTTTCTGGAGCATCGCGGAGGAGATCAGGTTCAAGCCGGCCCCGCTGTCAACTAGCATCTTAGTGACCTTGAGGTTGCGGATTGTTGGTGAAACCAACATCAGCAAGCACCCGACCGCAGTTATGCGATCAGGGTGGTCCTCAATATCAAAGATGATAGGCGTGCTGGACCATTTCAGAGGCTTGCGTGACTCGATGGGTGGTTCTGCTGCATTAACTTCCCGCACCCACTGATTGAGCTGGCGGTGCGAGGTGTGCAGAGAAGCACCACCGTCAACGCACAGGACCTCTGTGGCTTTCTGGAACTCCTGCTCATCAGTCTCCTCATCATCCATGTCTTTATCGTCATCTTCATCCTTGTCGCGGCCGCGAGGAGGTCTGTCTCCTTGCCGCTGCTTGGCCTTGTCGCGGCGTCCTCCTCGACCGAGATGTTTCTTGCCGGATCCCCCAGCACCTTCCTGGGCCTTCTCCTTGTCGCGCCGCTCGTATTCAGCTTTTCTGTTGCTCAACAAGCTGCTCGACTTTCTTACAGTTCTGGAGATCATGGCCCTTGGTGCGGTGGATCTTGCAATACTGCTTGTTGGTGCCGTCCTACTTGTCGGCGACCGCCACCTCCGCGGCAACCTCCTTGCCGGAGTCACCAGCTTTGGCTTCCTTGGCGCCACCACCGTTGCCGGACTGCTCAACAACTAGCACCTCTTTGCCTTTCCTCCTTCTGTTGTTCCGCCGCCGGTTTTTCCTTGTCGGGGCAGCAACTTCACTGTCAGATCCTCCCGCTCCTACATTCTCTCCGGGGAATCTCCTCCCTTCCTCAGCACGTGCACACTTGTCGGCCAGTGCATATAACTCACTGACGTCCCTAATCTTGCACACCGCCATTTCCTCCCGCATCCTGCGGTTTCGCACGTTCTGATGGAACGCGCTGATCACCGCGGCAGGGTGGACGTCTGGGATGTTGTGCTGCACACTGCTGAATCTCTGAATGTACTTGTGCAGGGGCTCTCCTTCCTTCTGGGCGAGCATATGAAGATCACTCTCCTGGCCATGAGGCTTGTGTCCGCCTGTGAAGGCGCCGACAAACTGATGGCATAGATCAGCCCAAGAGGATATGGAGTTGTCCGGCAAGTGCATGAGCCAGGACCTGACGTTGGGCTTGAGTACCAGCGGGAAGTAGTTGGCAAGGATCTTGTCATCTCGTCCCCCAGCAGCCTGCACCGCAATGGTGTAAATGTTGAGGAACTCCAACGGATGCGTCTTGCCGTCGTACTTCTCCGGTACGTCTGGCTTGAAGGTCTTTGTGCTGGGCCACTGGACTTGCCGCAGCTCACGAGTGAACGCAGGGCAACCTACCACGTACGGCAGATCGCCTGGTTCCCCTGGCGCATGCATGTCAACAGAGGGCCCAGCGTGCTTGTCGGATTGACGTCGCACTTCTCTTCGGCGCTCGATGCGAGTTCGAGCGTCTTCTTGTTGTCGGTCATGAAGAACTTGGCGCTGATCGCGACGAGCTCGTGGATCTGAAGATGCGGTGGAGTCGCTGTCGAGGTGGATCCGGCGAGTCGGCGATCTTGGCCTTCGGGGTGGTGATTGCATGGTAGTTGCACCTCCACCCGTTTCGTCGCCACCGGCTCGCGCCCGGCAACCCTGCCGCGGCAGCGACGAGCTCGGCCACCGTGGAGTGTCACCGTTGGCGTAGCCAATGAGACTCTGAACTGTGGCCCTCCATTCGTCGATCTTGTCCGACGTCGGAGGGTAATCTAGGAGAAGTTGGGCTCGCGCCAAAGCTTCTGCTGGAGTGGTGGGTGGCAGTGGCGGACGGCGCGAGGAGCGGGACGTGCTCGGACTTCTAACTATGTTAGAAGGAGCAGTATCCCGTCCAGGCGACCATGCCCCGCTCGTGCCAGCACGCTGGCGTGCATGCTGGTCTTGAGCGCCCCGAGATCCACCAGCTTGGTCTTGGCCTATCATGCGTATGGCACTGCAAGTGCCATGACGCTGTTGGTCTTGCGTCTCCTGAGAGTGGCGTTGAACATGCATAGTCACCGAGGTTTGTGCAGCCTTGTTCTTGGACCTGGCAGCATCATGAGCTTCCTCGTCGACGTCCATTCTTCCGCCGGCGTCCATTCCACCACCTGTTTGCTCCAACGGTGGCGGAAGTGACGTGGACGGAGCGGCTGCCGCCGAAGTCTTCTTCTTCGGTGGCATGTTGATGAAGGGAATGAAGATCTAGCTCGTGTGAACGCCGGATCAGGTTCACACAATCTCGACGCCCCCCTACCTGGCGCGCCAAAGATGTCGGGGGAAACTGATCCACGAACACCTATGGGGCCGGCGGACCGGGCCCCTTTCGGTTCGGCGGGGGGGCGGAGATCGCACGAAGAGCAGATCGAGGCGAAGCACACGAGCAGTTTACCTAGCTTCGGAGCTCTCCGGAGAGATAACACTCCTACTGCTGCTTGTTTGATTGTATTATGTTCTTGCTCTCGGGAGCTAAGTGTTTTCTGGCGAACGAATGAGTCGAACCTCCCGAACCCCCTCTACATTGCGCATGGGCCTCCTTTTATACGCTAAAGGGGTCACCGACAGGTGGCAACACAGAGAAGGGTACAAATGTAAAAAGTGAGGTGGTTGGTACAGTTACTTGTACAGTGCACCCTACCTAACCCTGACGGCAGGGGACAAGGGCATTAAATGCCCGTCTGGGTCGCCCAAATAGTGCAGAAAAGGACCGTTAGGGGCGCCACCGTTCGCCATGATGGCGATCTTGTCAGCTTCGCATGCCACTGCGCACCGCTGGCTGCACAGCCTCCCGCCACGCACGCCTGGAGAGGCCCCCAGAGCGACACGTTGGTGGATGCGCTAGAGCGTGGGCACAGAGTGGCTGCCTGCCGCGGCAAGCGCCTTGCCGCTGCTGTTATCTTGTCGGGTCCGGAGGCTTGTCGCTCATTGGGCCTCGAGGTACCTTGATTGGTCTTCCCGGCAAGCTCCTCTTGCCGGGGCCTTGTTGCCTTGCCGGAGCGCGTGGCGCATCGTGGCAAGTTCCTTGGAGTGCCTCGGTTGGCCTTCTCGGCAAGCTCCTCTTGCCGGGGCCTTGTGTCCTGAGCTTAAATACTTTGTTCTTGAATGGCTCCAAGGGAACCACGGAGGATCTTGGCGTTCTCCCAGCAAGCCTTGCCGCGGGGTGCTGCAACTGCCCGTGCACAAGTTTGGGGTACTAGGGTACCCCTATTCTAGTACACCGATAGTTCCAGTGGTGTGTGAGTTCCCCGACGTATTTTTCGAAGAACTACCAGGCATGCCACCAGACTAGGAAATAGAATTCATCATTGAGCTAGCACCTGGAACCACCCCCATTTACAAGAAGCCCTATAGAATGGCACCCTCCGAGTTGGTAGAATTAAAGAAGCAAATAAAATAATTACTGGACAAAGGATTTATATGAGTCAGCTCCTCTCCTTGGGGTTCACCAGTATTATTTGCAAAGAAAAAGGAGGACCCCGACGAGGTCTCCTACCCCGACTCCGGCCGCCCCGATCCGCCTTGGGCTCCGGCTTGATTCACTCAGGTGAGACCATCCCCGCCTCCCAAACCGCGTTAGCAACCACCTAGTGCACCCAGTGCTCTAACCCGAGCCCCAATTCGACCTTTGCAGCCCTCCCCGGCGAGATCCACCAACACCCGAACCACCGTCCGCCGGAGTTGAGGCCACCGTCGACGTGGTGCTCGCCGACGACCAACTCCACCACCCACAGGTGCGGAAGGACCCAAGGAACTCGTAGGTACCCTCCTTTCTCCCTACCTCGCCGTGGATCGCCGCCGGCGACCACCGCGGCTCTCGGGCACCGGGCGCTCTGTTTCAGCTTTTAAACCTGACGGGTGGGACCCCCCGTCAGCTTTTTCTTTTTTTGAACCGTTTTCCGAAAACGCCTTCGGGCAAATACGCTTTCTAACTGAAACTTTTTTTCTGTCTTTTTCTGTTCTACCCCCTGGAAACTTTCTGTTTCATTACACATAAGTCCCTGGACTAAAACTTTAATAACTTTTAAATAGAAAATGATTTTTGATTGATTCTTTTCCTGCCATCTTTATTTTTCTGTCTAGTTTTTTATCATATTTATTTGAAAAATATTTGGAACACTTTTTGTGCACACACTGTATTTACGTTAGTACGTATTTTCTTTATACCGTAGAAACCGGAAGAGGTGACAGAACCGCAAACTTCACCGAGCTAGACTCCGATTACTCCGAACCAGGCAAGCATGTTTGAACCTTTGATACGATGAGTGTTTTGCATGTTTTCTTGAGTAGTTATTTCATGGCATGTTTATATGAATAGCAGTAAGTGTTATACTGCATGCAAAGCTAATACAAGTGAGCTTCGAAACTCGATGGGTTATTTGATGTGAGTTTACATGATCATGTGGTCACATGAAAGGTGGTAAGATGGTATTGTTGAAGCATGCCAGTCTTATGCCAAACCATTTAACTCCAGGGTTAACATGGATCAAGTCACGTTACCATCCTTTTCCTTTTTGTGCTACCACATGTTTTCTGCAAAGAATATGGTTTAGTAAGTTGCAAACCTCTTTCCTCCTACACACCAAATTGAGGGGCCGTGATGAGGGTTCCATGGCCCTGGATTAAAGCAGTCATCCGGTCAGCGGGCATGGGTGTTTCTGGTTGGGACCGAGAGGGGGGGCACCCCTTAGAGCGCGCGATATAAATTTGATCCCATGCTACTCGAGGTTGTGGCCTCCCCGTCTCAAAGTTTTTCTTGAACGTTGCCTAGGGTGATTCCTGGCATCGGGATGTGGAAATGGGTGTGTACTGGTTAGATGTGTTTATTCTGAAATACCATAAACGAAACTAGTCCTTCATGACTACTGAAATCCGTTGGTTGTGGTTAAATAGTACAAACTCTACAGAGTCAAAATCATTCGAGTAACCGTATCTATGGTCAAGGACTGTGTTCAACTTTTCTTTGTCAGTCTCAGTGTCAGTCTCAGTGACAATCTCCGGTGAATAAACATGAGTGTTAAATCCAGCTTAATGATTACTCCTATGGATGGACTAACCCGTTTATTATTATGTACTGAGTATTTCCTTGGAGTGATTTAACTTCATGAATTTATTGAATACGAATGATGAAATATAAGCCCTTTCTGTGATGTCGCTCAGACATCCGACTGTGGCACTCCTGCTATTTACTTTCGATATAAGCCCTTTACGTGATGTCGCTCAGACGTCCGACTGTGGCATCACTGTTATTTATTTTCATTATGAGCCCTTTCCGAGATGTCGCGTAGACGTCTGACTGTGGCACGCACTGTCATTTACTTTTCAATATAAGCCCTTTATGTGGTGTCGCTCAGACACCGGACTGCAGCATGTTAATTTATTTTACCTTTCGAGGTGTCGCTTCAGACACCCGATCAGTTTTCAGTTATTTTATTGGGATTTTGGGAGGACTACCGCCTGACTTCCTTTTTATTTAACATGCCATGCAAATTTATTATTTGAGTGTGCATTGCTAACTGCTCATGGTGCATCATGTTTGCATTTGTTATATCTTATGTCCGAACTGTCTTGCGAGTACATTCAAAGTACTCACCTGGCTTGTTGATTTGGCCAGATGTTGAAGAAGCCGATCTTATGGATGAAGAGTACGATAGCAAGTCTGATGCCTAGAGGAGTCCCAGTCAGTCCCATGCGATCCTGGAATCGATCACTTGTATCATATACGCTTCCGCTACCCGAATAAAATCTTCGAGCCTCACTTCGACGCTCGATGAGCTGTAAGATTAGGAGTCATGTCACCCACTTCACTGTGACATATCCACCACCACTTTTATTACGAGTCAGTAGTATGCCACCACACCCTTGTGTCATATCCACCCTTATGTATAATATTGGCGTGCTTGTAATAAATTGTTGAGCAACCTCAGATCAACCTTGTATAATATTTAGTACTACTGGATTTCTGTATCAAGGATTTGTCTACCAGTAAGGAGGAATCTCCTATACTGGACTATATAAAGGTCAGTTTCTCAATAAGCTTTTTATTGGAAAACCGATCGTGACACCATGTGGCCGGGACAAAGCGGCAACTCGAGCCAAACTAAAAGCACAAGTGCTTCCTGGGTGATTTCGGTAATTAATGTCAACATAACTCTTGTTGGACTAATACTTTCATCTAGTATATTTCAGATAAGCCCAACAGTGGAGTGGCATGGAAAAAAGGATGTGGAACCCCTTCGAGATGCTAACGACAAAAGATTGGCTAAAACTCAAAGTCCAAGACTCTACATTCTCTATTTTAGTGATCCAAGATCACATTGAGTCTATAGGAAAGCCAATACTATTAAAGGGGATGAGGTGTTGCTTAATGGCTTGCTTGCTCAAAGTGCTTAGTGATATGCTCCAAAGCCTCAGGCACTTTCTCATATCCACATATATCTCAAACAAAAAGTCAAACTCGGGCCCACCAATTTGATCCATCCGGTGCCACCGAGTTCATTTGACATAGCCATTGCCAGAAACCCTAGTCTTTTCGGTCTCACCGATAGGGATCTCAGTCTTACCGAGATGCGGTTGCAAACTCTTTGTTTCCCTTCGTAACGTTTCGGTCTAACCGATATAAGCGATCGGTCCCACCGAGTCTGCAATGCAAACTCTCTGTTTCCATTTCGTAATGCTTCGGTCCCATCAAGACGAGCGAATCGGTCCCACCGAGTTTGCTTGACCAACTCTCTGTTAGCTTATTACCAAAGTTGGTCCAACCGAGTTTGAGTAATTGGTCCAACCGAGATTATGTTATGCCCTAACCCTAATGATATCGGTCCCACCGATGACATGTCGGTCCCAACGAAATTGGCTAACGATCACATATGTACTGAATCGGTCCAACCGAGTTTTCTGATTTGGTCCCACCGAGTTTGGTATAATGTGTGTAACGGTTAGATTTTGTGTGGAGGCTATATATACCCCTCCACCCTCTCCTCACTCGTGAGGGAAGCCATCAGATCATGCCTACACTTCCATTACCCATTTTCTGAGAGAGATCCACCTACTCATGTGTTGAGACCAAGATATTCCAATCCAACCATCTTGATCTCTAGCCTTCCCCAAGTTGCTTTCCATTCAAATCATCTTTCCACCAAATCCAATCCCATGAGAGTGAGTTGAGTGTTGGGGAGACTATCATTTGAAGCAGAAGAGCAAGGAGTTTATCATCAACACACCATCTATTACCTTTTGGAGAGTGGTGTCTCCTAGATTGGTTAGGTGTCACTTGGGAGCCTCCGACAAGATTGTGGAGTGAACCAAGGAGTTTGTAAGGGCAAGGAGATCGCCTCCTTCGTGGAGATCTACCCTAGTGAGGCAAGTCCTTTGTGGGTGATGGCCATGGTGGGATAGACAAGGTTGCTTCTTCGTGGACCCTTCATGAGTGGAGCCCTCCGTGGACTCGCGCAGCCGTTACCCTTCGTGGGTTGAAGTCTCCATCAACGTGGATGTACGATAGCACCACCTATCGGAACCACGACAAAAACATCCGTGTCTCCAATTGCGTTTGCACACTCCAATCCCATCCCTTTACTTTCTTGCAAGTTGCATGCTTTACTTTCCGCTGCTCATATACTCTTTGCATGCTTGCTTGATTTGTATTGTGAATGGTTAAACTTATGCTTAAACTCCACCCAAACTTGAAAAACTTAAAAACAACCAACTTTGTGTGTTAATTGTCTAATCACCCCCCTCTAGACACCTCTTCTCGATCCTTTCACAAACACCAGCCCGCACTACCTCGCCGTAAAAACAAAAACACAATAGCTCGGGGATACACATATGACCTGCGGCATGACCTGGAAAACTGAGCAGGTCAGACCAGATCGATATATGGATCACTGGGGGGTGCCCCGATGCGCAATGCTGGCCATCCGGCCAGACATTACAAACATAATCACGCCCGGACCGAAGACCACGGACGAACTCCATCCGAGTTACGTCGCGACTTGGCTCGATATAGAGGCGCCGCACACCCCCTTTGCTTCACTGATGAAGTAATGGAACATGAATTCCCGGAAGGGTTTAAACCCGTGAACATCGAGTCATATGATGGGACAACAGACCCCACGGTATGGATTGACGATTTTATTCTCCATATTCATATGGCCCGCGGTGATGATCTTCACGCCATCAAATACCTCCCACTAAAACTCAAGGGACCAGCTCGGCACTGGTTGAACAGTCTGCCGAAAACTCCATCGGCGGTTGGGAGGACTTGGAAGATGCCTTCCTCGACATCTTCCAAGGTACATATGTCCAACCTCCAGATGCCGACGACTTAAGTCACATAGTCCAACAGCCCGGAGAGTCGGCAAGGAGATTCTGGACTAGGTTCCTAACTAAAAAGAACCAGATCATTGATTGTCTGGATGCCGAAGCCCTAGCGGCCTTTAAACATAGCATCCGTGACGAATGGCTCGCCCGACACCTCGGCCAAGAAAAGCCGAAGTCCATGGCAGCCCTTACGACGCTTATGACCCGCTTCTGCGCGGGCGAGGATAGCTGGCTAGCCCGTAGCAATAACAATACAAGCAAACCAGGCACTTCTGAAGCCAGAAACAGCAACGGCAAGCCCTAATGCAATAGACACAAGAATCAAAGCAACGGTGACAACACCGAAGACACGGCGGTCAACGCCGGATTCAGTGGATCTAAGTCCGGTCAGCGGAAGAAGCCATATAAAAGAAACAACCCAGACTCGTCCAGCTCGAACCGCATACTCGATCGTCCATGTCAGATCCATGGCACTCCTGATAAACCAGCCAATCATACTAATAGAGAGTGTTGGGTTTTTAAACTGGCCGGCAAGTTAAATGCTGAGCATAAGGAGAAGGGGTCACAAAGCAAGGACGATGACGAGGACCCCCGGCCAACAAACACAAGGGGACAAAAGATGTCCCCCCCCCAAGTAAAAACGGTGAACATGATATACGCTACCCATATCCCCAAGAGGGAGCGCAAGCGCGCACTCAAGGACGTCTACGCGATAGAGCCAGTCGCCCCAAAGTTCAACCCATGGTCGTCCTGCCTGATCACCTTCGATCGTAGGGACCGTACGACCAGTATCCGTCATGGCGGTTCAGCGGCACTGGTCCTCGACCCAATCATTGATGGATTCCATCTTACGTGAGTCCTCATGGACGGTGGCAGCAGCCTGAACCTGCTCTGCGCAAAATGGGTATTGATCCCTCAAGGATCAAGCCCACAAAACCACCTTTAAAGGTGTCATCCCAGGTGTAGAGGTCCGCTGTACGGGCTCAATCACACTGGAGGTGGTATTCGGATCCCCGAACAATTTTCAAAGCGAAGAGTTGATCTTCGATATCGTCCCCTTCTGCAATGGATATCACACACTTCTCGGACAAACCGCATTCGCTCGATTCAATGCGGTGCCACACTATGCTTATCTCAAGCTCAAGATGCCCGGACCACGCGGTGTCATAACAGTCAATGGAAACACGAAACGCTCCCTCCGTACCGAGGAGCACACCACTGCCCTCGCAGCAGAAGTATAGAGTGGCCTTTTCAGGCAGAATCTTAATTCGGCAGCCAAGCTCCTGGACACTGTCAAACGAGTCCGAACTACTCTGTAGTAGGACAGTCCAGCTCGTCAAGAGCTTGACTAGCAATTCGGCATCCATCCCAGTCCCAACCAAACGGCAGCATTCATACCGCACGTACATAACTACACACTCAAAATACCATGGGCATAGACAGAGGCATAGCTAGATCGTGGTCCATAATACGGCTCAACGGCTCCTGGACCCACATACTTTTACTTCTTCCTTTTCTTTTTAGGTTTCCTTTTTCCCAGGCCTTTCCTGGTGACCTGATCGTCGGACCTATCAAGGAACGGATACACCAAGACGGAAAGAAGCATTGACGTATAAGGGAACTTCCAGGTGGTCTCTTTAAATGATCGTTATGCCTGTTTTAAGGACCCGCACGCAGCTCTCCCTTGGTCGTGGCATGCTAAAAAGCCCTGTTGCTTATCGCACTACTTGTACAAATACATTTTGACGTATTAATCAAACTATAAGGGAAACTAGTTAGCGGCCCAATTTCTGCGGTATTAGCCAATTACTTTATTTTATTTTATTTTGATATTATTATCAGTTGCACCTGTACACTCTGGTATGCCTAAATTCGCCAGGGACTTCATGAAGCCCCATAATACAGCAACAAAGTCTGAACACTTTTTTACAGTATAGTTCGGCACTCCAAACTTATAGCATTATATACATCGGCTCTGAATCATGTCTTTGGTCAATAGTTGGGTTGGCCGGCTCCTGTGCTTACTACCTTACATTCCGCTATATCGGCTAGGGTAGTATAGGGAGAACTACTGTGATTGTGTCATGGTTCATCCGGATGAGCACCTCAGTAGAGAAAGCCAAAAACTGACTGTCATGATGCAGCATGAGCCGGTCAGCTGTTCGAGAGGTTACAAATCTTTAGCAAAAAAAAATTCCGCATCATGCGATGAATCGGTTTTTATCCGATCAGGTGTTTACAGTACCCCAAGTTCGGGCTTACGAATACTAAGGGTTGCGCCTAAATTTTTATTGTCAAACTCCTATGGCTAAGTGAGGGTGATAAAGCCACATAGTCCGATTGTCTGGTTCGTTGCGCTAAACACCTCCTTTAAGGACCAAACTTTGGAATAAAGAGTGTTTACATTCATCCCGAACACCCCTGTACTACCTACGTGGGGCCGGAAGCCGGCGACTGGCCAACTCTTAGATTTAACAAAATAGCCGCACAGGAGGTAAAAATATAAATAACAAGCATTATATTACATCACGATCTTGTTTCATAGTACAGGACAGGATAACATGAAGGTATTCATGGAAATATAATATCCTTAGCACATTGCTCTGCCACAATGCGGGATCCCTCCAGGACATTGTCAAAATACAGCTCGGGTGTTCGGTGCTCCTTGCCCACGGGCGGTCCCTCGGTCACAAGCTTCACAGCGTCCATCTTCACCCAATGCATCTTGACTCGAGCGAAGGCCATTCGCGCGCCTTCGATGCAGACCGACCGCTTAATGGCATCAAGCCGAGGGCAGGCATTGACCAGCCGCTTCACAAGCCCGAAGTAGCTGCTAGGTATGGCTTCGGCAGGCCATAGCCGGATTATTAAATCCTTCATGGCTAGTTGGGCCACCCTATGAAGTTCGACCAGCTGTTTTAGCTGATTGCGAAAGGGCGTCGGATGTTCTGGCGCAAGGTATTGCGACCAAAACAGCTTCTCTGTGGAGCTCCCCTCTTCGTCTCAGAAGAACTCCGCAGCGTCTGAAACACTGCGCGGCAGATCCGGAAACGCCCTAGAGAACTCCAAATCCGGGTCAGTAAGAGGAACCTTTTCTTCACATATTTGCTCTGCATAATAAAGGCCTTACCGGCCATGATTTTTCTAGCCTCCTGGATTTCCTGGAGGGCGCCCTGGGCTTCAACCCGGGCATCGTGTGCACTTTGGCGGGCCTTGGCAAGTTCGGACTCTTGATCCATAATGTTGCGCTCCAAGGACTAGCATTTCTTGACGGCGTCCTGGAGCTCCTGCTGGACCTCACTGACCCTGGCCTCATGCTTTTCATAGGCGGCTTGTTCCTTGGCCGCTCTCTCCTCGGCCTCGGTCAGCGCCTTCTTGAGAGCCTCCACCTCAGTCGCTGCTCCTACACATAAAATGGCACTATGGTCATTACAAATCATCTATCCTTTTTGATATACAGAAGGTCATTGCATACCTTGTTTATCCTCTAGCTGTTTTTTCACGCGGCCGAGATCTTCCTCATCCCGCTCCAAACTCTGCTTCAGTCCGGAGACCTCAACAGTATGAGTGGTCACTGCCAGTAACGACGCCTGCTTGTTCACATTGACTCAACTGGTTAGTCTCATGCGAAAATTGTTTGATCCTCTGTCCGGCTTTTCTTTTCGAACACCGGACAGTGTCTTAGGGGCTACTATCTATACAGTGACATTCTTTTTACATACTTGTGTTTCTTACCTCAAAAGCCTGTTAGAAGGCTTGTGTAGGCTCCGGTCAGTCCGCTATTCACGGACTGGATCCTCTCAACCACCATACCCATAAGGGTACAGTGTTCCTCAACAATGGAAGCGCCTCGCAGTACCTCCAGCAGATTATCCGGTGCCTCTGGATGGACAGAGGTCACCGTTGGAATAGGCGCACCTCCTTCTTTCGAAAGAGGCTGCTTGCCTGATTCCGGAGCCGTATGAGTATCCGGAATTGTATTCGGCTAGGGGCCGAATTGGACATGGCTCCCATCATCAGTATCCATGGGGGTTTGCTCCCCCATGTGTCCGACGGCCGAGGTTTCACCCTCTGGCGCTGCCCTGACAGCCTCCTAAGTCTCTCCTTGGCCTGGGATCCTTCGGGACAACACATCGGTGTTATCCATGGCCTTGGGAAAGGAGGCCGCCGGAAGGGTCCCGCTGTCCATCGCCTCTGGGTCTAGCGAATCCGCTGAAGATGAGGATCGCTCGAGGTTGGACTGAGCTGGACTGCAAATACATGGTTCAACACGTTAATACTATGAATTAGTGAGGCCGGATATATGAATGTGTCCGGGTTTTTGAATACTCACGTTCTGGCCAGGGGCTTGTCCCTGGGGCGCCATTCCGAGATGATGTCGGTGGCCGCTGTGTAGTTGTCCAGGAGGGAAGCTTTCCCCTTCTTGGACGCTTTGGCCTCCAGATGTGTGCAGGCCGCCGTCTTTTTCCTTCCCCCCTCAGGGAGAGAGTTGCTTTCCTCATCCTCTTCGCCCTAGGTGGCGGAGGAGTGAGTCTTGGTGTCTTTAGACGTCATGTCCGAAACACCCTTGCGACGGAGACCACCCTGGTCCCCTTGGCCTTCTTCTTGGCCTTCTTCTCCGGCGCTTGATAGGGCGCCAGAACCAGCATCTTCGTCAGAAGTGAGATTTCTGGGTCTTCGGGCAGCGGAGCCGGACAGTGAATCTGCTCCGCCTTCTTTGTCTTGATCTGAGAAAATCAATAGCGAGGCTATGGCGTCTTCCTCGAGTATGCAAGTAAAGGATACACCTTGAAAACATGAAAAAACTTACCGGACTAGCGAGATGGGCCAAATCGTGCCTGAGGTCCTTGGTCGTAATCGGCCGCGTCTCGTTAGACTTTAAGAGCACCTTCCAGATGTCTTCGTGCGTAGTGCCAAAGAACTGCACCAAGGTATGGTGCTTGGCCGGATCATACTCCCACAAACGGCAAGTCTGGCGTTGGCATGGAAGGATCCGGCGAATAAGCATCACCTGAATCACATTGACAACTAGATGTTCTTGTCTGTCATGCTCTTGATGCGCGTCTGAAATGTTGTCAGCTCGTCCAGCGAAGACCAATCCAGGCCCTTCTCTGGCCAGGAGGTGAGCCGCATCGGGGCTTGCTACCTCTTGAGCATGCGTTGGTTTTTCCCTTGAAGAGGAAAGGGTGATCCAGCAAAGTAGCATAAGTATTTCCCTCAGTTTTTGAGAACCAAGGTATCAATCTAGTAGGAGGCTCCTCAAAAGTCCCACGCACCTACACAAACAAACAAGAACCTCGCAACCAACGCGATAAAGGGGTTATCAATCCCTTCACGGTAACTTGCGAAAGTGAGATCTGATAGAGATAATAAGGTAAAATAAATATTTTTGGTATTTTTATGATATAGATTGGAAAGTAAAAGATGCAAATAAAAGTAGATGGAAAACTTATATGATAAAAGATAGACCCGGGGGCCATAGGTTTCACTAGTGGCTTCTCTCAAGATAGCATAAGTATTACGGTGGGTGAACAAATTACTGTCGAGAAATTGATAAAAAAGTGCATAGTTATGAGATTATCTAGGTATGATCATGTATATAAGCATACGGAGAATTCAACATGGATTGCAACAAGGAAATACAATCTATCAAAGAACAATTATCATAATTAAATTCCTTGAAATCCATAATAGTGGGTTCAATGCTATGTAAAGTTTTGACCTCTCCAATCCCACTTTTACCAAATTTAGCATCAAGATCTAAGAACTACGAATCATTGGGATGCCTTTTAACTAAAGTTGACTCATATCCAGTCCCATCATTATCAAGATTCATATTGCAAAACAAAGATTCAATCGGGGATACATCAATAACTTTTAGTTCTTCATCATTATTTTCATAGAAACTAGAAGAACACGCTTTTATAAAGCAATCTTTCTTAGCATGCATCCTAGCGGTTCTTTCTTTGCACTCATCAATGGAAATTCTCATGGCTTTGAGAGATTCATTGATATCATGCTTAGGTGGAATAGATCTAAGTTTCAAGGAATCAACATCAAGCGAAATTCTATCAATGTTCCTAGCCAATTCATCAACTTTAAGCAATTTTTGTTCAAGAAAAGCATTAAAATTCTTTTGAGAGATCATAAATTCGTTAACACTAATCTCAAAATCAGAGGGCATATTATTAAAATTTCCATAAGAGTTGTTGTAGGAATTACCATAATTATTAGAGGAATTACTAGGAAACGGTCTAGGATTAAAGTTTCCTCTATAAGCATTGTTACCAAAATTATTCCTACCAACAAAATTCACATCCGTAGATTCATTATTATTCTCAATCAAAGTAGACAAATGCATATCATTAGGATCAATAGGAGCACTCTTAGTAGCAAACAATTTCATAAGTTCATCCATCTTTCCACTCAAAACATTAATTTTCTTCTATAGCATGCACTTTTTTACTAGTAGATATTTTGGTGTGCCATTGAGAATAATTTACCATAATGTTATCAAAAAATTTAGTAGCTTCTCCTAAGGTGATTTCCATAAAAGTGACTCCCGCGGCCGAATCTAAAAGATTTCTAGAAGCAAAATTCAATCCGGCATAAAAAATTCGTATGATCATCCATAATTTCAAACCATGAGTAGGGCAATCGCGAATCATTAATTTCATTCTTTCCCAAGATTGGGCAACATGCTCATGATCAAGTTGTTTAAAATTCATAATGTCGTTTCTAAGAGAGATGATCTTAGCAGGAGGAAAATACTTAGAGATAAAAGCATCTTTGCACTTATTCCATGAATCTATATTATTCTTAGGCAAAGACGAAAACCAAATTTTAGCACGATCTCTAAGTGAAAACAGAAATAACTTCAATTTAACAATATCGTTATCTGTATCTTTCTTGTTTTGCATATCACATAAATCAACAAAGTTGTTTAGATGAGTAGCGGCATCTTCACTAGGAAGGTCGGAGAATTGATCTTTCATAACAAGATTCAACAAAGCAACATTGATTTCACAAGATTCAACATCATTAAGAGGAGAAATCGGAGTGCTAAGAAAATCATTATTATTGGTATTGCAAAAGTCACACAATTTGGTATTATCTTGAGCCATCGTGACAAGCAATCCAACACACAAGCACACAAGAGGGCAAGCAAAAGAGAGAGGAGATTGGAAAAGAGAGGGCGAACGGAAAAGAGAGGGTGAATAAAACGTCAAGGGTGAAGTGGGGAAGAGGAAAACGAGAGGCAAATGGCAAATAATGTAATGTGAGGGAGATGAGTTTGTGATGGGTACTTGGTATGTCTTGACTTGAGCGAAGACCTCCCCGGCAACGGCGCCAGAAATCCTTCTTAGTACCTCTTGAGCATGCGTTGGTTTTTCCCTTGAAGAGGAAAGGGTGATGCAGCAAAGTAGCGTAAGTATTTCCCTCAGTTTTTGAGAATCAAGGTATCAATCCAGTAGGAGGCTCCTCAAAAGTCCCACGCACCTACACAAACAAACAAGAACCTCGCAGCCAACGCGATAAAGGGGTTGTCAATCCCTTCACGGTAACTTGCGAAAGTGAGATCTGATAGAGATAATAAGAAGATAAATATTTTTGGTATTTTTATGATACAGATTGGAAAGTAAAAGATGCAAATAAAACTAGATGGAAAACTTATATGATAAAAGATAGACCCGGGGGCCATAGGTTTCACTAGTGGCTTCTCTTAAGATAGCATAAGTATTACGGTGGGTGAACAAATTACTGTCGAGCAATAGATAGAAAAGTGCATAGTTATGAGATTATCTAGGCATGATCATGTATATAGGCATCACGTCCATAACAAGTAGATTGAAACGATTCTGCATCTACTACTATTACTCCACACATCGACCGACTCCTGCCTACATCTAGAGTATTAAGTTCATGAAGAATAGAGTAATGCATTAAGCAAGATGACATGATGTAGAGGGATAAACTCAAGCAATATGATATAAACCCCATCTTTTTATCCTATATGGCAACAATACAATACATGCCTTGCTGCCCCTGCTGTCACTGGGAAAGGACACCGCAAGATTGAACCCAAAGCTAAGCACTTCTCCCATTGCAAGAAAGATCAATCTAGTAACCAAACCAAACTGATAATTCGAAGAGACTTGCAAAGATAACCAATCACACATAAAAGAATTCAGAGAACATTGAATTGTTTCTCATAGATAAACTTGATCGTATACCCACAATTCATCGGATCTCGACAAACACACCGCAAAAAGAGTTACATCGAATAGATCTCCAAGAAGATCGAGGATAACTTTGTATTGAGATTCAGAGAGAGAGAAGAAGCCATCTAGCTAATAAATATGGACCCGAAGGTCTGTGGTAAACTACTCACAACTCATCGGAGAGGCCTTGGAGATGATGTAGAGGCCCTCCATGGTCGATTCCCCCTCCGGTGGAGCGCCGGCGAAGGCTCCAAGATGGGATCTCGGGGATACAGAAGGTTGCGGCGGTGGAAATAGTTTTTCGTGGTGCTCCTGGATGTTTTCGGGGTACGTGTATATATATAGGCGAAGGAGGTAGGTCAGGGGAGCCACGAGGGGCGCACGAGGGTTGGGGCACGCCCACCCTCCTAGCGCGCGCCGGGCACCCTCGTGGTCGCCTCGGTTACTTCTTGACATCCAATCTAAGTCACGTGGATTGCGTTTGTTCCAAAAAGATCGCTCCCGAAGGTTTCATTCCGTTTGGACTCCGTTTGATATTCCTTTCCTTCAAAACACTGAAATAGGCAAAAAACAGCAATTCAGGCTGGGCCTCCGGTTAGTTGGTTAGTCCCAAAAATGATATAAAAGTGTAGAGTAAAGCCCATAAACATCCAAAACTGGTAATATAATAGCATGGAACAATCAAAAATTATAGATATGTTGGAGACGTATCAAGCATCCCCAAGCTTAATTCCTGCTCGTCCTCGAGTAGGTAATGATAAAAACGGAATCTTTGATGTGGAATGCTACCTAGCATAATTCTCAATGTAGTTTTCTTTATTGTGGAATGATTGTTTAGATCCAAATGATTCAAGATAAAAGTCCATATAACATAAAAATAATAATACTTCAAGCATACTAACAAGTAATCATGTCTTATCAAAATAGCATAGCCAAAGAAAGCTTATCCCTACAAAATCATATAGTTAAGCCATGCTTCATCTTCATCACACAAAATACTCCCATCATGCACAACCCCGGTTTCAGCCAAGCAATTGGTTCATACTTTTTAATGCGCTTCAGCTTTTTCAACTCTTATGCAATACACGAGCGCAAGCCATGGACATAGCACTATATGTGGCATAGGGTGGTGGTTGTGAAGACAAAAAGAAGGGAGAAGATAGTCTCACATCAACTAGGCGTATCAATGGGCTATGGAGATGCCCATTAATAGATATCACTGTGAGTGAGTAGGGATTGCCATGCAACGGATGCACTAGAGCTATAAATATATGAAAGCTCAACAGAAGAAACTAAGTGGGTGTGCATCCAACTTGCTTGCTCACGAAGACCTAGGGCATTTTGAGGAAGCCCATCATTGGAATATACAAGCCAAGTTCTATAATGAAAAATTCCCACTAGTATATGAAAGTGACAACATAAGAGACTCTCTATCATGAAGATCATGGTGCTACTTTGAAGCACAAGTGTGGAAAAGACATAGTAGCATTGTCCCTTCTCTCTTTTCTCTCATTTTCTCTTTTTTTTCTTTTCCTTTTTTTCCTTTTTTTTATTTGGTGGGTTTCTTTGGCCTCTTTTTTATTATTATTTGCTTGGGCTTCTTTGGCCTCTTTTAGTTCTATAAAGTTCGAAGTCTCATCCTGACTTGTGGGGGAATCATAGTCTTCATCATCCTTTCCTCACTTGGGACAATGCTCTAATAATGAAGATCATCACACTTTTATTGATTTACAACTCAATTACAACTCAATACTTAGAACAAAATATGACTCTACGTGAATGCCTCTGGTGGTGTACCAGGATATGCAATCAATCAAGAGTGACATGTATGAAAATTTATGAAGGTGTCCTTGCCACAAATACGATGTCAACTACATGATCATGCAAAGAGCAATATGACAATGATGGATCGTGTCATAATAAACGGAACAGTGGAAAGTTGCATGGAAATATATCTCGGAATGGCTATGGGAATGCCATAATAGGTTGGTATGGTGGCTGTTTTGAGGAAGGTAAATGGTGGGTGCATAATACCAGCGAAAGTTGCGCGGTATAATAAAGGCTAGCAATGGTGGAATGGTGAGAGTGCGTATAATCCATGGACTCACATTAGTCATAAAGAACTCATATACTTATTGCAAAGTCTCCTTGCCCTCGAAGCAAAGTACTACTAGGCATGCTCCTAGGGGAAGGGAGTGGTAGGAGTTAACCATCGCGCGATCCCGACCTCCACTCATAAGGAAGACAATTAAAGAGCATCCCATGCAACAAATTTGTCACATAACTTTTACCATACGTGCATGCTACGGGACTTGCCAACTCCAACACAAGTATTTCTCAATTTCATAATTACCCAACTAGCATGACTCTAACATTACCACCTTTATATCTCAAAACAATTATCAAGCACCAAATTGATCATATTGTTTAATGCACTTTATATGATAGTTTTTATTATACCCAACTTATATGCTCATTATTCTAGGACCAAATTTATAACCATAGCAAATACCATGCTGTTCTAAAAGACTCTCAAAATGGTATAAGTGAAGCATGAGAGATCAACAATTTCTACAAAATAAAGCCACCGCCGTGCTCTAAAAGATATAAGTGAAGCACTAGAGCCAAACTATCTAGCTCAAAAGATATAAGTGAAGGACATAGAGTATTCTAATAAATTCCAAATCAAGTGCGTCTCTCACAAAAGGTGTGTACAGCAAGGATGATTGTGATAAACTGAAAAGCAAATACTCATATCATACAAGACTCTCCAAGCAAAACACATATCATGTGGCAAATAAAAATATAGCTCCAAGTAAAGTTACCGATAGACGAAGACGAAAGAGGGGATGCCTTCCGGGGCATCCCCAAGCTTAGGATTTTGGTTATACTTGAATATCTTGGGGTGCCATGGGCATCCCCAAACTTAGGCTCTTGCCACTCCTTATTCCATAGTCCATCAAATCTTTACCCAAAACTTGAAAACTTCACAACACAGAACTCAACAGGAAATCTCATGAGCTCCGTTAGTGCAAAAAAGAAAAACCACCACATAAGGTATTGTAATGAACTCATTCTTTATTTATATTGGTGTTAAACCTACTGTATTCCAACTTCTCTATGGTTCATACCCCCCGATACTAGCCATAGATGCATCAAAATAAGCAAAGAACACAGGAAAAACAGGATTTGTCAAAAACAGAACCGTCTGTAGCAATCTGTAAGTTTCGAGTATTTCTGGAACTCTAAAACTCCTACCAAAATAGGAAGTCCTGAGAAATTTGTCTATTGATCTACTGCAAAAAGAATCAACGCAAAATCACGTTTATGTGGTTTACTAAACTTATTCTCGTGTGTGCAAAAGTTTCTGTTTTTCAGCAGAATCAAATTAACTATTACCGTAGGTTATCCTATAGGTTCTACTTGGCACAAACACTAATTAAAACATAAAACCACATCTAAACAGAGGCTAGATGAAATATTTATTTATTGCTAAGCAGAAGCAAAAAAGCAAGAAACAAAAATAAAATTGGGTTGTCTCCCAACTAGCGCTATCATTTAACGCCCCTAGCTAGGCATAAAAGCGAGAATAGATCAAAGTATTGCCATCTTTGGCATTCAATTCATAAGTAGCTCCCATGATAGATTCATAAGGTAATTTGACTTTCTTTCTTGGAAAGTGTTCCATGCCTTTCCTTAGTGGAAATTGGAATCTAATATCCCCTTCCTTTATATCAATAATTGCACCAATCGTTCTAAGGAAAGGTCTACCAAGAATAATAGGACATGAAAGATCGCAATCTATATCAAGAACGATAAAATCTACGGGAACATAATTCCTATTTGCAACAATAATAACATCATTGATCCTTCCCATAGGTTTCTTAATGGTGGAATCCGCAAGGTGCAAGTTTAAAGAGCAATCATCAAAATCATGGAAACCTAGCACATCACATAAAGTTTTCGGAATCGTGGAAACACTATCACCCAAATCACATAAAGCATAGCATTCATGATCTTTAATTAAAATTTTAATAGTAGGTTCCCACTCATCATAAAGTTTTCTAGGTATAGAAACTTCCAATTCAAGTTTTTCCTCATAAGATTGCATCAAAGCATCAATAATATGTTTAGTAAAAGCTTTATTTTCACTATAAGCATGTGGAGAATTCAACACGGGTTGCAACAAGGAAATACAATCTATCAAAGAACAATTATCATAATTAAATTCATTGAAATCCATAATGCTATGTAAAGTTTTGACCTCTCCAATCCCACTTTTACCAAATTTAGCATCAAGATCTAAGAACTCCGAATCATTGGGACTCCTTTTAACTAAAGTTGACTCATCTCCAGTCCCATCATTATCAAGATTCATATTGCAAAACAAAGATTTAATAGGGGATACATCAATAACTTTTAGATCTTCATCATTATTTTCATAGAAACTAGAAAAACACGCTTTTATAAAGCAATCTTTCTTAACACGCATCCTAGCGGTTCTTTATTTGCACTCATCAATGGAAATTCTCATGGCTTTGAGAGACTCATATATATCATGCTTAGGTGGAATAGATCTAAGTTTCAAAGAATCAACATCAAGCGAAAGTCTATCAACGTTCCTAGCCAATTCATCAACTTTAAGCAATTTTTATTCAAGCAAAGCATTAAAATTCTTTTGAAAGATCATAAATTCATTAACACAATATCAAAATCAGAGGGCATATTATTCAAATTTCCATAAGAGTTGTTGTAGGAATTACCATAATTATTAGAGGAATTACTAGGAAACGGTCTAGTATTAAAGTTTCCTCTATAAGCATTGTTACCAAAATTATTCCTACCAACAAAATTCACATCCGTAGATTCATTATTATTCTCAATCAAAGTAGACAAAGGCATATCATTAGGATCAACAGGAGAGCTCTTAGTAGCAAACAATTTCATAAGTTCATCCATTTTTCCACTCAAAACATTAATTTCTTCTATAGCACGCACTTTTTTACTAGTAGATCTTTCGGTGTGCCATTGAGAATAATTTACCATAATGTTATCAAGAAGTTTAGTAGCTTCTCCTAAGGTGATTTCCATAAAAGTGCCTCCCATGGCCGAATCTAAAAGATTTGTAGAAGCAAAATTCAATCCGGCATAAAATTTTTGTATGATCATCCATAAGTTCGAACCATGAGTAGGGCAATTCCGAATCATTAATTTCATTCTTTCCCAAGATTGGGCAACATGCTCATGATCAAGTTGTTTAAAATTCATAATATTGTTTCTAAGAGAGATGATCCTAGCGGGAGGAAAATAATTAGAGCTAAAGCATCTTTGCACTTATTCCATGAATCTATACTATTCTTAGGCAAAGATGAAAACCAAGTTTTAGCATGACCTCTAAGAAAAAATGGAAATAACTTCAATTTAACAATATCATTATCCGTATCATTCTTCTTTTGCATATCACACAAATCAACAAAGTTCTTTAGATGAGTAGCGGCATCTTCACTGGGAAGGCCGCATAATTGATCTTTCATAACAAGATTCAACAAAGCAGCATTGATTTCACAAGATTCAACATCATTAAGAGGAGCAATCGAAGTGCTAAGGAAATCATTATTATTGGTATTGGAAAAGTCACATAATTTGGTATTATCTTGAGCCATCGTGACAAGCAATCCAACACACAAGCACACAAGAGGGCAAGCAAAAGAGAGAGCAGATTGGAAAAGAGAGGGCGAATGGAAAAGAGAGGGAGAATAAAATGGCAAGGGTGAAGTGGGGGAGAGGAAAACGAGAGGCAAATGGAAAATAATGTAATGTGAGGGAGATGAGTTTGTGATGGGTAATTGGTATGTCTTGACTTGAGCGAAGACCTCCCCGGCAACGGCGCCAGAAATCCTTCTTGCTACCTCTTGAGCATGCGTTGGTTTTTCCCTTGAAGGGGAAAGGGTGATGCAGCAAAGTAGCGTAAGTATTTCCCTCAGTTTTTGAGAACCAAGGTATCAATCCAGTAGGAGGCTCCTCAAAATTCCCACGCACCTACACAAACAAACAAGAACCTCGCAACCAATGCGATAAAGGGGTTGTCAATCCCTTCGCAGTAACCTGCGAAAGAGAGAACTGATAGAGATAATAAGAAGATAAATATTTTTGGTATTTTTATGATATAGATTGGAAAGTAAAAGATGCAAATAAAAGTAGATGGAAAACTTATATGATAAAAGATAGACCTGGGGGGCATAGGTTTCACTAGTGGCTTCTCTCCAGATAGCATAAGTATTACGGTGGGTGAACAAATTACTGCCGAGCAATTGATAAAAAAGTGCATAGTTATGAGATTATCTAGGCATGATCATGTATATAGGCATCACGTCCATAACAAGTAGATCGAAACAACTATGCATCTACTACTATTAGTCCGCACATCGACCGACTCCTACCTGCATCTAGAGTATTAAGTTCATGAAGAATAGAGTAACGCATTAAGCAAGATGACATGATGTAGAGGGATAAACTCAAGCAATATGATATAAACCCCATCTTTTTATCCTCGATGGCAACAATACAATACGTGCCTTGCTGCCCCTACTGTCACTGGGAAAGGACATTGCAAGATTGAACCCAAAGCTAAGCACTTCTCCCATTAAAAGAAAGATCAATCTAGTAGGCCAAACCAAACTGATAATTCGAAGAGACTTGCGAAGATAACCAATCACACTAAAAGAATTCAGAGAAGATTCAATTATTTCTCATAGATAAACTTGATCATAAACCCACAATTCATCGGATATAGACAAACACACCGCAAAAAGAGTTACATCAAATAGATCTCCAAGAAGATCGAGGAGAACTTTGTATTGAGATCCAAAGAGAGATAAGAAGCCATCTAGCTAATAACTATGGACCCAAAGGTCTGTGCTAAACTACTCACAACTCATCGGAGAGGCCTTGGAGATGATGTATAGGCCCTCCATGGTCGATTCCCCCTCCGGCGGAGCGCCGGCGATGGCCCCAAGATGGGATCTCGCGGATACAGAAGGTTGCGGTGGTGGAAATAGTTTTTCATGGTGCTCCTGGATGTTTTCAGGGTACATGGATATAAATAGGCGAAGGAGGTAGGTCAGGGGTGCCACGAGGGGCCCACGAGGGTGGGGGTGCGCCCACCCTCCTAGGGGCGCCGGGCACCCTCGTGGCCGCCTCGGTTACTTCTTGACGTCCACTCCAAGTCTCCTAGATTGCGTTTGTTCCAAAAAGATCGCTCCAGAAGGTTTCATTCCGTTTGGACTCCGTTAGATATTCCTTTCCTTTGAAACACTGAAATAGGCAAAAAACAGCAATTCGGGCTGGGCCTTCGGTTAGTTGGTTAGTCCCAAAAATGATAAAAAGTGTAGAGTAAAGCCCGTCAACATCCAAAACGGGTAATATAATAGCATGGAACAATAAAAAAATTATAGATACGTTGGAGACGTATCAGGGCTCCGGACCGGAATTCGGGAGCCGCAGCCCAGGTGGTGCCGCGTGGCTCTATGATGTAGAACCACGATTTCTGCCCTTTGACAGTCTCCATGAAGGAGCCTTCGAGCCATGTGACATTGGGCATCTTGCTCACCATGGCGCCTCCGCACTCTGCGTGTTGGCCACTCACCACCTTCGGCTTCACATTGAAGATCTTTAGCCGTAATCTGAAGTGGGGTGGGATGCGGAGGAAGGCCTCGCACATGACAATGAATGCCGAGATGTTGAGGATGGAGTTGAGGGCCAGATCATGGAAATCCAGCCCATAGTAGAACATGAGTCCGCGGACGAACATGTGGAGAGGAAATCCCAACCCGCGGACGAAGTGGGGGATGAATACAACCCTCTCATGGGGCTCTGGGGTGGGGACGATCGGTCCCTTGGCTGGAAGCTGGTGGGCGATTTCCTTGGCCAAATATCCGGCCTCCCGGAGCTGGGTGATGTCCTTCTCCTTGACGGTAGAGGCCATCCACTTGCCCTGCGCTCTGGATCCGGAAATTGTTGGAGTGCTTTCTTGGGGCGGAAAAGATGAGAGCTTGGGCGTTGGAGCTCAATAATGGGGGAGGCGGAGAGAGAGAAGGCGTGGGTGAAAAGGGGTGAATCCTTATCTCTTTATAGAGGCAGTGAATATCAAGCGCCTCCCCACTCGCCTGAAAACTCGCCTATTCCCCAACGGCCGTGCAGGCGGCACGGTTGGGTTTCCTACGCCCGTATTGATGAGAATCCCGCAATAAGGGGACACGATCTCTGCTTTGACAAGACGTGCCAATGAAACCACATCTCGAAATATGGAGCGGTAGGCTAAAAAACGGTTCGAATAATGGCCGGGCGGCGACATGATGTCACGCTACCAAAAAGTTGTCAGTGGATTGGACTCGTGAAATATTATGCTCTCTACGGTTGTGTGTGGAATTTGTTTTGCATAACCGGACACGATTCTTGTGTTCGAAGACTATTTTGGAGTATTCAGAGGAGGAACCCGCCTTGCAATGCCGAAGACAATCCGCACGCCGGACACCTCATCATTGAAGCCTGGTTTAGTGGCTACTGAGGGAGTCCTGGATTAAGGGGTCCTCGGATAGCCGGAGTATGTGGCATGGGCCGGACTGATGGGCCAAGAAGATACAAGATAGAAGACCCCCTCTCGTGTCCGGATGGGACTCTCCTTGGCGTGGAAGGCAAGCTTGGCGTTCGGATATGTAGATTCCTTTCTCTGTAACTGACTTTGCACAACCCTACCCCCTCTGATGTCTATATAATCCAGAGAGTTTAGTCCGTAGAGGCAATCATAATCATATAGGCTAGGCTTCTAGGGTTTTAGCCATTATGATCTCGTGGTAGATCAACTCTTGTAATACTCATATTCATCAACATCAATCAAGCAGGAAGTAAGGTATTACCTCCATAGAGAGGGCCCAAACCTGGGTAAACATCGTGTCCCCCGTCTCCTGTTACCATCGACATTAGACGCACAGTTCGGGACCCCCTACCCGAGATCCGCCGGTTTGGACACCGACATAGATGTATTTTGATCAAATGATTAATGATATGGTTGATGAAATTGTAACGTGTCGGATATGTTTTAAGCAAGGGCATTTTTCCTCTGCATGCACGTCAAGTTTAAAGTGCTTGGGTTGTTCTCTAGTTCGTCATAGGAGGCATGATTGCACCCGCTTTGCTCAGCGTTTGGGTTTGGTTTGGAAACCGAGACCTGCTGTTGTTCCCGTTTTCCCAGGTTCAAGCCACAATGGTCGGGAATATCTCTCTGACAGGATATCTACCAAACTTGGACTCCCCTGCTTTGATTGCACCGTCCACTTAGCCCAATTCCTTTCACCTTGGCCCCTCGACTCCTCCGGGCTCCCCTCCGACGACTCCATCTCCACCTCCAAAGCCACCATCGCCGCCGCCTGCCATGGCCAACTTCCATCTGGATCCAATGCAGTATGTCCCTTCTGGTCATCACATCATCGATGCTGGAGATGGAAGGTGGCTACGCACCTATCTGATGCCGCACGTCCCCATTGTGCGCCACCATGAAGATTACATGGTTGATGAGGTGATGCATGTGCCAGCAGCGAATGTGCACTACTAGGGAAAATCCTAGCAGCAACGCGGGTTCTAGGTGTATCAGTAGAGCGGGTGCCGGCGCTACTAATAAGGCGCTACAGCTAACTCGTAGCAGCAGCGCGTGCGCTACCGCACTACTGATATACAAGTGTAGCAGCAGCATTCTTACAGGGAGCTCGCTACTACTAATAGCTATAGCGCACTTCTCCTAAGCGCGCTACTGCTACTACCGTGCTGCTGCTAACTTTTCTCCACTCGCTACTGCTAATTTTAGTAGTTTTTTGTTTTTTTGGCATATTTGTTTTGTATTTGAACAGGCTTTATAGAAGAATCTTTAGCACATACAAATGTCATCATGATACACATACAAATGCCTACGAGACCAAAAATGTAATCATAGCATATACATACAAATAGACTCATCATAATCATCATCCAACACAAAGTGGTATCTTGTCATCATCTCAAAAATAGCGATACATGCAAGTCTCGAATACTTGCAACTATAACGTCATCCATCTAAACAAAGGTATACGCGAGAAGAGCTATCACTAATAGTGAGAGCGGAACTATGCAGTACATGAGGTGGCGGTTATGAGTCCTCTCTCGCGCTAGCGTGATCCTCAAGTAACTAGCTTCTCCTTCTTGTTTGCTTTTGAAGCCTTTATGGCTGGCGCCCGAGAACCCATTCACTTGCGCCTGACACTCATCCCACTCGTTGTACACCCCCGGAACCTTCCCTTTGTACACGACATAGCACTTCCATCTCGCCATCAAGAAACTAGGTACCTGTTAGAGATGCATGTTCATGAAGAGGATGTACAATCATATATATGCAACAAAATATACTAGAGCAACACCGAAAAAGAAAGGGTTAGAAACTAGATGCAACATACAGTACGCAAACTAATTAACTAGAGGTACGCAGGTCATCGTACGCAAACTAACAAAGTGGCGTTACGCAAGTTCGGCAGGGACCGTCGACATCACAAAGTTTCATCGCTACAAAAAGTATACAAGTTCAACCAACACATATCATCATCATCGGCATCATAAATCACTAGAAGTTCCATCCTTCCATATCATCGAGGATGGACCCTAGCTTCTTGAACAGTGTGAGGTCTAGACGTTGCATGCCTATGCGAGTTCGGACGTCAGCTCGCGATATAGGGCCGTGGTGGAACATCCCCTTCTCATCTACGACTTCTTTCATGATGATCCTCGCAATGTCCCTTTGGATGCAAAAGAAGTCATCTCTAAGTTTATAATCTGCTTCTCCATGAGATTCTAGCCACTTGTGGATATGATCTTCATTTCTGCTTCTCATGCGAAACTTTTGGTGATCCGTGTTGAATTGAATCATGAGATGGACGATGTAGAATCCATCCTTCTTGCTTAGTTTTGGGACATGGATGCAGGAGAAGTTAGTTTTATGCGCGAAACCCATCTTCTTGTTCCTTTGTTTCCTGATCTGCATGTGGCCACCTCTAATGCTGAAGCCTTGGAGAGCATCATCTAGAATATTCATTATGTGGGTGTAGTTTTTTTTCTCGTAGCCTCTCAAAGGGTCAAAATACACAGTGTGGGAGACTTGCGGGTAAAGAACAATAAGGACGACGTGCCCATTGCTGCGGGGAAAAGACACCTCAAATTATTCCCCATATGAGAGAGAAGGAATGATTGAAATGTACGAAAGGGTTGTCTGGAACTGACTTACTTTGGATGATAAGGCATGAGGACAATTTCCTGGTCCTTATTCTGTACCATGAAGTTTTGGAGGTACTCCCTAGCAGTTTCACGCTCAAAGTCACCAAGACTCAAGAAAGACTCGTGCATGTAGTACGGATCCGCCACACAGATTTGTGAGACTTCTTCACTCTTCATGACGGAGCTCATATGTAGCGCAAAAAGGCGGACGATTGTAAAATCGAGCCGCCTTGTCACAAAGATCTCAAAGATATGGTCAAACCGCAGGAAGAACACCTCCATGGGCCGTGTCTCGATGTAGCACTTTCCCTCAGGCACACGAGCCGCGTATGTCGGATATCCTAGATCCTTTGAGGCTAGTAGGCTTTTCTCAGTCAACAGCACATGGTCGTGCAGTCTCCTGAGATCCCCTAATAGTGCCTCCAGCGGTTTCGGCAGTAGCATCGGCTCGCCCATGAGATGGAACATGGCCGCACCTTTCACGGGTACACGCTCTTTAGAATGCATCGTCTGGCTGCTTTGTGCTCTGGCTTGTTTAGAGGCAGTTATCTTCCCGGATCTCTTCCTCTCCTTTTTCTTGGGCACATCTTCCAGACCCTTCCTGAACCCCTGCCCCAGTGTTCCCGGGCTAAGCACTGTACGACCCCCGACTGGTTGAGCCTGTGTTGAGGCGACATCTTCAGGCGTGTCCTGTGAGGAATTCATGAAGAGAGACTTTTTGCAATCCTTCCAACGACCTTCCTGCCCGGGCATATCATCCATATCCTCATTAGCATGCTGATAGCCCGATTCGTCATATGGTTGACTCATCATATCTATGTCACAGTCATATGCATTTGTATTGAGGAAACCCATAGGGTCGACCTCCGTCTCATCATCCATTCTCTGTTCTACAGGACCGATTACATCAGCCAGTACTATTGCACCCCCTTCATCACGTTGTCCGCCGCTCTCACTCGGCACTACAGGAGCTGGTAATTGCGTAGGCGGGGTGGTGGTCTCTGCACATGCTTGTCGATGTGTGGCTATTGGTGTGCTCTCGCCTGGCTCCAGACGAATAAGATTCTTCGGCCATAGCAGCACCCAACCCTTACAGCTTCCGATCCGCGGCGGGGTCCCGTCGTCCTCTCCCACATGTTGTACTAGAGGAGGCAATGCCTCGTGCCCCGATTTCACAATGGACAAGCTAACCCTGAAGTGCCCAGCGGGGATCGGCTAGTTGTGGAACGTGAGTTTTAAGGGGTTCAATATCATCCCCTTTCCGCGTCGACCTTCTGGCCTTTTATCAAGTAGAGTATGGTGCACGGGGTTTCTTCGCCTTGCAAACACATATGTCTGTGGTGTAAAACATCCGAAAGGCAATGAAAATGGAATATTCTATATATATATATATATATATATATATATATATATATATATATGTTGGTGCGACATGTAATTACCGTGACGGCGTCGAGCTCAGCCAAAGACGAAGGCCCACCTAGCGCGCCAAAGACTGAGGACGGGCTGCTATGAGCGGGAGCGAACGTGAGAGGAGGCCCGGTTGCGTGAGCAAGTGATGGTGCAGTGTTCTTGTTGTTCATGGAGTTGCTCCCGACGAAACTGGGCATCGGGAAATCATGTACCGTCTTGTCTGGATTTTCCTTCGTCCAGTTGATGATAGCTGGAACCAAGTTAGTAGCGAAATCATTTCTGCAGGCAGTTACAGCTGCATTGACTGCGTGTTGTAGCAACTCATTTTTCTCCTCAGTTGTTTTTTCCGTGTCCTCAGCTGCTTTTTTCTCGACCGCAAGCTTCACCTTTGCATCGATGTCCGCTTGACTAAACTTATTTTTTTGCTTCTTGGCCTCCGGGCCCTCGTTGTAAAACACCTTCCATGTGGCGCCGTCTCCAGCGCCGTGCACACGACCATATTGCGGCCGTTGGCCCAAAGGGAGTCCCTTAAGTTTGTTCAAGGCCCGGTTGAGAGGGGTGTCCCACTTGGGCCTCGTCGGAGAAGTAGGGCTTTCGGCTGCAAGCTGGTGATGCTTCTCCGGTAGTCTAATCAATTTCCTCGTGATCTGGTCCGTGTAAAAAACCTTTTTCTCCTTGTCCCACTTTTAGTGGGCCCTGATGAAGTCACGCTCCAAGGGGTTGGTGAACTTCATGAAGGGGTCTGGGATACCCGTGGCTTCACGTTCCGCGTCCTCCTTATCCCATATGGGCCTTTTACCGAGGTAGCTACGGCTTCGAGGCGATGCTTCCCCGTGTTCCTTTGCTGAAGGCTATTGAATTTCGCAGACTTAGCCTTGGCTGCCTCAGTAGCGCAAGTGTCCTTGAACTTTTCGAACTCCTCTTCCGTAAGTGTCGGATTTTCCTCCAGAATCTTGGACAGGGGTTCCTCAGCCTAAATAGCTCGTTTCACCCTCCCTTTCCAGGAGGCCAAATCATTGTTGAACATGCCCATGGCGTGATTGTTAATCTTTTTCATCTTCGGATCATCCCACGGTTGTTCTATGTTATCATCCCGGTCGGGGAACTTGAATCTCTTGTGCAACTTCGTTAGGAGCAACTGCATCAAATGTTTTTTACTCCTTAAGTCATCGTCGTTGATGCTCGCGCATTCCCGTAGGATGCATCCTACTTGGTTCCCATAGCACTTGCGAGGTTCTTTCGGCTCTAATGGCTCAAACTTGCCAGGTGCCATCTCTGTGATCACAAGTCGTCCAATCCCTAGTTTGTTAGGTTTTCGTATCCTCTGCTTCTTATGCTTCCTCTTTTCGGTAGCGGCATCGGCGCCGGTACCTTCCCCGCCGGTATCTTCCCTGTCGGTACCTTCCCTGCTGGTCTCGGCGCCGCCATCGGTGCCGGCACCGTCGGTGTCGATGTCGGCGTTAGTACCATCATCAAGGCCGACCTGCAAACCTTGCTTAGCAGTCAAATAGTCGAGGTACTCTTGTTCACCCTCATAATCCATCTCGTCTGCATCTTGGTCAGAAGGCCCAGTTTCTTCGTTGTTCGACATGTTTCCTATGATTAAGTGTCCTTGTTTATTTCTAAAAGTATGAAAAAATGAGAAATGACAGAAAAAATAAATTTATGTGCCAGCACTCGATATGCCAACTATCCAGCACAAATCATGCCAAAATTCACGGCAAATTTCGGCATGACCTTTGCTAAAAAATGGACATATCGAGCGCCTGAAATTCACCGGAATGGAAATGAATCAACATTCCAGCGTAACATAGGCCACTCGGATCATTTACCAAAATTGAACCAAAACATTACATGTCCAAATGACATGTTCAAATTCCAAACATGACATGTCCAAAACATGACATATCCACATATCACATGTCCAGTTCAAATTTGCATATAAATTCAGCCTACCTAAATTTGCTTTAACAAGGGATGTTGATTTGGACAATTGCTTAAATGCTTCTTTTTCTTTTAACTACAATTGCTTAACCCTAAATTTTTGTCCTGTTTTAAAACCTAGCTAAATTCATAACTAAATAGATAACCTAATTAACCTACTTCCCTAACTAAAACCTAAGTAAATTAACCGAAGAACCCTAGCTAGCAGAGAGAGGGGAGGGGAGGGGCTTTACAGAGGGT
>NC_041385.1:151689874-151722619 GCF_002162155.2 Triticum dicoccoides
CGGGGGCGAGCGCCGGGGTCGGGGGCGAGCGCCAGGGTCGGGGGAGAGGGCCGGGTCGGGGGCGAGCACCGGGGCCGGTCGGGGGCGAGCGCCGGGGCGCGGCGGTGCGATGGGGGAAGAGAGAGTGGGGATTTGGGGGAAAAGAGGCAGGATGAAGCAGGGAGAGTGAGAATTTTGGGTTAAGTGGACGTAGCAGTAGCGCGTTTAGAAAAAATGCGCTGCTACTAGCTTCACTAGCTGTAGCGGTTTGGACCAAACGCACTTCTACTACCTTAACTAGTTGTAGCGGTTTTCTAAGGAAACCGCTACTGCTAGCTTGACTGTAGCTCTTTTCAGTAAGCTGCTACTACTATAACCAGTTTTCCTTTTTCTTTTCCTTTATTTTCTCCCACTTATTTTCTCCCACTTTTATTTCCCGAGAGCAGTGAACAAAGGGAAGGCGATATATATTGCATCATTTGACGGTTAAATATGTATACAAAATAGGAACATATATATTACATCATTGGACCCATGCATAATAATGGCTAAGTGTGTACACAAAATATATATATATATATATATTACATCATTTGACAGATAACATACAGTTCCTCAGCGTTGACGTTTTCGTTTTTGAGTCAGCTTCTTTCCCTTCTTGTTCGTCGAAGAATAATTGAGCCCCTCATTGTGACTTTGCCTTTTCCATGGAGTACGATTTTTCTTAGGTAATGTAGTATTGATTCTTCTTTTGATGTATACTTCATCATCATCGTCATCTTCCCTCATTGGGTTGCCGTACTAATCATAGTCTTCCTCGTTGGCGACTCCATCCATTCCAATGATGTTCCTTTTGCCTCTCCTCACGACAACACGGCTGGGATTGCGTGGGTCGGTTATGAAGAAGCATTGTGTCATGTGCTTAGCGTGTACCCATGGCTCGTTTTTTGCGATAGCATTCACGGTAGCGCTCTTGGCGTCGGGTATAGTCATGGTAGTGAAAATCCGGTTTTCTCTTTCGACATTCTTAGCCCATCTGACACGGAACATCGTCGTGTTGTGCAGTCCAGAGTAGTCAAGCTCCCAGATCTCCTCGACCCTTCCATAAAATTGTTCAGTTGCACCATTGTCGCTGCCGGTCATGTATTCCATCGTCACCCCTGAGTTCTGATCATCATTGTCCATAACTTTGGCCTCAGTGTAGAATGTGTATCCGTTGATATCATATGCCTGATAGGTTACAAGGTTAGGTGAGGGGCCACGTGCTAAGGCGTATATGAGCAATCCGTCCTTAGAGCCCTCCTCCGGGGGATTAGCAATAATATGCTCTTTGAATCAATGCAGGAAAGTGGAGTTGTGCTCTTTAGTAACTTCGACGTCCGTCCTGCATACCCCCCGGTCATGATACTTCTTTGCGATAATTTCTTTGTGTAGTGACATGAAAGGATCTACCTCGTCTAGGTGTTGTAACACTACCAAGTTTGCTCTGTCAAAGTCGCTGCATCGATCTGAGTATGCCACGTGCAATTCCCTGCGACCGTTGCAGTGACCTTCTCCTTCAAGCCTCCCATCATGCTTGTTAACGGGCAAACCAACACTAACACCAGGCGGCTGGTCTGCGCCATATAGAAAATTCTCACAGAAAGAGATGCACTCTTGTGTCACATAGCCCTGGACGATGCTTCCATCCGGATGGGACATGTTATGAATGAATCCTTTGATGATCCCATTCATCCTCTCAAACGGCATCATGTTGTGCAGGAATGACGGACCCAGGTCTATTATGTCATCCACAATATGGACACGTAGATGCACCATCACGTCAAAGAACGCGGGCATGAAGTACATCTCAAGCTCATTCAGTATCACAACGATCTCTTCCTGTAGCCTTCGGAGCTGCTTCACACTGATCGACTTTTGAGAGATGACGTCAAAAAAGTTGCAGAGACGAATAAGCGTGTCACGGACGTGCTTGTCCATTATCCCTCTAAGGGCAACAGGTAGTATCTGTGTCATCATCACATGACAGTCATGGGACTTCATCTCGCTGAACCTTTTCTTGTCCGTGTCTAGATATCTGCTTATCTTGCCACAGTAATCGGAACTATTTTGACTCCGGTAAGGCACTTAAAGAATTGATCGATCTCAGCCTGACTTAAGGTAAAGCAAGAAGGGGGGCAATAATCCCCTTTCTTTATTTTCTTGCCCTTCTTCTCCCATGCCTCTGTCTCCTTCTCTGTCTCGTCTGACATTTTACGAGGCGGCATGTGCAGACCTTCCCTGATTTTCAAATCTTGCAAGTCTTTTCTTGCCTTCGGCCCATCCTTGGTCTTATCCGGCATGTTCATCAGTGTTGCGAGCAAGCTCAAGGACATTCTTACACATATGCATTTGATGAAGGCAATGAGGTGTATCGAGTTTGTGCCATTACTCCAAGTCCCAAAACACAGGCCTCGTCTTCCATACCTTCAGAAGCGGCTTCGGCGCCTTTCTCATCGTCTTTCCCGGTGCGGGGCACTCCTTCCAGTTTTTCAACAGCTCATCAATTTTGGCACCGCTCCGCTTACGTGGAGGTCCTCGATGCTCAGCGTGACCATTGAATAGATCTCCACGGTTTCTCCACGGTTCGTCCTGTTCGAGCCATCTTCGATGCCCCATGTACATGATTTTCCTAGACCCGCCATCTTTCCTTGACGTTAGATGCTGAGACGTTGTATCATCCATGCACCGCGTGCATCCGCAATATCCATGGCACACCTGGCCTGCCACATATCCGTAACCGAGATAGTCCTGCACTGTCGTGATTAGCGCGGCTCTCATGTTGAAATACTCGCCTTTGCTGGCGTCCCATGTCTTGGCTGGTGTTTTCCATAACGTGTCTAACTCCTCTTGAAGTAGCCCAAGATACAAATTAATATTATTTCCTGGTTGTTTCGGCCCTTGAATAAGCATGCTCATGTGAATGTACTTCGATTTCATGCACAACCAGGAGGGAGGTTGTACATCCATACAAACACGAGCCATGTGCTATGGTTGGTGTTCTGGTTGCCAAACTGATTCATGCCATCGGTACACGCACCGAGCACGATGTTCCTTGCATCACATTCAAAATATCGGTAGAAGCTGTTCAACGCTCTCCACTGGCTTCCATCCTTGACGTGCCTCAGCTTCGGATCATCTCCATCGTCGGGCTTCTTCCTCTCCGTGTGCCAGCGCATTAGCTTTGCTTACTTGGGATCTACAAAATACCTCTGGAGACGGGGAGTGATCGGTAAGTACCATACAACTTTCTGGGGACATTTCTTCCCAGCCTTCTTGTATCGAGAAGCATTGCACACCGGACAGCTTCTTTTTTCCGTGTGCTCCTTCCTATAAATTATGCAATCGTTGATGCATGCATGGTATCTAACGTGTGGCAGATCAAGAGGGCACACGATCTTCTTGGCCTCATCAACACTACTAGGACATAGATTATGTCGGCATTCTGGGAACGGGGGTACCCAGACTTGCCTCCCTGCAGCCTGCGGCGTGGCTCAGGAAGTGGCCCAGTATGGCCCATCTTTGTCAACACATGCTCAAGACCCTCGCGAGAGGCCAAGCCTCGCGGGGCGGACGACAGAAAGCTTCCTCGAGCACAGCCTCGTCAGGATGGCTCGCGAGGAGGCGGAGAGATCAAGGCAGGGTGCCTCACGAGGTGCCCATGATGCAAGCCATGACGACCGAAGCCAGGCGGGCGCCAGGCGGGCGCCGGCCTGCGTAGAGTCCTTGTTTCCCCTTTGGTGCAAAGGGGGCAAGCGCAGGCGAGAGTATCAAGCAAAGGCAACCATTTCGGTGCAACAAGACCAAGACCAGCAGAACGGCGGGATGGAGGTCATCTGGAGCCCAAGCCGGCGTCACCGTCAGAGTCTTTGGCAAGCGAGGACCGACTTTAGCCAGGATAAGTGTACTAGATGTTCCCCTTCAAAATGGCCGATTGTTGGCGCCCTTCCCGCTCAATATTTGGGAAGAGGACCAAGGCCTTGCTCTATAAATAGGACTAGCCACCACAGAAGAAGGGGATGCGGATTCAATCCTTCCCAAGAGGTATCACCTCCACAAGAACTCCTCCCCTCGCGAGGCAGTTCTTCCTTTGTATTGTTCATCACCAGCCCCTGAGGCAATCTACCACACCACAAACTAGAGTAGGGTATTACACCACAATGGTGGCCCGAACTAGTATAAACCTCGTGTCCCTTGTGTTGTTCTTCGTGTAGTTTAGATCCTTGCGAGGCGACGAGACGCGAGTAGGTGGGAGGTGTGATCTCCGCGCGCACCCGAGAGTTCGAACCTTGAGGGTCTGCCAGAACCCGAAATCCGACGTTTGGCGCGCCAGGTAGGGGTGCGCCGGAGCTTTCCCTTCCACCGACCCGCTCTCTGCCAACACCGCGATTCACCCTCATGATGGGCAACGCGCCGCCTGCTCTGGTTGCCAGCGCCAGCATGGGGGCCGGGGGGCTCCGAGCCTTATCCCCCACCTTGCGGCATGTGAAGTGGCTGAACAAGTTCAAGACGGAGATGCCACCGTGCTACAACGGCACGACCGATCCGCTGGCTTTCCTGCTGGCGTACGAGGAGGCCGTCCTCAAGGCCCGAGGCGACGACAGGGTCATGGCTAACTGGTTTCCCATGGCCCTCACCGGCGTCCCGCGCATGTGGCTGCTCCACCTGCCAACGGCTTCCGTGGACTCTTGGGGGAGCTGCGCGGCCTCTTCCTCGCCCAGTACGCTGCACCGGCGCCCCCGGTCGTCGCAGCTCTCCTCGGTGGCTCGCAGGCGCCACCTTCAGGCCGCCACATCAAGCCATTCGTCTGCCAGATCGACTCCGTTTCCGCGCAGCATGGGGCTCCTCCGGGTTGGGCGGCGCCTAAAGCCGATCTGGCCTTCAGCTCGGATGATCACCCCTCCAACTCAGCCTGCTTGGGCGTGCTCCCAATGTTGTGCACCCCCACCATCTGCCAGGTGGCCATCACCAGGACCCTCATCGACGGCGGTGCTGGCCTCACTGTGCTCTCGATGGAAGCCTTCAGCCTCCTCCACGAACAGCCGGAGCGGCTTCAGCCCAGCAGGCCCTTCTTGGGCGTCGGAGGCGGTTCCACCGGCTCCCTGGGGCAGATCCGCCTTCCGGTGACCTTTGGCACCTACGACAACTTCCGCATGGAGCTAATCGACTTCGACATCGCCCCCATCGGCCTCCCATACAACGCCATCCTCGGCTACCCGGCACTAGCCGGATTCATGGCCGCAACTCACCCAGCGTACAACCTCATGAAGATGCCCGGGAGTAGCGGCGTCCTCACCGTGTCCGGAGACACCGGGGATGCGTTGCAAGCGCTCAAGCTTGCCTTCAAGACCGCGGCAGTGGCGCAGCCCGCCGGCTCAGACGCCCCTGAGCCCAAGGGGGCTGCATCGGCCAAGAAGAAGCAGCTATTCACCCAAGACAAGGCGGAAACCAAGTAGGTACTGGTCGACGAGGACGGATCCACTAATGCCACCTTCACCATAGGCGCCAACCTTGAGCCCGAGCAGGAGGAGGCCTTGGTGAAGTTCCTACGCGCGAACAAGAAGGTGTTCGCGTGGGAACCTGATCAGCTAGCAGGGGTCCCGAGGGGCATAATTGAGCATCACCTCAACGTGTGCCCCAATGTGCGCCCCGTGAAGCAGAAAGCGAGGCTGCAGTCCACTGAGAAGCAAGCTTTCATCGTCCAAGAGACCCGCAAGCTACAGGCGGCAGGGGTCATTCGCGAGGTCCGCTACCCAGATTGGTTGGCTAACCCGGTTGTCGTGCCGAAGACGGGGGGAATGGAATGCACGTGTGTTGACTTCACCAAGCTCAACAAGGCCTTCCCGCAGGATCCATTCCCGCTCCCTCGCATCGACCAGATCGTCGACTCCACCGCTGAGTGCGACCTGTTATGCTTCCTGGATGCCTTCTCTGGCTATCACCAGATCAAGATGGCAGTAGAGGACATGGAAAAGACGGCTTTCCTGACCACGTGTGGAGTGTACTGCTATACATGCATGCCGTTTGGGCTGCGCAATGCAGGTACGACCTTTCAGCGGCTGATGCACATCGCCTTGGGTCGGTAGCTCAGGAGGAATGCTGAAGCTTACGTTGATGACATTGTGGTGAAGTCTCGGGAGGCAAAAACCCTGATACAGGACTTGGAGGAAACCTTCGTGAGCCTCAACAAAGTGGACCTGCGGCTCAACCCGGAGAAGTGTGTGTTTGGAGTCCCCTCGGGCAAGCTCCTGGGCTTCCTCGTGTCCCACCGGGGCATCGAGGCCAACCCAAAAAAAGGTCAAAGCAGTCGAGGACAAGAGCCCACCGAAGACCCTCAGAGAGATGCAGAAGCTCACCGGGCGTGTGACCGCACTAGGACGCTTCATCTCCCAGCTGGGGGAACGAGCGCTGCCCTTCTTCAAGCTGATGAAGAAGAAGGGCCCCTTTGAATGGACTGAAGAGGCCGACAAGGCGTTCCAGGATTTCAAAAGGTACTTAACTAGCCCTCCGATGATGGTGGCTCCGTGTCCTCAAGATCCCCTGGTGCTCTACCTTGCAGCCACCCCCTACTCTGCCAGCGCAGCCCTGGTGGCGGTTAGGGAGGAGCGTTGGACCAAGGCCACAGCAACCGTCCGGGTCAAAGCAAAGCAGGACCAAGAGGGCCTCATAGAGACCGCGACCGCAGCCGAGAAGGATCAGCCGCTGCAGGGAAGCACACCCGGAACAAAAGAGCCCCTCCCCCAAGCGACCAGCCGCTGGGGGCTCCATTGTCTCAGGAGGCGCCCCGGCCTCCGGAGGACGCTAGCAGCGCCAGCACTCCCAACCTCGTCGAGCACCCTGTGTACTTCGTCAACACGGTGTTACGGGACGCGAGGGTGCGGTACCCCATGCCTCAGAAACTCCTCCTCGCGCTATTGGTAGCCTTGCACAAGCTGCGGCACTATTTCCAAGGCCATCCCATCAAGGTCGTCTCAGCGTACCCCTTGGAAAGGGTGCATATGAGCTCCAACTCAGCTGGAAGAGTCGCTGAGTGGAACATCGAGCTACAAGCATTTCAGCTAGAATTCAGCACAACCAGAGTCATCAAGGGGGCGTGCTTGCGGACTTCATGGCGGAATGGGCAGAGGCACCAGGCCTCGAGGATGGCGAGGATCGATCACTCTTCTCGGGAAGCGAGGCACCGGACGGTTGGGTCATCTACTTCGAAGGGGCGTTCTCCCGACACGGCGTGGGGGCTGGTGTTGTGCTCGTATCTCCCACTCAAGACAAGCTCTACTACGCCATGCAACTCTGTTTCCAGCACGGAGAAAAGGTCTCCAACAACATAGCAGAATACGAAAGTCTGATAGAAGGCCTGAAAGCCGCAGTCGCCCTGGGGGTGAAGCGCCTCACCATCAAGGGTGATTCGCAGCTCCTCGTCAACTTCTCCAACAAAATATACGAGCCGAAGGACGAGCACATGGAAGCCTACCTCATGGAGGTCCGCGGGATGGAGAAGCAGTTCTGGGGGCTCGAGTTGCAGCATGTGCCTCGCGGCACCAATCAAGAGGCTGATGACATCGCCAAAAGGGCATCCAGGCGGCTACCTCAGGAGCCTGGCGTCTTCGAGGAGCGGCTCTTCAAGCCCTCGGTGACACCATCACTGTCAAGCACGGTGCAGCCTCGGGAGGAGCTCCCCCAGCCACCTACCTCGGGAGCCCCGGTGTGCGGCCCGACCTTAGGAGCGCGCCTGCTCCTGGTGCTGGAGCCTCAGGAAGGGTGCTGGATCACAAAGCTTGGGAGCTACCTGACACAAGGGACCTTGCCAGAAAAGGAGGAGGAAGCGGAGCGTGTGGCGCGGAAGGCCACGGCATACTGCATCAAGGATGGAGAGCTCTACCGGAGATGACCGAATGATGTGTCCCTACGTTGCATTTCCAGGGATCAAGGGAAGGAGCTGCTGGCAGACATACACGGTGGAGACTGTGGGCACCACTCGTCATCACGGACCCTCGTTGGCAAGGCATTCCGCAGCGGGTTCTATTGGCCCACAGCACTCAATGACACCGTGGAACTGGTGAAAGCTTGCGAGGCCTGCCAATTCCATGCCAAGCAGATCCATCAGCCGGCGGGAGGTCTGCAGACTATACCCCTCTCATGGCCATTCGCGGTCTGGGGGCTGGATATCCTGGGCCCGTTCCCTCGGGCGCCAAGAGGCTATTGCTACCTCTACGTCGCCTTGGACAAGTTCACCAAATAGGCTGAGGTGGAAGCTGTCCGCACCATCCCCGTAGGCTCCACGGTCAAGTTCATGAAGGGCCTCGTGAGCCGATTCGGGGTGCCGAACTGCATCATCACCGACAACGGTTCACAGTTCGCCAGTAACCTCTTCAAAACATATTGTGCTAACATTGGAACGCAGATATGCTACACTTCGGTAGCGCACCCGTGGAGCAACGATCAGGCCGAGCGAGCCAACGTAGAGGTCCTGAGGGGCCTCAAAACCAGGACCTTCAAGAAGAAGCTCGAGGCCTGCGGCAGGGGCTGGTACGACGAGCTCCAGTCTGTGTTGTGGTCTATCAGCACGACCATGACCAAGCCAACTGGCAAGACCCTGTTCTTTCTGGTTTATGGAGCTGAAGTCGTCCTCCCTCGCGAGGTCAGACGTTGTTCCGCACGGGTCCTGGCGTTTGATGAGGCGCAGCAGGACGCCATGCGGGGGACAGATCTCATGCTATGGGAGGAGCATCGCCGAGAAGCCGTGCTACGAGCAGCAAGGTACCAACAAGCACTGCGACAATACCACTGCCGCAACATCCGCCCCAGGACTCTTGAGGTAGGGGACCTCGTGCTTAGACGGGTTCTCTCCAGGGAGGGACTGCATAAGCTCTCTCCCATGTGGGAGGGCCCATTCAAGGTTGTTCATGTTTCCAGGCCCGGCTCCGCGCGCTTGGAGACCCAGGAGGGTGCCCATCCAGAACGCGTGGAACATTCAACATCTCTGAAGATTTTACCCCTAAAAAAGGCCCAGTGCCTGTGAAGAAGGCGAATGCCTGTGAAGTAGCCGCGTTTTGGAAAAGGCCCGGTGCCTGTGAAGTAGCCGTGTTTTGGAAAAAGGCCCGGTGCCTGTGAAGAAGGCGAATGCCTGTGAAGTAGCCGCATTTTGGAAAAGGCCCGGTGCATGTGAAGAAGGCGAATGCCTGTGAAGTAGCCGCGTTTTGGAAAAGGCCCGGTGCCTGTGAAGAAGGCGAATGCTTGTGAAGTTGCTGTGTTTGGGAAAAGGCCCGGTGCCTGTGAAGAAGGCAAACGCCTGTGAAGCTCGCCGCCCGTGACACTCTCACGTAATAATGAGTGGGGTTGTACACGCCTCAGAGTCTCCGGAGTGCCGCCCTCGGGCCTCGGGGGCTCCCGCCCATGCCCAGTGGCAGCACTTAGCTCCGCGCTGGTGAGAACACGTCGAAGACTAGATTAGGTGCCGGACGCCGCTTCTCTCATTTGCTTTCCGCAGTTGGCTTATTTGTTTCTATTTGAAGGTTTACTGAAGTTGTTACCATTTCGAGCTCGCGACCCTTCGTCCATTTCACTTATTTGTTTCGTTTTCTCTCGCGCAAAGTCTCACGAGGGAGGAATTTGGGCACCCTCGTGAGTGTTTTCTGCCCCGGTGGTTTGGAACTTCCCTATCCGAGTCCGCTGCAGGAGCACCGCTCCCAGTCCGTGCCCCACGGGCATCGCGACACGATCATGGGACTTGGGTTGGTTGTCCCCGCTACCAGGGCTGGAGACTACCCCAACTGACTAACCCCTGTAGGACACAAGGCGCACGACGAGGCCCTAGCCTCGGGAGGCGAGGACCGCAACGAGCTTCCCCCCCCCAAGTTATGTGATTTCTATGTATAAACATATGGAACAAAAACATAGCGCAAAAATAGTAGAAACAGCGCGCCAGTTAAACAACAACAGTTCAACAAACCCCCGTGGGGCACCAGACTACATTCTTGTTGCGCAGGAAAAAAAGGAGTGCAAAATGGGCACGACTTGCCCGGCATCAACTCTCGGCAAGGGCTCGTACTGCCTCCGGAGCTTAGCTGGATTCCGCCTCCCGCTTCACCGAGGCATGGTGTTGGGCCGACCCGCTGCCCTCTCCCAGGCGAGCGCGACGACGAGGGGGCTGGTTGCGACCACCGCTAGAGGAGCTGCCGTCCGATGGGGAGTCACCAAAGCTTGGCGGGCCTCGGGCACCGCTGCCCGCGCGCCTCCCACCACCTTCATCCCGACCAACGCCGGGGTTGGGCGCACGGCCGCGGTCATCGTCTTCGGAGCAGCAACCGGCGCGGCGGCCGTCTTCCCCGAACACCCTCACGTAAAGGGTGGCATCGCCGTTGAACTTAAAGTGTAGAGTGCACCGTCGGCTCAGGTCGCGCGCACGGGCAAACGTTTGCCAGCCGCGGGTCAGGACCGCCTCCCCGGTTGTGGAGACCTCCAGAGTAGCCTAGGAGGCCCTGCTGCAGCAACCATCTGCCTGAAGCCAAAGGCCGCCCGGGGCACCAGCCGGAAGTTCACCTACAAAGAAGCAGGGGAGCTGGAGCCAGGTGCCGCTCGGGTCCGCCGACCACACGACTAACTCCGGCAGCACCTCCGGCGAGCGAGAACGCGGCCTTGGGGGTCGTGCAGCCCCAGCATACCTCTCGTCGGCAGTCGAGCGCCCACCGCCGTGCAGAGGGCTGCTTCCACGGCCACAGGAGGCCGCAGCGGGGGCCGTAGGGTGCTTGCGAGGGTGGCCCCGGCCACGCTTGGCCGGAGGAGAGCCGGGCCCTTCCTGGCGAGCCTTTCCTTTCTCCGCGGCCGTGAACCTCTTCGGCGAGGCCATGGGGATGGCGAGCGGCCAAGAAGAAGAAGGGGAGTAGCACGATGGGATGGACTGGAAGGGCTCGCGCCGTTCCATACATATAGCCGGGGGAGGCCAATCGCCGGCCTCCATGATCACAGGTAATCATGACCCGTTTTGCATGCAGGGACTTGTCAAGTCGTGCAGTTACCGAGGCATCATGGGGGAGCAAGGACGCCCACGTCCAATCAACCGCCACGCGGCGCCCAGAGCCGCAGGCTGTTGGGACCCGCTGCGCTTCGTGCTTGCCCCTTCGCTTCTCTGCTAAGCCAAGTCCGGGCGCGCCTTGGGCCCGGGGGCTACTGTCGGCGTTCTGGGAACGGGGGTACCCAGACTTGCCTGCTTGCAGCCTGCGGAGTGGCTCAGGGAGTGGCCCAGTATGTCCCATCTTCGTCAACACATGCTCAAGACCCTCGCGAGGGGCCAAGCCTCGCGGGGCGGACGAGAGAAAGCTTCCTCGGGCACAGCCTCGTCAGGATGGCTCGTGAGGAGGCGGAGAGATCAAGGCAGGGTACCTCGCGAGGTGCCCATGACGCAAGCCATGACGACCGAAGCCAGGCGGGTGCCAGGCGGGCACCGGCCTGTGCAGAGTCCTTGTTTCCCCTCTGGTTCAAAGGAGGCAAGCGCAGGCGAGAGTATCAAGCAAAGGCAACCATTTCGGTGCAACAAGACCAAGACCAGCAGAACGGCAGGATGGAGGTCATCGTGGAGCCCAATCCGGCGTCACCGTCAGAGTCTTTGGCAGGCGAGGACCGACTTTAGCCAGGATAAGTGTACTAGATGTTCCCCTTAAAAATGGCCGATTGTTGGCGCCCTTCCCACTCAATATTTGGGAAGAGGACAAAGGCCTCGCTCTTTAAATAGGACTAGCCACCACATAAGAAGGGGATGCGGATTCAATCCTTCCCAAGAGGCATCACCTCCACAAGAACTCCTCCCCTCGCGAGCCAGTTGTTCCTTTGTATTGTTCATCACCAGCCCCTGAGGCAATCTACCACACCACAAACTAGAGTAGGGTATTACACCACAATGGTGGCCCGAACTAGTATAAACCTCGTGTCCCTTGTGTTGTTCTTCGTGTAGTTTAGATCCTTGCGAGGCAATGAGACGCGATTAGGTGGGAGGTGTGATCTCCGCGTGCACCCCAGAGTTCGAACCTTGAGGGTCTGCCGGAACCCGAAATCCGACAGATTACCCGCGGGAAGAACATCCTTTAGGTACTTGATATGCTCATCGAGGCTAGTGTCAGTAAATTTGTGTTTAGCCTTCGTCTTCAGGAGTTGGAGCGTGAAACTCAAGCGGGTCACCTCAGGATTGCAACCATCATACAATGGAGTGTTCGAGTCTACCACCAGTTGCTCCAGCTTAGCCTCCTATCTAGAAGCATCTCTCTCAGTACTCGTCTCCTTGCGAAGCAATACTTGAACATGAGGGTCCCGCACGATTGAACTTAGTACCGACAAACTCTGCTGCGTGGAGTCCATGTCGTTCTCTCCGCCACCATGTCCGGCCCCTTCTCCTCCGCCATGTCCGGCCCTTCTCCACCGCCATGTCCGGCCTCTTCCCTGCCGCCATTATCGATCATCTCTTCGTCTTGCCTCGTGTCATCATTGCCTGCCCCGTCGCCATCCTCAACATCGTCATCCTCATCTTCAATTATTCACCGAGTATAGCCATCCATGAAACCAGTCATGAGCAGGTGCGCTTCGACACGACCATCGTCATGGGGGTCGAGCCAAACTATTCCTTTGCATTTTTGACACGGACATAAAACCTCTATCTGGTTATTTTCTTTCATGTCCTGCACCGCCAACCGCAACCACCTGTCCACCATCGTTCCACTAACCATCGTCAACTCTGCACGGTAATAATAAACAAATTGATTATAAAAATGTGTGCATATATGCATCAAAGTCATACAAAAATTCGGCATGACCTTTCTTAAAAATAGGACATATATAGATCTAGAGTTTGCCCGGAATTCGCCGAAATGGAAATAAATTGACATTTCGGCAAAACATAGGCAACTCAAAAGCACAGTTTGGCGTCAACTCATGCCACACACACAATTTCCATAAACATATCACACACACATAAACATATTTCCATTTTGCAAAAGCATGAAATTTTAATCACCTCTATCTCGAGATTGAGCACACGGTGGATATGATGATGTAGGGAGATCAAAAGTGCACAAAGCTCTTCTTGACAAAGATATATCTAGTTAGGGGGAAAATAGGTCACTTAACTAAATGCTACATCTACCTAGCTACCTAATTTGGGAGGAGACAACTTCAACTAGTGGAGGGGGAAGGAAAAAGAGAAATGAGTGCATTAATGGAGGTGGTGTAGTTAGGTAGGAGTAATGAAGAGAGAGAAAGGTAGGTAGAAGAGCGAGAGTAATGGGGGAGAAGTGTTGAGGAAGAAGAAGAGTGAGAGTGCGAGGATGTGGGAGGTAGGGGAAAGGGAAGAGAGGAGGGGGAGGGGGGACGGTTGGGGAAAAGGTGGTGGGTTGGTGCGGATTAGCAGTAGTGCGGGACATAAAAGGCGCGCTGATAAGAAAGTAGCAGCATCGTGCTTTCGGCAAAAGAGCTACTGCTAACCGGGACAAAAAGTGTGTCCAATTTGAAAATTAGCAGCAGCGACCTCAGAAAAACCGCGCTACTACTACAGCTTTAGCAGTAGCGCGGCTCGCGGCACCGCGCTGCTACTAAATGGAGTTGGGGGGGCACTGTCGGTCCATATTTGCAGCAGCACGGGTTACACCAAGCACGCTACTGCTAAACACTTGTCAGTAGCGGGTTTTGCACACCCGCGCTACTGCTAATTAGCAGCAGCACTCCTTTTTGAGTCGCGCTGCTGCTAAGATTCTGTGTATAGGGTTTTCCCTAGTAGTGGTGATTGGAGCTGCTCGCGAGGAATTTGCTGACTGGCTGGATGCCCATGGTTACCAGGTTTGTTCTGTTCAACCTTGGATCAATGTTGTGGCCCTGTTCCGAGCTAGGGATCCTGCAGTGCGTTTTTTCCTTCTCCAACTTCTACCACAACACCTTGGAAATGATTGGTTCGTTCGTTTTATGAAGCATGATGAGGGAGAGGGTTTTTGTCGTGCTCAGGGTTTTCGCCAAGGTCTGATTATGATGCTAGGCATTCTTTTAGATCTTCGTAACACTGAAAATATCAGAGCTGCAGTGAACACTTTTGGCAAGTTTCATCATTGGAATAGTCAGGATCCTTATTTGGTTAGGACTCTTGTTTTTGCATCTTTTCCTGAGGATGCACTGGTCCCGCGTGATGTTGTTTTCAGTGATTATGCTCCTTGCGGGGGGCAAGAGTGTCATGGACTACTCCCATATATATACTTGGTGCAAACTTTCCTGACCAGATGCCACATGATGAAGATTGGATGCAAATCAATGGAAATCCACACCCCCTTCCCGGTGTGCCTTTCCTTGAGCTCCCTCCTTTCATCTTGCCTCCATACACTGCCATGGGCTAGAATGATGTGCCACCACCTCCTCCTGAGCAGCCAGACATGGGAGACAACAACTGGGGTAATGTTGTCTGGGGAGAGGATGATGAGGTTGCTCAAGATGATGTGGAGTTGGAGCAGCAATCCATGGTTCTTGGTCTCTCTGATGATTTTTCTGTGTCTGTGGAGCAACACATTCAGCCAAACTTTGTGCTGGTTTTTGATGTGGAATAGCATGTTGAGCCTGCAGCTGGTAATGAGCAACCTATAGTTGTTGAGCCTGTTTACAGTCCTGAAGGCTGGGCCATGGTCGTCTACCACCCTCCTATACCTGTTGAGAATCTAGTTGAGATGTCTGCTATGGATGAGGCTCCACTGATGATTTCCACTAATGATGCATGTAAAAAAATTTGTGGGCCTGAGTTGCCACCAGAAATGGCTTTCAGAAGGAATTTTGAGGCCATCCTGCACTCTGACATCGCTTTGAGCTCCCCTAGTCCATACAGGTGCTGCCTTTTCAGTCTGCGCTGCTTTCCAAGAGAAGTTGGGACTTGGCTTTTGATGTGCCAAGATTGACATATGGTACTTCTGAACAGGAGCATAGGCATGTGGCAAGGGCTCTTTTTCCCACTCTAACTGAATCTTCTATTGGTGGGGCACAGCAGTCTTTTGAGCTGGTTGAGCACATCCCCCCTCCTATAGTATCTGATGGTACTTCTACAAAGGAGTAGAGAAATATCAGAAGGCCCAGGAAGACATTGGCTCCAACTCCCATTGTGGAGACTTCAGTTAGAAGGTGCACTCGTGGGTCTTTGCAGAAAGATGGTTTCAAATCAATCTTTCAGGAGCTACCTATGCATTCCAAAAGGAGGAAGCCAAAGTCCAAGCCTTTCTCTGCTACAGTGTCTGAGAACTTGCAGGAGGAGCCAGTTGATGATCTTCCACCTCCAACTCCTATCAGCAAGCTACAACGGATTAGCCATGATCTTGGCATTGCAGATGACCTAATCACTGTGGAGAAGCTTATGGTTGATCCCTCTACTCCCACAAACAACTTGCAGGTGTCTTCTTTTGGTCTTCAGTTGTCAGGGCTTTGGTCTCTTATTGGTCCCTGTAATGATTTATGTGTGTCATGCTAGACATATGTTGTTGTTATCTTTGGTGGCATTAAGTGTCATCAGACTTTATTCTCTACTCATATTTGTTTTAATGAGTATTGTAAGAACTGGAGTGTATTATGTTGGAATGTTAGGGGTTTGAATTCTGATGCTAGGCAAAGGGCTGTCAGGCAGAACCTAGATGAGACTCAATGTGCTATTGCCTGCTTTCAAGAGACCAAGTGTGCTTCTTTTGATTTTAGATCTATTAGATCTTTCTGCCCTAAAAGATTTGATAGGTTTGCTTTCTCTCCCTCTGAGGATGATTCTGGGGGCATTTTGATTGTATGGAATTCTTCTATTTTTGGGGGCAGTGTGATTAAGATTCAACCTTTTGTAGTCATAGTACAATTCATTTCCAAGCAGAATAATGAGCAATGGTCCTTAATCTCTGTTTATGGTCCTTGCCAAGGGGAAGCTAGGGATAACTTTGTCAGCTAGTTATATAATTTGCAAATTCCTATGGGAGAAAATTGGCTAGTGGTGGGTGACTTTAATTTCATAAGATCACTTGATAATAGAAATTTGCCTAGGGGTGATTTGAATGATATTTTCATCTTCAATGAAATCATTGCCCACCTAGGTTTGTTGGAACTGCCTATTAAGGGAAGATCTTACACCTGGTCTAATATGCAAGATAATCCCTTATTATAGTAGCTGGATTGGTTTTTCACATCTGCTGATTGGATATCATCCTACCCTATGACTGAAGTTTTGCCCCTGGCCAGAACTACTTCTGATCATGTACCTTGTGTGGTGACAATCAAGACTTCTATTCCCAAATCTAAAATCCTTAGGGTTGAAAATTATTGGGTTGAGCTTGAGGGGTTTATGGAATGTGTTAAACAGTCACGGCAGAAACCTTTTCAAAAATCTCATATCACTGCTCAGATTGCTGATAAGTTTAAGAGCTTAAGAGGGGCTCTTAAGAAATGGCAAATGAATATCTCCAAGCTGAAAGTTTTGATCTCTAAATGTAATGAGGTAATTGTGTGCCTTGATGGTTTAGAGGAGATCAGGCCTTTATTTAGACCTGAATTTAATTTCAGGAAGGTGGTCAAATTGCATGTGGAAAAGCTCTTACACCTACAATTTATATATTGGAAAAAGAGGTGTACAATCAGGTATATTAAGCTTGGTGGGGAGAGCACCAAACTTTTTCATGCCATGTCCACTGAGATGTTGGGGAACGTTGCAGAAAATTAAAAATTTTCCTACGGTTTCACCAAGATCCATCTATGAGTTCATCTAAGCAACGAGTCTAGGGAGAGAGTTTGCATCTACATACCACTTGTAGATCGCGTGCGGAAGCTTGCAAGGTGATGATGTAGTCGTACTCGACGTGATCCAAATCACCGATGACCAGCGCCGAACGGACGGCACCTCCGCGTTCAACACACGTACGGGACGGGAGACGTCTCCTCCTTCTTGATCCAGCAAGGGGGGAGGAGAGGTTGATGAAGATCCAGCAGCACGACGGCGTGGCGGTGGATGCAGGGCGTCACAGCAGCAGGGCTTCGCCGAGACTACGAGGGAGAGACGTAACAGGGGGAGGTGGAGGCGCCAGGGGCTGGTGTATGAAGTCCCTCCTCTCCCCCACTATATATAGGGGTGCCAGGGGGGGCGCCGGCCCTAGTAGATGAGATCTACTAGGGGGGGCGGCGGCCTAGGGGAGGTTTCCCTCCCCCCCAAGGCACCTAGGGGTGCCTTCCACCACTAGGACTCCTCCTAGGGGGAAACCCTAGGCGCATGGGCCTATAGGGGCTGGTGCCCTTGGCCCATAATGGCCAAGGCGCACCCCCTACAGCCCATGTGGCCCCCCGGGACAGGTGGCCCCACCCGGTGGACCCCCGGGACCCTTCCGGTGGTCCCGGTACAATACCGATAACCCCGAAACTTGTCCCGATGCCCGAAATAGCACTTCCTATATATAATTCTTTACCTCCGGACCATTCCGGAACTCCTCGTGACGTCCGGGATCTCATCCGGGACTCCGAACAACATTCAGGTTTCTGCATATCCATATCTTCATAACCCTAGCGTCACCGAACCTTAAGTGTGTAGACCCTACGGGTTCGGGAGACCTGCAGACATGACGGAGACGCTCTCAGTCAATAACCATCAGCGGGATCTGGATACCCATGATGGCTCCCACATGCTCCTCGATGTTGTCATCGGATGAACCACTATGTCGAGGATTCGATCAAACCCTGTATGCAATTCCCTTTGTCAATCGGCATGTTACTTGCCCGAGACTCGATCGTCGGTATCCCAATACCTTGTTCAGTCTCGTTACCGGCAAGTCACTTTACTCGTACCGTAATGCATGATCCCGTGTCCAACACCTTGGTCACATTGAGCTCAATATGATGATGCATTACCGAGTGGGCCCAGAGATACCTCTCCGTCATACGGAGTGACAAATCCCAGTCTCGATCCGTGTCAACCCAACAGCTACTTTCGGAGATACCTGTAATGCGCCTTTATAGTCACCCAGTTACGTTGTGACGTTTAATACACCCAAGGTACTCTTACGGTATCCGGGAGTTACACGATCTCATGATCGAAGGAAGAGATACTTGACACTTGCAAAGCTCTAGCAAAACGAACTACACGATCTTTTATGCTATGCTTAGGATTGGCTCTTGTCCATCACATCATTCTCCTAATGATGTGATCCCGTTATCAACGACATCCAATGTCCATAGTCAGGAAACCATGACTATCTGTTGATCACAACGAGCTGGTCAACTAGAGGCTTACCAGGGACATAGTGTGGTCTAAGTATTCACACGTGTATTACGATTTCCGGATAATACAGTTATAGCATGAATAAAAGACAATTATCATGAACAATGAAATATAATAATACTTTTATTATTGCCTCTAGGGCATATTTCCAACAGTCTCCCACTTGCACTAGAGTCACTAATCTAGTTACATTGTGATGAATCGAACACCCATAGAGTTCTGGTGTTGATCATGTTTTGCACGCGAGAGAGGTTTAGTCAGCGGATCTGCGACATTCAGATCCGTGTGCACTTTGCAAATCTCTATGTCTCCATCTTGAACATTTTCACGGATGGAGTTGAAACGATGCTTGATGTGCCTGGTCTTCTTGTGAAACCTGGGCTCCTTTGCGAGGGCAATTGCTCCAGTGTTGTCACAGAAGAGTTTGATCGGCCCCGACGCATTGGGTATGACTCCTAGGTCGATGATGAACTCCTTCACCCAAATCGCTTCATGTGCTGCCTCCGAGGCTGCCATGTACTCCGCTTCACACGTAGATCCCGCCACGACGCTCTGCTTGCAGCTGCACCAGCTTACTGCTCCACCATTCAACATATACACGTATCCGGTTTGTGACTTAGAGTCATCCAGATCTGAGTCGAAGCTAGTGTCGACGTAACCCTTTACGACGAGCTCTTCGTCTCCTCCATAAACGAGAAACATGTCCTTTGTCCTTTTCAGGTACTTCAGGATATTCTTGACCGCTGTCCAGTGTTCCTTGCCGGGATTACTTTGGTATCTTGCTACCAAACTTACGGCAAGGTTTACATCGGGTCTGGTACACAGCATGGCATACATAATAGATCCTATGGCTGAAGCATAGGGGATGACACTCATCTCTTCTTTATCTTTTGCCGTGGTCGGTGACTGAGCTGAGCTCAGTCTCATACCTTGTAACATAGGCAAGAACCCCTTCTTGGACTGATCCATTCTGAATCTCTTAAAAATCTTATCAAGGTATGTGCTTTGTGAAAGACCTATGAGGCGTCTCGATCTATCTCTATAGATCTTGATGCCTAATATATAAGCAGCTTCTCCAAGGTCCTTCATTGAAAAACACTTATTCAAGTAGGCCTTAATGCTGTCCAGAAATTCTATATTATTTCCCATCAGGAGTATGTCATCTACATATAATATGAGAAATGCTACAGAGCTCCCACTCACTTTCTTGTAAACGCAGGCTTCTCCATAAGTCTGCATAAACCCAAACGCTTTGATCATCTCATCAAAGCGAATGTTCCAACTCCGAGATGCTTGCACCAGTCCATAAATGGATCGCTGGAGCTTGCATACTTTGTTAGCGTTCCGAGGATCGACAAAACCTTCCGGCTGCATCATATACAGTTCTTCCTTAAGATGCCCGTTAAGGAATGCTGTTTTGACGTCCATCTGCCATATCTCATAATTATAGTATGCGGCAATTGCTAACATGATTCGGACGGACTTTAGCTTCGCTACGGGAGAGAATGTCTCGTCGTAGTCAATCCCTTGAACCTGTCGATAACCCTTAGCGACAAGTCGAGCTTTATAGATGGTAACATTACCATCCGCGTCCGTCTTCTTCTTAAAGATCCATTTGTTTTCTATCGCTCGCCGATCATCGGGCAAGTCTGTCAAAGTCCATACTTTGTTTTCATACATGGATTCTATCTCGGATTTCAAGGCTTCAAGCCATTTGTTGGAATCCGGGCCCGCCATTGCTTCTTCATAGTTCGAAGGTTCATTGTTGTCTAACAACATGATTTCCAGGACAGGGTTGCCGTACCACTCTGGTGCGGAACGTGTCCTTGTGGACCTACGAAGTTCAGCAGTAACTTGATCCGAAGTACCTTGATCATTATCATGGTTTTCCTCTTCAGTTGGTGTGGGCATCACAGGAACGGTTTCCTGTGCTGCGTCACTATCCCGCTCAAGAGGTAGTACTTCATCGAGTTCTACTTTCCTCCCACTTACTTCTTTCGAGAGAAACTCTTTTTCCAGAAAGCATCCGTTCTTGGCAACAAAGATCTTGCCTTCGGATCTTAAGTAGAAGGTGTACCCTACAGTTTCCTTAGGGTATCCTATGAATACACAATTTTCCGACTTGGGTTCGAGCTTTTCAGGTTGAAGTTTCTTGACATAAGCTTCGCATCCCCAAACTTTTAGAAACGACAGCTTAGGTTTCTTTCCAAACCATAATTCATACGGTGTCGTCTCAACGGATTTAGACGGTGCCCTATTTAAAGTGAATTTAGCTGTCTCTAGAGCGTATCCCCAAAATGATAGCGGTAAATCGGTAAGAGACATCATAGACCGCACCATATCCAATAGAGTGCGATTACGACGTTCGGACACACCGTTTCGCTGAGGTGTTCCAGGCGGCGTGAGCTGTGAAACGATTCCACATTTCTTTAAGTGTGTACCAAATTCGTGACTTAAGTATTCTCCTCCACGATCTGATCGTAAGAATTTTATCTTTCGGTCACGTTGATTCGCCACCTCATTCTGAAATTCCTTGAACTTTTCAAAGGTCTCAGACTTGTGTTTCATTAAGTAGACATACCCATATCTACTCAAGTCATCTGTGAGAGTGAGAACATAACGATATCCTCCGCGAGCCTCAACGCTCATTGGACCGCACACATCGGTATGTATGATTTCCAACAAGTTGGTTGCTCGCTCCATTGTTCCGGAGAACGGAGTCTTGGTCATTTTGCCCAAGAGGCATGGTTCGCACGTGTCAAACGATTCATAATCAAGAGACTCTAAAAGTCCATCGGCATGGAGCTTCTTCATGCGCTTGACACCAATGTGACCAAGGCGGCAGTGCCACAAGTATGTGGGACTATCGTTATCAACTTTAAATCTTTTGGCATCTACACTATGAACATGTGTAATATTACGCTCGAGATTCATTAAGAATAAACCATTGACCATCGGAGCATGACCATAAAACATATCTCTCATATAAATCGAACAACCATTATTCTCAGACTTAAATGAGTAGCCATCTCGTATTAAACGAGATCCTGATACAATGTTCATGCTCAAACTTGGCACTAAATAACAATTATTAAGGTTCAAAACTAATCCCGTAGGTAAATGTAGAGGCAGCGTGCCGACGGCGATCACATCGACTCTGGAACCATTCCCGACGCGCATGTCACCTCGTCCTTTGCCAGTCTCCGTTTATTCCGCAGCTCCTGCTGTGAGTTACAAATATGAGCAACGGCACCGGTATCAAATACCCAGGAGTTACTACGATTACTGGTAAGGTACACATCAATCACATGTATATCAAATATACCTTTGGTGTTGCCGGCCTTCTTATCCGCTAAGTATTTGGGGCAGTTCCGCTTCCAGTGACCCTTCCCCTTGCAATAAAAGCACTCAGTCTCAGGCTTGGGTCCATTCTTTGACTTCTTCCCGGTAACTGGCTTACCAGGCGCGGCAACATCTTTGCCGTCCTTCTCGAAGTTCTTCTTACCCTTGCCCTTCTTGAACTTAGTGGTCTTATTGACCATCAACACTTGATGTTCTTTCTTGATTTCAGCCTCTGCTGACTTCAGCATCGAGAACACTTCAGGAATGGTCTTTTCCATTCCCTGCATGTTGTAGTTCATCACAAAGCTCTTGTAGCTTGGTGGGAGCGACTGGAGGATTCTGTCAATGACCGCCTCATCTGGGAGGTTAATGTTCAGCTGGGTCATACGGTTGTGCAACCCAGACATCTTCAGGATGTGCTCACTGACAGAACTGTTCTCCTCCATCTTACAACTGTAGAACTTGTCGGAGACATCATATCTCTCGACCCAGGCATGAGCTTGAAAAACTAGTTTCAGCTCTTCGAACATCTCATATGCTCCGTGATGCTCAAAACGCTTTTGGAGCCCCGGTTCTAAGCTGTAAAGCATGCCGCACTGAACGAGGGAGTAATCATCAGCGCGAGACTGCCAAGCATTCATAATGTCTTGGTTCTCTGGGACGGGAGCGTCACCTAGCGGTCCTTCTAGGACATATTGTTTCCTGGCAGCTATGACGATGATCCTCAGGTTCCGGACCCAGTCCGTATAGTTGCTGCCATCATCTTTCAGCTTGGTTTTCTCTAGGAACGCGTTGAAGTTCATGTTGACATTAGCGTTGGCCATTGATCTACAAGACATATTTGCAAAGGTTTTAGACTAAGTTCATGATAATAAAGTTCTAATCAAATTATGAACTCCCACTTAGATTAGACATCCCTTTAGTCATCTAAGTGTTACACGATCCGAGTCGACTAGCCCGTGTCCGATCATCACGTGAGACGGACTAGTCATCGTCGGTGAACATTTTCATGTTGATCGTATCTTCCATACGACTCGTGTTCGACCTTTCGGTCTCCGTGTTCCGAGGCCATGTCTGCACATGCTAGGCTCGTCAAGTTAACCCTAAGTGTTTTCGCTGTGTAAAACTGTCTTACACCCATTGTATGTGAACGTAAGAATCCATCACACCCGATCATCACGTGGTGCTTAGAAATGACGAACTGTAGCAACGGTGCACAGTTAGGGGAGAACACTTCTTGAAATTTTATAAGGGATCATCTTATTTACTACCGTCGTCCTAAGTAAACAAGATGCATAATACATAATAAACATCACATGCAATTATATAGTTGTGACATGATATGGCCAATATCATATAGCTCCATTGATCTTCATCTTCGGGGCTCCATGATCATCTTGTCACCGGCTTGACACCATGATCTCCATCATCATGATCTCCATCATCGTGTCTTCATGAAGTTGTCACGCCAACGACTACTTCTACTTCTATGACTAACGTTTAGCAATAAAGTAAAGTAGTTTACATGACGTTATTCAATGACACGCAGGTCATACAAAAAATAATGACAACTCCTATGGCTCCTGCCGGTTGTCATACTCATCGACATGCAAGTCGTGAATCCTATTACAAAGAACATGATCTCATACATCACAATTCATCATTCATCACAACTTCTGGCCATATCACATCACATGATCAATCGTTGCAAAAACAAGTTAGACGTCCTCTAATTGTTGTTGCATCTTTTACGTGGCTGCAATTGGGTTCTAGCAAGAACGTTTTCTTACCTACGAATCACCACAACGTGATTTTGTCAACTTCTATTTACCCTTCATAAGGGCCCTGTTCATCGATTCCGCTCCAACTAAGGTGGGAGAGACAGACACCCGCCAACCACCTTATGCAACTTGTGCATGTCAGTCGGTGGAACCGGTCTCACGTAAGTGTACGTGTAAGGTTGGTCTGGGCCGCTTCATCCCACAATACCGTTGAGCAAGAAAAGACTAGTAGAGGCAAGTAAGATGACAAAATCCACGCCCACAACAAAATTGTATTCTACTCGTGCAAAGAGAACTACGCATAGACCTAGCTCATGATGCCACTGTTGGGGAACGTTGCAGAAAATTAAAATTTTTCCTACGGTTTCACCAAGATCCATCTATGAGTTCATCTAAGCAACGAGTCTAGGGAGAGAGTTTGCATCTACATACCACTTGTAGATCGCGTGCGGAAGCTTGCAAGGTGATGATGTAGTCGTACTCGACGTGATCCAAATCACCGATGACCAGCGCCGAACGGACGGCACCTCCGCGTTCAACACACGTACGGGACGGGAGACGTCTCCTCCTTCTTGATCCAGCAAGGGGGGAGGAGAGGTTGATGAAGATCCAGCAGCACGACGGCGTGGTGGTGGATGCAGGGCGTCACAGCAGCAGGGCTTCGCCGAGACTACGAGGGAGAGACGTAACGGGGGGAGGTGGAGGCGCCAGGGGCTGGTGTATGAAGTCCCTCCTCTCCCCCACTATATATAGGGGTGCCAGGGGGGCGCCGGCCCTAGTAGATGAGATCTACTAGGGGGGCGGCGGCCTAGGGGAGGTTTCCCTCCCCCCCAAGGCACCTAGGGGTGCCTTCCACCACTAGGACTCCTCCTAGGGGGAAACCCTAGGCGCATGGGCCTATAGGGGCTGGTGCCCTTGGCCCATGATGGCCAAGGCGCACCCCCTACAGCCCATGTGGCCCCCCGGGACAGGTGGCCCCACCCGGTGGACCCCCGGGACCCTTCCGGTGGTCCCGGTACAATACCGATAACCCCGAAACTTGTCCCGATGCCCGAAATAGCACTTCCTATATATAATTCTTTACCTCCGGACCATTCCGGAACTCCTCGTGACGTCCGGGATCTTATCCGGGACTCCGAACAACATTCGGGTTTCTGCATATCCATATCTTCATAACCCTAGCGTCACCGAACCTTAAGTGTGTAGACCCTACGGGTTCGGGAGACATGCAGACATGACCGAGACGCTCTCAGTCAATAACCATCAGCGGGATCTGGATACCCATGATGGCTCCCACATGCTCCTCGATGTTGTCATCAGATGAACCACTATGTCGAGGATTCGATCAAACCCTGTATGCAATTCCCTTTGTCAATCGGCACGTTACTTGCCCGAGACTCGATCGTCGGTATCCCAATACCTTGTTCAGTCTCATTACCGGCAAGTCACTTTACTCGTACCGTAATGCATGATCCCGTGTCCAACACCTTGGTCACATTGAGCTCAATATGATGATGCATTACCGAGTGGGCCCAGAGATACCTCTCCGTCATACGGAGTGACAAATCCCAGTCTCGATCCGTGTCAACCCAACAGCTACTTTCGGAGATACCTGTAATGCACCTTTATAGTCACCCAGTTACGTTGTGACGTTTGATACACCCAAGGCACTCTTACGGTATCCGGGAGTTACACGATCTCATGGTCGAAGGAAGAGATACTTGACACTTGCAAAGCTCTAGCAAAACGAACTACATGATCTTTTATGCTATGCTTAGGATTGGGTCTTGTCCATCACATCATTCTCCTAATGATGTGATCCCGTTATCAACGACATCCAATGTCCATAGTCAGGAAACCATGACTATCTGTTGATCACAACGAGCTGGTCAACTAGAGGCTTACCAGGGACATAGTGTGGTCTAAGTATTCACACGTGTATTACGATTTCCGGATAATACAGTTATAGCATGAATAAAAGACAATTGTCATGAACAATGAAATATAATAATACTTTTATTATTGCCTCTAGGGCATATTTCCAACATGAGAGACATAGAAGAAACTCCATTGCTTCTTTGAAAGACACTGATGGGTCAGTGGCTTCTCAACATTCTTAGATGGAGGGCATTATTTGGAATTGTTTTAAGAATAGAATGGGAGTTTCTACTAGAATTGTCATGGGCTTTGACCTCAGTACTTTGCTTAAGCCAGTTGATGGGTTAGATTTTCTTACAGAGCCTTTTACAAAAGAGGAAATGGATGACACAGTCAAACATATGCCCATTGACAAAGCCCCTAGACCTGATGGCTTTAATGGGTTATTCTTCAAAAAATGTTGGCACGTTATTTGTCAAGACTTCTATGAATTGGCTGAGGCCTTTCATAAGGGCACTACAAATTTGGAAAACATTAATGGTTCTTATATCACCTTTATCCCAAAGAAGTTGGCTCCTGAAGGGGTTGGGGATTATAGGCCAATTTCCTTGACTGGGATGGGCCTTAAGTTTTTGTCCAAGATGGCCGCCAATAGATTTCAAAAGATCATTATGGAATGTATATATGAGAATCAATATGGTTTTATTAAGAGCAGGACTATTCAGGATTGTATTGGTTGGTCCCTGGAATATTTGCACCAGTGTCATCAGTCAAAGAGACCTATAATGATTCTCAAATTGGATTTTGAAAAGGCCTTTGACTCAATTGAACATGAAGCTATCTTGTAGATACTCAAATTTAAGGGCTTCAACCAGAAATGGATTTCCTGGGTCAACCAGTTGCTATCCACTAGAACATCATCATTCCTCTTAAATGGAGTGCCTGGAAGGCAATTTCTCTCTAAAAAGGGTGTTAGACAATGAGATTGTCTCTCACCTTTGTTATTTGTCATTGCTGCTGACCTTTTGCAAACAGTGGTGAATGATATGTTCAGGAGGGGAATTTTGAAGTTGCCAATACCATGTCATGACCAGGATTATGCCATAGTGCAATATGCTAATGATACTCTTATCATCTTACTAGCAGATAAAACCGAACTTCTGGCCCTTAAGGACATGCTTCAGGTGTTTTCTACATCAACTAGGCTAGTTGTCAACTATCATAAGTCTTCTATGGTGCCCGTAAATGTTGATGAAGATACCACCATTGGTTTTGATGCTGCTTTTGGTTGTCAAGTGGGCAAAATGCATTTCACTTATCTTGGTCTCCCTGTTTGCACTACCGGGCCTAAAATGGTGGATTTCATGCCCCTTGTTGACTGTATGGACAAAAGGATGACAACTAGTTCTTCTTTCCTCAATCAAGGGGAAAGGCTTCAGTTCTTGAATTCTGCTCTATCCTCCATGCCCATCTTTTATCTTGGTAGCTTGCTTGCTCCTGCAGGAATTTTAAAGCAATTGGAGAGAATTCAAAGGGAGTGCTTATGGAGAAAGCATAGGGATGAGCCCTCACCATCCTTGGCAGCCTGGGACCTCATTTGTAGGCCTAAAATAAAGGTGGATTGGGAATCCTCAACTTGGGTGTACAGAACATGGCTCTTTTTCTCAAACATTTGCATAAATTCCTAAATAGGGTGGATCTGCCATGGGTCTCTCTTATTTGGGATACATATTACCATTCTTCTCTACCTCAAGGGACTGATAGTTGTGGTTCTTTTTGGTGGAAAGATATTTGTAAACTGCTGGATCATTTTAGGAACACAACTTGGGTTCAAATTAATTCTGGACATTCTGCTCTGTTCTGGTCTGATAAATGGAAGATTGGTGACTCAGTGGCACCCTTGCAAACAAGGTTCCCAAGGCTCTTTTCCTATGTGAAAGATCCTAGGATTACAGTCTCCGAAGCTTTCCAATCACGGGATATGATTCATATGTTCCATTTTCCTTTGTCTGCACAGGCATACTGAGAATTTATCACAGATTAGGATTTGATGGCCTCCTGCAGTACGGAAGTGGATGTAAGTGATATTTGGTACTGGTAGGGGACATGTAATGCCTTCAAGCCCAAGTTGTTCTACTCATTCATGCATTCCAACATGTCTTTTAATCCTCTCCTTCTGTGGATATGGAAATCTTCCTGCATAATGAAAATAAAAGTGTTTGCCTAGATGTTAATTATGGATAGGCTCAACACTAAAGATATGGTTGAAAGAAGGCATTGGCACTTGGATGATGGAGTTAATTATCTTGTTTGTCCTTTGAGGACATGTGAGACCGAGAATCACTTGTTCTTCGAATGAAATTTCAGTGTCAGAATATGGAACTATCTTCAAGTTACATGGCCACCTGGGGATGACATGTCTTCTATTGTTATGCAAGCTAAGCGGGACTTTGCAAAACCTTTCTTTACTGAGGTTGTTTTTGTTGCATGCTGGAACATTTGGATAATCAGGAATGCAAGAGTGTTCAGGCATCAGAGGCATAATTTTAATAAATGGAGGAGTGCTTTCATCCATGATATTACAGTCATGCAACACAGAGTCAATGCCAGATATAAGGAGGATCTGCTCAAATGGATTTCCTTTCTACCTCCACGAGGTTTTGTATACTAGCTGCTTAGTTTTTTGTCCTTTTATTCTTTTCTGATTACCCCTTGTAATCCATGTACGTTGTATATTCTTCATTATGAATAAAACTTGTATGTTGTGGGGGGTTTTCCCTACAGTCACCAGTCAAAAAAACATAGGGTCCTTCTCATTTGGAGAGGAGTTTTCCTGCAAAGAATCTGAAACGAGAGTTGTACAAAAGAACATATTCTCCAACCTTGAACTCACGCTTTTGGATTCTTTTATCATGCCATCTTTTAACTTTTTCTTTGAATAACTTAGCATTTTCATAAGCTTGAGTTCTCCATTCATCTAATGAGCTAATATCAAATAACCTCTTCTCACCAGCAAGTTTGAAATCATAGTTGAGTTCTTTAATTGCCCAATATGCTTTATGTTCTAACTCAAGAGGCAAATGACAAGCTTTTCCATAAACCATTTTATAAGGAGACATACCCATAGGATTTTTATATGTTGTCCTATAAGCCCAAAGTGCATCATCTAATTTCTTAGACCAATTCTTCCGAGACCTATTGACAGCCTTTTGTAAAACTAATTTATTTCTCTATTGTTGAGTTAGACCTGACCACTAGACTGAGGATGATAGGGTGATGCAATTCTATGGTTAACATCATACTTGGCAAGCATTTTACAGAAAGCACCATGAATAAAGTGTGAACCACCATCAGTCATTAAATATGTAGGGACTCCAAACCTTGGGAAAATAACTTCCTTAAGCATTTTAATAGAGGTGTTGTGATCAGCACTTCTAGTTGGAATAGCTTCTACCCACTTAGTAACATAATCAATAACGACCAAAATATGAGTATACCCATTAGAGGAAGGAAAAGATCCCATGTAATCAAATCCCAAACATCAAATGGCTCAATAGCAAGAGAATAATTCATAGGCATTTCTTGACGCTTACCGATATTACCTATTCTTTGACATTCATCACAAGATAAGACGAACTTACAGGCATACTTGAAGAGAGTAGGCCAATAAAACCCAGATTGCAATACCTTGTAAGTAGTTCTATCTCCCGCATGATGTCCTCCATAAGGTTCGGAGTGACATTTCCGTAGGATTTAACCCTGTTCATGCTCAGGTACACAACGTCTAATAATACCATCTACTCCTTTATAAAGATGTTGGTCATCCCAAAGTAATGTCTTAAATCATAGAAGAACATTTTTCTTTTGGTGGTAAGTAAAGCTAGGTTGGATGTATTTAGCAACAATATAATTAGCATAGTCAACATTCCAAGGTGTACTATTAGAAACATTTATTGCAGCTAATTATTCATCAAGCACTACTGCAGGATGCTGCTAACGCGACACTACGATCAGAGACCCTTCGACGAAACTGTGTGCGATGCAATAATCGCAAACGGTGGTGTAAAAAACTGTCAAAAAGGGTGCAAAACGTTTGCGATGACGGATGCATCAAACACAGTTCAGATTTTAGTTGTGTGTGTGATGCAGGGCATACGGTTCAGTTCAATGAACTGTTTATGATGAGGAAGAAGAATGGAAATGGGCAGCCAGATGAAGGCGTGTGCGATATATGGCATACAGTTCAATTGGATTAACTGTTTGTGATGAGGCGGAACAACAGAAACGGACAGCTAGATAAAGTTGTGTGAGCTTGAGGGCATACACTTCAGAAGGATTAACTATTTACGATTAGGCAACAAAACAGAAACGGTCAGCCAGATCAAAGGTGTGTGCGATTGATGGCACACACTTCACATAGATGAACTGTTTGCGATTAGCCACAACAAACAGAAACAATAAGACAGATCAACGTGTGTACGCTAGACGGGTACACATTCTAATTAAAAGAAGCGTGCGCAATGGTAATAACGAGCGCGCACGGTTCTTGGAACAAGACGTGTGCTGACATTGCCTATTGCAGTGCACCCTATGGTGCAAACGCCACGTACGCGACCGAGAAAGCATGCCCACGTTACACCGTCCGAGAATAGTGCCGCACTTAGAAATTATAGAACCGTCAATAAATTTTGAGCCTGCGTCCCGTCACATTCCAAATTGCAAACCTGTTCAAACCGATCAAAACCTAAACGGTTTCCCACTTAGGAGTGTATTAGTACTCAGTTATAAATACTACTACTCCAAGATCACTGCACATTCCTCCTCAACTCCTCATCCACAAAAACAAACAGGTCATTCGTCAGCATTCCCTTGCGTCTGTCATGGCCAGCATGAGTTCTCGGTCGAGAGATTGTCACCAGGGATAGGTGAGCATGGAAGCAGAAGCACGAGAGATGTCCCGCCTCGCTAAAAAAGTAGCCGACATGTCCCTCCACGCAGTCGTAGCAGCACAGAGGCCTCGCCGCACCGCCGAGGCGGCATGGAGGTCCCACCGTGCTGTCGACGCAGCAGACTGGTGCGGCCGTGCCACGGAAGCCGCGGCGGCCTGGGAAAATGTCTCGCGGGCAGGCGGGGATCTTACAGGCGCATGCATGCGATCGTCCATAGCCAGATGGATCAAATCTCTGGCTAGGCGAGGTTGCAGGATGACACGAAAACCTCGTTTGAACAGGCTACCAGCGTCATCCGGCAACTAAGGGAGAGCAATGAGAGGCTCCAGGCCGAGCGCGACCTGTTGAGGGTGAAGATCGTCGGAAGTGCGGAGCAGCAGGTGGAGACCACTGCCTTGTTGAAGAGGACCAGCGTCATCGTCGAGAAACTTATGGACGAGAATTTTGTGTTGCGCATGAAGCGCAAAAGGCTGGTGGAGGAATCCGTGGATGCTCTCAAGCAGCATATTGAGGACAGGAAAGAGCTCATCGCCGCTCGTCACGAAGACTAGTTCTCACGGCCTGTAGCAATGCATCAAGAAAGTAGAAATCAGCGAGCCAGATTGTTTTCTCTTTCTTCTTTTGCCTTGTGTATTTTGGGCGTTGTCGCATGTAGCTTTTTTTAATTATGTTCCTAAATATGTAAGACAATTATTATCCACTGTTATCATCCTTATATTCATCATTCTTGCCATAAGTCACAGTCGATGCTATATAGGTTCGTCGGATCTTACATCAAGATCCGTGCAAAACTTTCTTTTCAGATTTTCAATTTTCTCTCTTAAATCTCAGTCCAGTGAGACATGACCACGCCGTGAAATAGGGGCTCGGGCGCCATTAATGGAGACGTTGGGAGGGAGGTGCGCGGCGGATAGAGGTAAAAGGGCTATCCTCTCGATGAGCACGCGCAGGGGTATGATCGCACGCCTCCCCTACTCAAATAGCTATCCCGCATGACACCTCCTAGCCAATAAAAAAGGGGATGTGTGGCGACACATAATTGGAAAGTAGAACGCCCATGGTTTCAATAATCGTTGTGTTTCCAATTTGTAACGTGACATCACTTGTTCCAAAATGACTTTGTTCATTGTTAATGTGTGCGCCTTCACAAATTCGACAGAAAAATTTCCACGACATGTTGGTGCCATGTCATGACACCATGCCAAGTTTCATGATTTTCAGGCATGTTTTGGATTTACAGGAATTAAAAAACGAAGTTTCTCAATCTTTCTGGCCGAGCCACGATGCCCAGATGTTTGAATTTCATTCCTGTTTCTTGCATGGGACCTAGAAATTCACCCAAGGACACACATGTGATTTTTGAACCAACTTTGGTGCACTGGAGCATGAGCTTGTAGTTCAAATTTGAATTATGCACATTAAATGCCTAGAAATTCAATTAATGTATAAAAAGGCCAAACGAACCCGGAATAATTCCAAATTTTAGCATGATACTTCTGTTTGGTCTAATCTGCCGGTGTAAAAAAATTAAGGCGGGAGGAGGCAGTGTACGTATGTCGTTTCGCACACGGAGGTGACACGTTCCCTCTCGGAACCACGAGCCTTCTTGAGAGAAGCTCCGTTTGCAAGAAGCTTATACCTAAGCTTGTCCCAATTCGGCCAAAAACCGCAGCATGTTGGTGCAATGTCATGACACCATGCCAAGTTTCATGATTTTCAGGCGTGTTTTGGATTTACATGAATTAAAAAACCAAGTTTCTCAATCTTTTCAGCTGAGCCAGGACGCCCTGATGTTTGAATTTCATTCCCATTTCTTGCATTGGAGCTAGAAATTCACCCAAGGACACACATGTGATTTTTCAACCAACTTTGGTGCACCAGAGTATGTGCTTGTAGTTCAAATTTGAATTATGCAGATTAAATGACCAGAAATTCAATTAATGTATAAAAAAGGCCAAATGAACCCGGAATAATTCCAAATTTTAGCACGATACTTCTATTTGGTCTAATCTGCCTGTGTAAAAAAATTAAGGTGGGAGAAGGCAGTGTACATATGTCATTACGCACACGGAGGTGACACGTTCCTCTCGGAACCATGAGCCTTCTTGAGAGAAGCTCCGGTTTGCAAGAAGCTTATACCAAAGTTTGTCACAATTCGGCCAAAAAATTACCGCAGCATGTTGGTGCCATGTCATGACACCATGCCAAGTTTCATGATTTTCAGGCGTGTTTTGGATTTACATGTATTAAAAAACCAAGTTTCTCAATCTTTCCGGTCGAGCCACGACGCCCAGATGTTTGAATTTCATTCCCATTTATTGCATGGGACCTAGAAATTCACCCAAGGACACACATGTGATTTTTCAACCAACTTTGGTGCATTGGAGCATGTGCTTGTAGTTCAAATTAGAACTATGCACATTAAATGACCAGAAATTCAATTAATGTATAAGAAGGTCCAAACGAACCCGGAATAATTCCAAATTTTAACACGGCACTCATATAGTTCTATGTTGCCTCTGTAAAAAACAAG
>NC_041385.1:151722748-151847437 GCF_002162155.2 Triticum dicoccoides
AGAGAAGCTCCGGTTTGCAAGAAGCTTATACCAAAAACTTGTCCAAATGCGTCCAATTTTTTTACCACAGCATGTTGGTGCCATGAAATGAGACCATGCCAAGTTTCATGATTTTCGGGTGGGTTTTGAATTTCCAGGAATTTAAAAACCAAGTTTCTCAATGTTCCCGACCGAGCCACGACGCACAGATGTTTGAATTACATTCCCATTTCTTGCATGGGACCTATAAATTCACCCAAAGACACACATGTGATTTTTCAACAAACTTTGGTGCACTAGAGCATGTGCTTGTAGTTCAAATTTGAATTATGCACATTAAATGCCGAGAAACTCAATTAATCCATAAAAATGCCAAATGAACCCGGAATAATTCCAAATTTAAACATGACACACATTTAGTTGCATGTTCACTGTACACAAATGTTCTAGCAATTCAAACACCCTCCTTTATTTCCGTAACACCATTTTCCCTTTCAAAATATAATGAAAAAAATCAGGTATACCACAAATAGTTTACTAGCAAGAATCATGTGGGATGCGATATAAAATATCTTAGCGCACCGTATTCTCTGGCTTACGCAGGAAGATTCGTCATCTATAGTCCACCGCCATGCTTGAACCACATTTGCGCGCCAGTTTCTCGCGGCACCGAGCGAAATTTTTTTGCCACCACGGAAATATCTATCTCCCCGGCCCCTCCCTCTTACCAAAGGCCACATTTCCACTTTTCCTCCTTGCTTTCCAAGTTCAAACCTTCACTGCTGCTTACTGGTAGCTCAGCCTCCTCACCGGTGACCCTTCTTGCAGCGCCGCCTCCTCGCCAGCTACCCTTCTTCTTCCATCGCCGCCTCCTTGCTGGCGACCCTTCTTCTTGCAGCGCCGCCTCCTCGTGGCCGACACTTCTCCTCACAGCGCCGCCTCCTCGCCGCCGACCCTTCTTCTTGCTGCGCAGCCTCCTCGCGTGCCGACACTTCTTCTTGATGTGCGGCCTCGTCGATATGGTCAGGTAATCCACACCCCACCCACACCATCCTCGTCCTTTCCCGTACCACATGCCCCGACCGACAGTGCGACACCTTATGCCGAAATCACTATCACCCTCCTCCAATTAAGCACTGCCCACAGCCATTTTGCACGCAGTATAACATGGATCTCAGTAGCATGAGGTCGCACGCGGAGAAGCAAATCACGGCCGCACGCACGCACAAGGTCGCTATGGTTGACATGCGTGCCGACCGCCAGATCTTGGAGGAGCACCTCGTCTTCGAGGCCACCGTCGACACTGATACGTCTCCAACGTATCTATAATTTTTGATTGTTCCATGCTATTATATTACCCCTTTTGGATGTTTATGGGCTTTATTTTACACATTTATATCATTTTTGGGACTAACCTACTAACCGGAGGCCCAGCCCATATTGTTGTTTTTTTGCCAATTTTAGTATTTCCAAGAAAAGGAATATCAAATGGAGTCTAAATGGAATGAAACCTTCGGGAGCGTGATTTTTGGAATGAACGTTATCCAGAGGACTTGGAGTGCAAGTCAAGAAGCAGCCGAGGCTCCCACGAGATAGGAGGGCGCCCCCCCCCTATAGGGCGCGCCCCCTGTCTCGTGGGCCCCTCAGGCGTCCACCGACGTACTTATTCCTCCTATATAAGCCTATGTACCCCGAAAACATCCAGGGAGCAGACGAAACACAATTTCCACCACCGTAACCTTCTGTATCCGCGAGATCCCATCTTGGAGCCTTCGTCGGCATTCTACCGTAGGGGGAGACGACCATGGAGGGCTTCTACATCAACATCCTTGCCCCTCCGATGAGTTGTGAGTAGTTTACCACAGACCTATGGGTCCATAGTTATTAGCTAGATGGCTTCTTCTCTCTTTTTGGATCTCAATACAATGTTCTTCCCCTCTCTTATGGAGATCTATTCAATGTAAACTCTTTTTGCGGTGTGTTTGTTGAGATCCGATGAATTGTGGGTTTATGATCAAGTTTATCTATGAATAATATTTGAATCTTCTCTGAATTCTTTTATGTATGATTGAGTTATCTTTGCAAGTCTCTTCGAATTATCAGTTTGGTTTGGCCTACTAGATTGATCTTTCTTGCAACGGGAGAAGTGCTTAGCTTTGGGTTCAATCTTGCGGTGTCCTTACCCAGTGGCAGAAAGGGTTGCAAGGCACGTATTGTATTGTTGCCATCGAGGATAACAAGATGGGGTTTATATCATATTGCTTGATTTTATCCCTCTACATCATGTCATCTTGCTTAATGCGTTACTCTGTTCTTATGAACTTAATACTCTAGATGCAGGAAGGAGTCGGTCGATGTGTGGAGTAATAGTAGTAGATGCAGGCAGGAGTCGGTCCACTTGTTGTGGACGTGATGCCTATATACATGATCATGCCTAGATAATATCATAATTATTCGCTTTTCTATCAATTGCTCGACAGTAATTTGTTCACCCACCGCAATACTTATGCTATCTTGAGGGAAGCCACTAGTGAAACCTATGGCCCCCAGATCTATCTCTTATCATATTTGCTTGCAATTTACTTTTATTTGCATCTTTACTTTTTCCATCTATATTATAAAATACCAAAAATATATTTATCTTAGCTTACTATCTTTATTAGATCTCACTTTCGCAAGTGGCCGTGAAAGGATAGACAACCCCTTTATTGCGTTGGTTGTGAGTTCTTTGTTTGTTTGTGTAGGTGCGCTGGACTTTTGAGGAGCCTCCTACTGGATTGATACCTTGGTTCTCAAAAACTGAGGGAAATACTTACACTACTATTGCTGCATTACCCTCTCCTCTTCGAGGAAAACCAACGCAAGCTCAAGACGTAGCAAGAAGGATTTCTGGCGCTGTTGCCGGGGAGGTCTTCGCTCAAGTCAAGACATACCAAGTACCATCGCAAACTCATCTCCCTCGCATTTACATTATTTGCCATTTGCCTCTCATTTTCCTCTCCCCCACTTCACCCTTGCCGTTTTATTTGCCCTCTCTTTCCCAATCTCTCTCTCTCTCTCTTTTGCTTGCCCTTTCGTTTGCTCGTTTGGTTGGAATAGATGCTTATTTATTGCTAAACAAAGAACCTAAGATCTATGGATCCTCATCCGCTTGCTAATCTTTTTAAGAGATCCAATTATGATGAACCAATTGCTAGTGAGTTTTGTGCGCTAGATTATCTTTATGAAGCTTTGCTTAAAATTTGTGAATCTGAAAATTACGATGAAGAAATTTATGAAGAGATTCAGAATAACTCCTTGAATAAAAAGCATGATTCCAATGATTTTCCTATAAATTCTCTTGATGTCAATTGTGCTAATAATATGCAAAACCCTAAGCTTGGGGATGCTAGTTTTGCTATGTCTACTACTTGTTTCAATAATCATGATTGGGGTGATTCTTCTTATAACCTTGAAAATTTATTTAAGCCCCATGATGAATATGAGATTGATAATAGTGTTTGCAATAATATTGAAAGTGGGTTTGGAAGAGTGTCAACTTTAGATCCCACATATTAGGACTTCCTATTTTTGTAGGATTTTTAGAGTTCCAGAAGTTTGTGTTAGTTACAGATTTCTACAGACTGTTCTGTTTTTGACAGATTCTGTTTTTCGTGTGTTGTTTGCTTATTTTGATGCATCTATGGCTAGTAAAATAGTTTATAAACCATAGAGAAGTTGGAATACAGTAGGTTTAACACCAAAATAAATAAAGAATGAGTTCATTACAGTACCTTATGTGGTGGTTTTGTTTTCTTTCACTAACGGAGCGTATAAGATTTCCTGTTGAGTTTTGTGTTGTGAAGTTTTCAAGTTTTGGGTAAAGCTTTTATGGACTATGGAATAAGGAGCGGCAAGAGCCTAATCTTGGGGATGCCCAATGCACCCCAAGATATTCAAGGATATCCAAAATCCTAAGTTTGGGGATGCCCCGGGAAGGCATCCCCTCTTCCGTCTTCGTTCATTGGTAACTTTACTTGGAGGTATATTTTTATTCGCCACATGATATGTGTTTTGCTTGGAGCGTCGTGTATTATATTAGTCTTTGCTTTTTAGTTTACCACAATCATCCTTGCTGTACACACCTTTTGGGAGAAGCCTACTTGATTAGAATTTGCTAGAATACTCTATGTGCTTCACTTATATCTTTTGAGCTTGATAGTTCTTGCTCTGGTGCTTCACTTATATCTTTTAGGGCACGGTGGTGTCTTAATTTTGAAGAAATTTCTAGTCTCTCATGCTTCACTTATATCTTTTTGAGAGTCTTTTAGAACAGCATGGTATTTTCTTTGGTTACAAAGTTGGTCCTAGAATGATGAGCATCCAAGTTGGGTATAATAAAAACTATCATAGAAAAAGAATTGGATGCTATGATCAATATGATGCTTGATAATTGTTTTGAGATATGGAGGTAGTGATATTAGAGTCATGCTAGTTGAGGTGATTATGAAAAATACTTGTGTTAAGGGTTGTGATTCCCGTAGCATGCACGTATGGTGAACCGCTTTGTGATGAAGTTGGAGCACAATTTTATTTATTGAGTGTCTTCCTTATGAGTGGCGGTCGGGGATGAGCGATGGTCTTTTCCTACCAATCTATCCCCCTAGGAGCATGCGCGTAGTGCTTAGGTTTTTGATGACTTCTAAAATTTTGCAACAAGTACATGAGTTCTTTTGACTAATGTTGAGTCCATGGATTATACGCACCCTTTCACCCTTCCACTATTGCTAGCCGCTCTTGTGACACGCAACTTTCGCCGGTACCATACACCCACCTATACCTTCCTCAAAACAGCCACCATACCTACCTATTATGGCATTTCCATAGCCATTCAGAGATATATTGCCATGCAACTTTCCATCGTTCCGTTCATATGACATGCATTACTTTTGTCATATTGCTCTTTGCATGATCATGTAGTTGAAATCGTATTTGTGGCAAGGCCACCTTCATAATTTTCATACATGTCGCTCTTGATTCATTGCATGTCTCGGTACACTACCAGAGGCATTCATATAGAGTCATATCTTGTTCTAGCTTTGAGTTGTAATTCTTGAGTTGTAAATCCATAAAAGTGTGATGATCTTCATTATTAGAGCATTGTCCTAGTGAGGAAAGGATGATGAAGACTATGATTCCCCCACAAGTCGGGATGAGACTTCGAACTTTACAAAAAGAAAAAAGAAAAAAAAAGAGAAAGGCCAAAAAGAAAAGAAAAAAAAGAAGGCCAAAGAAAAAAAAAGAAAAAAATGAGAGAAAAAGAGAGAAGGGACAATGCTACTATCTCTTTTGCCAGACTTGTGCTTCAAAATAGCACCATGATCTTCATCATAGAGAGTCTCATATGTTGTCACTTTCATATACTAGTGGGAATTTTTCATTATAGAACTTGGCTTGTATATTCCAATAATGGGCTTCCTCAAAAGTGCCCTAGGTCTTCGTGAGCAAGCAAGTTGGATGCACACCCACGTAGTTTCTTTTGTTGAGCTTTCATATATTTATAGCTCTAGTGCATCCATTGCATGGCAATCCCTACTCACTCACATTGATATCTATTAGTGGGCATCTCCATAGCCCGTTGATATGCCTAGTTGATGTGAGACTATATTCTCCTTTTTTGTCTTCTCCACAACCACCATTCTATTTCACATATAGTGCTATGTCCATGGCTCACGCTCATGTATTGCGTGAAAGTTGAAAGAGTTTGAGATTATTAAAGTATGAAACAATTGCTTGGCTTGTCACCGGGGTTGTGCATGATTAAATACTTTGTGTGATGAAGATAGAGCAACAGCCAGACTATATGATTTTGTAGGGATAACTTTCTTTGGCCATGTTATTTTGAGAAGACATGATTACTTTGATTAGTACGCTTGAAGTATCACCATTTTCATGTTAACATGAAATTTTATTTTGTATCATTTGGATCTGAACATTCATGCCACAATAAAGAAAATTACACTGAGAATTATGCTAGGTAACATTCCACATCAAAAATTTCTTTTTTATCATTTACCTACTCGAGGACGAGCAGGAATTAAGCTTGGGGATGCTTCATATGTCTCCAACGTATCTATAATTTTTTATTGTTCCATGCTATTATATTACCCCTTTTGGATGTTTATGGGCTTTATTTTACACATTTATATCATTTTTGGGACTAACCTACTAACCGGAGGCCCAGCCCATATTGCTGTTTTTTTGCCTATTTCAGTATTTCGAAGAAAAGGAATATCAAACGGAGTCCAAACGGAATGAAACCTTCGGGAGCGTGATTTTTGGAACGAACGTGATCCAGAGGACTTGGAGTGCATGTCAAGAAGCAGCTGAGGCTCCCACGAGATAGGAGGGCTCCCCCCCTATAGGGCGCGCCCCCCTGTCTCGTGGGCCCCTCGGGCATCCACCGACGTACTTCTTCCTCCTATATAAGCCTACGTACCCCGAAAACATCCAGGGAGCAGACGAAACACAATTTCCACCACCGTAACCTTCTGTATCCGTGAGATCCCATCTTGGAGCCTTCGACGGTGTTCTGCCGGAGGGGGAATCGACCATGGAGGGCTTCTACATCAACATCCTTGCCCCTCCGATGAGTTGTGAGTAGTTTACCACAGACCTATGGGTCCATAGTTATTAGCTAGATGGCTTCTATTGGGGAACGTTGCAGAAAATAAAAAAATTCCTACGGTTTCACCAAGATCCATCTATGAGTTCATCTAAGCAACGAGTGATAGGAGTGCATCTACATACCTTTGTAGATTGCGAGCGGAAGCGTTCAAGAGAACGGGGATGATGGAGTCGTACTCGCCGTGATCCAAATCACCGATGACCAAGTGTCGAACGGACAGCACCTCCCCGTTCAACACACTATGGAGCGAATGACGTCTCCCGCACCTTGATCCAGCAAGGAGGAGGGAGAGGTTGAGGAAGAAGGCTCCAACAGCAGCACGACGGCGTGGTGGTGATGGAGTGGGAGATCTCTGGCAGGGCTTCGCCAAGCTCACGCGGAGGAGGAGATGTGTTGGGGAGGGGAGGGGCTGCGCCTTGGATGTTGTGTGCAGCCCTCCCCTCGCCCCTCTATTTATAGGGGAAGGGGGAAGGGGGACGGCCCCCTCTAGATGAGATCTAGAGGGGGGACGGCGGCCAAGGGAGGGGGCTTGCCCCCCAAGCAAGGGGGGCGCCCCCACTAGGGTTTCCACCCCCCCCCCAACCCTAGGCGCATGGGCCCAAGGGGGGGTGAGCCCAGCCCTCCAGGGGCTGGTTCCCTGCCCCCTACGGCCCATGAGGCCCTCCGAGAGAGGTGGCCCCTCCCGGTGGACCCCCGGAACCCCTCCGGTGGCCCCGACACAATACCGATATGCCTCCGAAACTTTCCCGTGACCGTATGACAACTTCCCATATATAAATCTTCACCTCCGGACCATTCCGGAACTCCTCGTGACCTCCGGGATCTCATCCGGGACTCCAAACAACAATCGGTAATCACATACAAGTCTTCCTAGTAACCCCAGCGTCACCGAACCTTAAGTGTGTAGACCCTACGGGTTCGGGAGACACGCAGACATGACCGAGACGGCTCCCCGGTCAATAACCAACAGCGGGATCTGGATACCCATGTTGGCTACCACATGCTCCTCGATGATCTCATCGGATGAACCACGATGTCGAGGATTCAATCAACCCCGTACACAATTCCCTTTGTCAATCGGTACGTTACTTGCCCGAGACTCGATCGTCGGTATCCCAATACCTCGTTCAGTCTCGTTACCGGCAAGTCACTTTACTCGTACCGTAATGCATGATCCCGTGACCAAACACTTGGTCACTTTGAGCTCATTATGATGATGCATTACCGAGTGGGCCCAGAGATACCTCTCCGTCATACGGAGTGACAAATCCCAGTCTCGATCCGTGTCAACCCAACAGACACTTTCGGTGATACCTGTAGTGCACCTTTACAGTCACCCAGTTACGTTGTGATGTTTGGTACACCCAAAGCACTCCTATGGTATCCGGGAGTTACATGATCTCATGGTCTAAGGAAAAGATACTTGACATTGGAAAAGCTCTAGCAAAACGAACTACACGATCTTGTGCTATGCTTAGGATTGGGTCTTGTCCATCACATCATTCTCCTAATGATGCGATCCTGTTATCAACGACATCTAATGTCCATAGTCAGGAAATCATGACTATCTGTTGATCAACAAGCTAGTCAACTAGAGGCTTACTAGGGACATATTATGGTCTATGTATTCACATGTGTATTACAATTTCCAGATAATACAAATATAGCATGAATAAAGACAATTATCATGAACAAGGAAATATAATAATCCTTTTATTATTGCCTCTAGGGCATATTTCCAACAGTCTCCCACTTGCAGTAGAGTCAATAATCTAGTTACATTGTGATGAATCGAACACCCATAGAGTTCTGGTGTTGATCATGTTTTGCTCGCGAAAGAGGTTTAGTCAACGGATCTGCGACATTCAGATCCGTATGTACTTTGCAAATATCTATGTCTCCATCTTGAACATTTTCACGGATGGAGTTGAAACGACGCTTGATGTGCCTGGTCTTCTTGTGAAACCTAGGCTCCTTGGCAAGGGCAATAGCTGCAGTGTTGTCACAGAAGAGTTTGATCGGCCCCGACGCATTGGGTATGACTCCTAGGTCGGTGATGAACTCCTTCGCCCAAATTGCTTCATGCGCTGCCTCCGAGGCTGCCATGTACTCCGCTTCACATGTAGATCCCGCCATGATGCTCTGCTTGCATCTGCACCAGCTTACTGCTCCACCATTCAACATATACACGTATCCGGTTTGTGACTTAGAGTCATCCAGATCTGTGTCGAAGTTAGCATCGACCTAACCCTTTACGGCGAGCTCTTCGTCACCTCCATAAACGAGAAACATGTCCTTTGTCCTTTTCAGGTACTTCAGGATATTCTTGACCGCTGTCCACTGTTCCTTGCCGGGATTACTTTGGTACCTTCCTACCAAACTTACGGCAAGGTTTACATCGGGTCTAGTACACAGCATGGCATACATAATAGATCCTATGGCTGAAGCATAGGGGATGACACTCATCTCTTCTTTATCTTTTGCCATGGTCGGGCATTGAGCCGAGCTCAATCTCACACCTTGCAATACAGGCAAGAACCCTTTCTTGGACTGATCCATTTTGAACTTCTTCAAAATCTTATCAAGGTATGTGCTTTGTGAAAGACCTATGAGGCGTCTCGATATATCCCTATAGATCTTGATGCCTAATATGTAAGCAGCTTCTCCAAGGTCCTTCATTGAATAACACTTCTTCAAGTAGGCCTTAATGCTGTCCAAAAGTTCTATATCATTTCCCATCAAAAGTATGTCATCTACATATAATATGAGAAATGCTACAGAGCTCCCACTCACTTTCTTGTAAACGCAGGCTTCTCCATAAGTCTGCATAAACCCAAACACTTTGATCATCTCATCAAAGCGAATGTTCCAACTCCGAGATGCTTGCATACTTTGTTTGCATTCTTAGGATCGACAAAACCCTCATGATTCGGACGGACTTCAGCTTCGCTACGGGAGAGAAAGTCTCATCGTAGTCAACCCCTTTAACTTGCCAATAACCCTTAGCGACAAGTCGAGCTTTATAGATAGTAACATTACCATCCGCGTCCGTCTTCTTCTTAAAGATCCATTTGTTTTCTATCGCTCGCCGATCATCGAGCAAGTCTGTCAAAGTCCATACTTTGTTTTCATACATGGATTCTATCTTGGATTGCATGGCTTCAAGCCATTTGTTGGAATCTGGGCCCGCCATCGCTTCTTCATAGTTTGAAGGTTCACCGTTGTCTAACAACATGATTTCCAGGACAGGGTTTCCATACCACTTTGGTGTGGAATGTGTCCTTGTGGACCTACTAAGTTCAGTAGCAACTTGATCTGAAGTACCTTGATCATCATCATTAATTTCCTCTCCAGTTGGTGTAGTCACCACAGGAACATTTTCCTGAGCTGCACTACTTTCCGGTTCAAGAGGTAGTACTTCATCGAGTTCTACTTTCCTCCCACTTACTTCTTTCGAGATAAACTCTTTTTCTAGAAAGGATCCGTTCTTGGCAACAAAGATCTTGCCCTCGGATCTTAAGTAGAAGGTATACTGTCGGTGTCAAAACCGGCGGATCTCGGGTAGGGGGTCCCGAACTGTGCGTCTAGGCGGATGGTAACAGGAGACAAGGGACACGATGTTTTACCGAGGTTCGGGCCCTCTCGATGGAGGTAAAACCCTACGTCCTGCTTGATTAATATTGATGATATGGGTAGTACAAGAGTAGATCTACCATGAGATCAAGGAGGCTAAACCCTAGAAGCTAGCCTATGGTATGATTGTTGTTCGTCCTATGGACTAAAACCCTCCGGTTTATATAGACACTGGAGGGGGCTAGGGTTACACAGAGTCGGTTACAATGGTAGGAGATCTACATATCCGTATCGCCAAGCTTGCCTTCCACGCCAAGGAAAGTCCCATCCGGACATGGGACAAAGTCTTCAATCTTGTATCTTCATAGTCTTGGAGTCCGGCCGATGATGATAGTTCGGCTATCTGGACACCCCCTAGTCCAGGACTCCCTCAATAGCCCCTGAACCAGGCTTTAATGACGACGAGTCTGGCGCGCATATTGTCTTCGGCATTGCAAGGCGGGTTCCTCCTCCGAATTCTTCATAGAAGATTGTGAACACCAGGATAGTGTCCAGCTCTGCAAAATAAATTCCACATACCACCATAGAGAGAATAATATTCACCCAAGTTCAATCTGCTGACGTATTTCATGGCATGACGTCACACCACGGCCAAGCCTTTACTCGAATTGTTTATTGCTCCACCTCAGCGCATTTAGCGAAGCGGTTTCCTTGGCACGTCTTGTCAAAGCAGAGATTGTGTCCCCTTATTCCGGGATTCTCATCAATACGGGCGTGGGTAACCCCACTGCGCCTGCTGGCTCGCCCCCTCCATCGAAGGCGAGTCCCAAACGATTACGGGGACGGCTCTTGGTATTCAACCTCTTTATAATGAGACCAAGGCATGTTCCTTTTTTTCAATCTTCAATCGAATCCGCCCCTCGCCCCGAGTTCCAACACCCAAGGTTCCAGATTCAGGCGCTTCGGACCTTCGACAATGTCCATCTCCGACCTACAGGGTCGGTGGATGCCCTGTTCCGTCACGGAAGAAGATGTGCTAAAGCTAAGAGACGTCAGGTATCTAACCGGCGAAGTTTCGCATAGGCTGCCCGTACAAGGGCAAGTTATTCCCACTCTTGAGCCTGGTGAGAGCGTGGTGTTTGTGTCTCACATTCTTCGGGGTTTAGGCTTCCCGATGGATCCCTTCGTGAGGGGGCTCGTGTTTGATTATGGGCTGGAATTCCATGAATTGTATCCGGAGTCCTTCCTCCACATCTCATCGTTCATTGTCGTATGCGAAGCCTTCCTCCACACCACTCCTCACTTCGGATTGTGTCTCAAGACCTTTGACGTGGAGCCGAAGATGATCGGCGAGCGGCAGGCAGAGTGCGGAGGGGCAGTTATAAGCAAGAGAGCTGACGCTCCGTGGCCCGAGGGCTTTTTCCAAAAGGAGCTCGGTTTGTGGAAATAGGAGTGGTTCTACATCACCGCTCCCAGGGGCACCAGATGGGTGGCGCCGCCTGCCTTTTGCTCGGGCCCTCCACAACGGCTGGCGTCATGGGTCAACAAAGGGCTTGACTGGGGGCCGTCCAAGGACGTGCCATTATTGCAGGGCCGTATTCGAGACCTCCAAGAGAGGGAGATCAATCTGGTTGTGGTGGCGCAGGTCATGCTGATTTGGCACCTTCTGCCTTGCAAACGCCGCCCCTCCGCCTGTGGGAATTCAATCCGGAGGGACCGCGAGCTCTCCAACACTTCATGGGTGCAACGCCCGTGGAGATGTATAAACTATTCTTTGGATCACAAGAGATGTGTCCGGAACTAACCGAGGACGCAGGCCTGAGCTGCAATCGCCCGGATACTCAAGTAAGTAGTCCTGTGTCCGGACATGTTGTCCATACATCTATCATAAACTTGCCCTTTAATCAGCTATCCCTTGAACAGGAGTGGATAGCAAAAGCAAAGCTGATACGGTGTCCGGCCCCCCTCCCTGAGATCATGCCGGATCCGGTGTTAATCAAGATGCTGGAGGTTGCGCCTTCGGAAGAGGGCGAGGGGGAAAAGAGGAAAACTACCGCCTCCGCTAGGGAGGCTCTTAAGAAAGGGGGGATCAAGAATCCCTCCTTTCAGGGGGAGAAGAGGACCGCTTCTGAAGATACGGAGGCCAAGGCCTCAAAGCGGGGGAAGAAATCTTCAGCAGAGGGCCCCGCGCCAGGAGAAGCCCCGGCCGCATTGTTTCCCCAAGGGAATCAGCCCTCCAGCGAGCCGTAAGTAGAAAGGGGATTTTTGTAATAAGAGACATCCCTGTTTTTATTTCTTAAGATAACCGAAGTTTTACCTTGTAGTTCGGATCTCAGCCCTTCTCAGCAGAGCTCATCTTCGGGGGATCTTCATCCGGAGATGATGGAGAGCGAAACGCCTCCATCTGCCGCACCGTCAGGCGGGGCGGACGACCCTGAGGCATCGTCGCGGAGGGTTTCCCCGAGTCCGGCGGGGCCGGGGAGTTCGGCACCAACTGGTGTACGGCCGGAGGAGCTGAAGGATCTGCTCGGGCGGGCGTCTATCTCACAGGAGCTGAAGGATCTGCTCGGGCGGGCCGTCAGAAGTTTAGTGACGGGGTTTGAGGTACGCGAAAAATGATATACCTTTTGACAGTTTTGCGCATAGAATGCGCCCTATATAGATAGTAGCCCCTGAGACTCAGTACGTTGTCAAAGGTGACAGTTTGCCGAGGATCTTAATCTCAGTTATAAGATGTCGCCTTTCCTATATAGGTGGCGGATTGTTCGGTGGCCAGCCGGACTGATGGATTTGCCGAACTGAAGCGGCAACTTGACGTTGTGGATGCGGACATCGCGCTGGTCAATAAGCGACTTGACGAGTCACAAGGTATGTGTCTTCTCCGCGGACGCCTCGTAAGGGAGCTGATGCCCACGCCTGACAATATGTATGCTTGATGCAGATGGCGCCGCTGCTATGGAGGAGCTTCAGGCGGAGCTTGCCCGAGTCAAGGAGCAAGCCAGAAAGAGTGATGCGGCTGCCTCGAAGGCGGCCGAAGAGCTAAAAGCCGAAAAGGATGCTCACTACCGAAGTAGGGAGGAGATGGCCGAAATGGCCGTGAAGCTGAAGGATGCTACCGACCGGTATGAGCTTCTTGAAAGAGAACACCGAGTGGAGCAAGAGGACCTGAAGAAGGCCACTGCCGAAGCCAAAGATGCCCGCTCCGCGATGAGGGCTATAAAGGAGGAGCTGCGTCAGGCTGGGGATATTACGGCTGGAAATCCCTTTCTGCTGCGTAGGAAGTTTATGGACCCGAAGTATGCTCATTTGGGCCAGTTGTGGGGTGCGGAGGATACTTATCTGAATTTGGCGGCGAGTGCGGCAGACGCGGTCGTGCACTTCCGAAGCCAAAAGGATCACGAGATGGAAGAGATTTTTTGGTCTCAATTTCATAGTCCGGAGCGTCCCCTTCCGTTAACTGATCGATTGGCTGAGTGGGCTGAGCTGAACAGGTTGTCCGGACTCGCCATGAAGGATGTCATGGCTCATCTGTGGCCGGACAGGCCCGAGCCGAAGAGTTATTTTGGCTTGGTGCAGCAGTTCCTTGATGCGGTGCCGCATATCAAGGCGATGAAGCGGTCGGCATGCATAGAGGGTGCACGAATGGCTCTCGCCCGTGTGAAAACATACTGGGCGGAGATGGAGGCCACCGACGTTGCATCCTAGGACTAGGACAAAAGCCGATTACCAGCCGAGCACTATTTTGAGGAAGTCCTGCAGGGCGCTCGTTTAATAGAGTCACAGTGCTCGAATAAAGTTATGTTCAAATGACTTGTATGATTTGTAAAACTATATTTATAATATAAGGGATTTTTATACTTGTGCGTTCAAGTATTGAAACATCTCCTGTGCGGCCGTTTAATTTATATGTATATATAACCTGAAAGATGGCAGTCTTCGGCTTCAGCCCCCACGCACATGGTGCGGTGGTGTTTGCAAAAAGGCGCATTTTCACACTTAATCCAACGTCTTGGTCCTGTGAAGGAGGTGATAGTGTAGCAAACTAGGCAATCGGACTATAATGCTTTATCACTTTCACTTAGCCATAGGATTTTGATGGTGGGGCTACTATATAGCCCCTAGGGGCACCGCGCTCTCCGAACTCGGGGCGCGTGTGTGCCTGACCTGGAAACGGTCCTTCATCAAAGCGGAGGAATTCTAAACATTCCGGTGGTTGATCGAGTGGTTGACCAGTCTCTCGTTATATCATGACAGTCAGTTTTCGGCTTTCTCTACTGAGGTGCTCACCCGGCCGAACCGGGGCACAATCGCAGTAGTTCTCCTAGTGCCGCGTTAGCCGATAGAGCGGAACGTAAGGCAGCAAAACATAGGAGCCGGGAAAACCCAACATTTGACCAAAGACATGATTCGGAGCTGATGCATATAAGGCCTAACTCGAGACGCCGAACACTCCCTAAGGTATTCGGTCTTTATGATGACGGGCAGAACAATGCCCTAAGCCCCTAGTGTCCAGGTACGTGCAAAAATTTCTGACGCGGCCGATGCCAAAACGCCAGATTCCTCCTCGGTTATAGCAAAAAGCCGGGGGATGTATATCAACAAGACACAGTAAAAAAGGTTTACGTAGGGTCTTAATCTGAAAAGAATCCTTGCAACGGGTCCCTACTGCACGTCTGCGCCTGTGTCTCTGTTGTGCCGTATCCTGGACGGGTGTCGCACGGTATTCATCTGTAAAAGAGGAGAACTTAGTTGAAAAAGAGTCCGTGCGAAAGATGTATTTTGAAATAAACAGAGTATGATTCAAATAGTGAATAGAATTGAGATTTATTGTCTCTTCATGCGTGGAGCCCCTTGTAAAGGGGTACGCGGCTAGTAAGCCCCTTGTTTATTTATACCGGACTCGCCTAACCGTGTCTGGGGTCTTGAATGACCTGTTTAGGGGCTTTGATCAGCAAAGCCGGATTAGTGTGTGGCTGTCAAGGCAGTCTCACGTTCTTCCATAGTCAAGGAACACTCGGAGTTACCCTTTAATGAGATGATGCCACGTGGACCGGGCATTTTGAGTGTAAGAGACGCGTAATGCGGTATTGCGTTAAAGCGGGCGAAAGCTTCGCGTCCCAATAGTGCTTGATGGCTACTTTTAAATGGGGCGATATGGAAGATTAGCTTTTCGCGACGGAAGTTGTCGGATGAACCGAACACAACTTCTAGTAATAAGGAGCCCGTACAATTGGCATAAGGGCCTAGCGTTACTCCTTTAAAGGAAGTGTTGCTATGGCGAATTTTGGTAGGGTCTATCCCCATTCTGCGGATTGAGTCCTGGTATAGCAGGTTTATATCACTGCCACCATCCATTAGGACTTGTGTAAACTGTAACCCATCGATTATAGGATCCAATATCAAAGCAGTCCATCCTGCATTTCGAATACCTCCGGAGTAATCCTGATGGTCGAAAGTAATTGGTTGTGACATCCAGTTTCGAGACTTTGCTGGGGTGGACTGTGCGGCGCGTACTTTAGTAGGTGCCGCCCTATTTTTCCTTGTTATCACTTGAAGTGAATTCACTGTTTTGACTTCTTGTGGGAAAGTCTTTTGTCTCCCGGCGTTTTGCTTCTGGGGTTCGTCGTCGTCCTCACTTGGTGCGTCGAGCCCCTTGTGTTCGGCATTAAGTCGGCCGGACTGCTTGAAGACCCAACAATCTCTTTGGGTATGGTTTGCAGGCCTCCCGGGGGTACTGTGGATTTGGCATATTTTGTCCAAGATTTTGTTTAGGTTGGATAGCTCGTTGCTGTTCTCCTTGAGAGGCAGTTTTTTGTTGTTCTGCCGAGAGCTTATGAATCCGGCGTTGACTGCCGTGCTCTTTGGACCATTTCCTTTAATCCGGCGCTGGTCCTTGTTGCGTCGTGGTTTCCCATTTCCATCTCTGACCTCGGATGTACTTGGGTCGCTGGTGCTGCATCTTGCCAGCCAGCTATCCTCTCCCACGCAAAAGCGGGTCATGAGGCTTGTTAGTGCGGCCATTGTTCTTGGCTTTTCCTGGCCGAGGTGTCTGGCGAGCCATTCGTCTCGGATGTTGTGCTTGAAAGCTGCTAAGGCTTCGGTGTCCGGACAGTTGACTATCTGGTTCTTTTTGGTGAGGAGCATGTCCCAGAACTTGCAGGCTGACTCTCCGGGCTGTTGAGTTATGTGACTTAAATCGTCTGCATCCGGAGGGCGGACGTAAGTCCCCTAAAAATTTGCCCGAAATGCGTCCTCGAGCTCTTCCCAACTTCCAATGGTATTTTCTGGGAGGCTTTTGAGCCAGTGCCGGGCTGGCCCTTTGAGTTTGAGGGGTAAGTATTTTATGGCGTGGAGGTCATCTCCTCTAGCCATATGTATGTGCAGGAGGTAATCCTCAATCCAGACTCCGGGGTCTGTTGTTCCGTCGTACGCCTCTATATTTACGGGCTTGAATCTCGTTGGAAATTCATGATCCAGCACCTCATCGGTGAAACATAGGGGGTGTGCGGCACCCCTGTATTTGGGTGTGCCGTAATTTTCAAATACTCGACGTGTTGTGTTACCTTCTGGAGCTTGCTTTCTTGGCCCGTAGATGGATCTAACCGGGCCATCCTTTTTGCGAGGATCCTTATGTGGATCGCGTGCCGATTTGTGTGCGGCGCCACTTGCCGATCTTTGTTTTTCATGTGGTCTTTTATCCGACCGGGCGGCCTCTTTGTTTTTGATTTTTGGGGCTCTACGGCCTCCTCGTCAAATTCGGGCAACAGTTTGCGCTTTGGATATCTCTTTGCTTGGCGACTATCGCCGTATTGTCTGCGGTCTTGAGTACTTTGCTCCATCTCATTCTGAGTACGTCTTCCGCTGTTTTGAGCTTCCGCTTCTGCTTCTTCAGGCTTCATGGAGTGGCAACGAGCCTTTTGTGGAGGTTCTTCTGCTCCAACGATGTGTCCGGCGTGAGATCATCTGGACTGTTGTTTTCGTCGGAGATGGGTTGCCTCTCCAATTCATCCTGTTCGGATGGTTGCTTCGGGGCATGTTCGTCGTCCACTGGTTCGCCCTGCTCTATGGCTGGGTCTTCATGGGTGCTGCGGCTGTCGAGGCGGGACTTTGGGCGGCGCTTGCGTCGCCATTTCGGCTGTTTTTCGGGGGAGTTTTCCTTTGCAGCGTCCCATTGTTTCTCGTTATCGCTTCCTTTGGGTGTATCCACCATATATATATCGTGAGTTGAGGTGGCTTTCTCCTACCCCATAGGCGCTGGTTCTTGGTCGTCTCCGGCATCGTCGTCCATACCGTCGATGTCTTCGGAGTCGAAGTCTAGCATGTCGGTTAGGTCGTCGACAGTGGCTACAAAGTGGGTGGTGGGTGGGCTTTGAATTTCTTCGTCGTCCGTATCCGAACTGTCCTGACTGTGGTCCGGCCAGGGCTCTCCTGATAATGAGAGATACTTTAGTGAGTTGAGGATGTCGCCAAAAGGCGAGTGCTGAAAGATGTCCGTAGCGGTGAACTCCATGATCGGCGCCCAATCGGATTCGATTGGTAGAGGCGCGGGAGGTTCGGAGTCTGGTGAGGAGTCCGGCACCTCGGAGTCACGAGCTTCACAAGGGACAGGGTCGGTATTTGGTTCTATCGCCATAGAGGTAGCAGCCCCCGAGGTGGTGTCTAAGCACCCATCCTCGATCGGCGCAGTCGGCTCCGAGTTAAGGATCGGAGCGGACTCTTGTGCGGCCTCCAGGGCACTGTCTGGCGGCAGAGCTAGGTCATGCCCATCGAGACAGTGCGGCGCGCTCGGCTGTGGCTCGAATCCGTCGAAGATCAAGTCTCCGCGGATGTCGGCTGTGAAGTTCAAACTTCCAAATCTGACCTGATGGCCAGGGCGTAGCTTTTGATCTGCTCCAGATGGCCGAGCGAATTGGCCCGCAGTGCAGAGCCGCCGAATACAAAGATCTGTCCAGGGAGGAAAGTCTCACCCTGGGCCGCGTTGTTGTTGATGATCGAAGGAGCCATTGGGCCTATGAGCGACGACACAGAGGAACTCTCAATGAAAGTGTAACACCCCAAAAATTTAACCAGGTTTTAGTTATTAAAATTTTGCCAAGAATTTAAAATTTTTGCCTGCAAGAATATATCTGTTGATTTCAAAACTTTTCTTTTAATATTAAGGAGTTTTTCCCAAGTGGATCCTTCCAAAGCATATTGGACTTATTTTCCCTCTCATTTAAAAACATCCCTCAATCAGTAGATTTATTTATAAAATTATTTCACCCTGAGCTTTATTCATTAAATGACTTGTTTTAAAATTTGGAGCTCTTTTTGAACTACAACCATTTGATAAATTCACTTAAAATTCCCACAAAAATTTGGAGATGTCATGAGATGTTTTTAAATCACTTTTATGCAAAAATATATTTCATTCATGAAATATTTTGAGCTCTACACTCAATTTTTCTTCTCTGGTCCAGAGTGCATTTTGCACTACAACCTATTTAAATATTTCTTTAAAACTTCTTCCAAAATTAGGGGAGGTCAGTAGGAGCCTATTATTTCACTTTGTGCAAAAACCTATTTATGTTCTTTGAAAAATTTGAGTGAATCAACCTCATTTTCATTCTGGACCAACTTGATGGTTTGTACAGCAACCATGGTTTTACTTACTCTTTGACCCTTGATTATTTCTCCTACTTGTAGTCCCCCATGTTAAACCCTTAAGTCCAGGAGCATGCACCTTTTGGATTAATTTTGGTTCATGAAATAATGTCATTTATTTCCTGTCCAGAATTGAAGTTCTGCAAAACTTGCACTAACAAGTTTGTGCTTTTCACAAACTAACCTCACCACCCTCTTGTACATCTAAGGAGACCCTGGTCTGGAGAATTTGGCCCCTCCAAGAAAAGCCTAGGTGCCTGTGGCATTTTGTCAAACACCTTAGGGGCATGATCAGTTTTGACATGATTTTTGTTTTGCACTGTGACCTTGCACCTCTGATCAAACTAGCATGTCCACTAGCATCTCAACTAGCCCTAGACTAGAACTGCTAATCCTCAGCTCCAACCAAGCCATCTAGCAGGCCACGGCATTTCGCCGAACAGATGGTGGGCGTGCTCTGGGCGCGCCCAGAGCGTGCATTTGGCACGCCAGTGCGCTCGAGCCGCCGCGTCTCGCCCCGCACCTGTTCCGACTCGTTCCGGCCCTTGGCCAATAGCTGCTAGCACGCCACGTATCCCCCGCACCGCCACGCCACCCCGACCACCCCTGGCACCCCACAGCGCCACCACCAGAGCCCTCTTGGCGGCATGCCCGCGGCCGCATCCACCACCGCCATGGGCAGCACCGCCCCGACCACCACAGCGCGCCAGCTCGCCTCCATGGACAGTGGAGCTTTCGTCGGTAGCTCCTGGAGCCGACCAACCACCGCCACGTCGCCCTGCAGCACAGTACGGTGGTCGCCGACGTTCTTATCCTCGGCCATCGTCGGAACCGCCCCCGATTGCCTATATAAACCCACTCCGAGCTCTTCATGCTGGACATGAACCCTCCTCGATGCCATAGCAAGGCCCCTCTAGCTCCCATTCCTCCAGAGGCCGTCGTTCCCTCCATCTCTGGCAGTTTGGGACGCCGCTGCCCTCCGGTCGATTCCGAGCAACCAGAGCTGCTTCCCCTCCATACTCTCCTCCATTAGCTCCAAATCTACCCCGAGAACCCTTTCCCACTTCCATTTTCACCCGGGAGCCACGGTATGCCGAACGCCATTCCCTCCCGAAGCTTCCCCTCCGCCATGGAGGAAGGTGCTCTCACCCTCAAGCTCCCCCGCGCCCCCAACCACTGCAGATGGATGTGGTTCCTCCTTCCGATCACCCCCATATCGCGAGCGCGTCGAATGGTGGCTTGTGTCGCCGGGGATCGCCATTGGAAATGGCCCGTGTCTCTGTCGAGGCGCGCACGGGGGGGGAGAGAAGATGAACCCGACAGGTGGGGACCACCTGTCGGTGAGCCAACCCAAGCCACTAGTGGCGCAACCCGACCGATACGTTTTTCTCTGGTGGAAGCGTATTTCCGGTAAGTACGCGACCAATCTCAGAAGACGTAGTCCAGGCGAACCGTTTTCCTTTTTCTATTTTTTTTAAAAACAGAACTTTGACTAAACTTGACTGGTTATAACTTTTTAAATATAACTCCAAATGAATTAATTCTTTTTCCTACATCTCTCAAATATTGTCTAGTTTATTTTAAGATTTATTTGAAAAAATTTCAGAACAACTTTTTGCGCTGTTTTTATTTTGTGTGTTAATTCTTTTATATTGCTAAAATAGGATTTTTGGAAGAGAAGAGAAATGTTTCAAGTTTTGGAGTGCACCCTGCCTTTCCACACATTGAAGGCAAGCATTTTGAACCCCGGCATAATATTTTTGTGTGTTCGATGACACGTTTATAACATCACCTCACTTCGGAGAAACTTGTTATTTCATGTGACATGATCATATGCATGGGTGCATGTTATTGATTTCCATGCTATTGGAAATGAACACACTTGTGATGATAATCACCCTCATGTGCCTTGCATGCATACCGGCAGGAACCCGGGAAAACCTCTGCCTTGGGTAGGCATGAGTTTGTCGCCGGTCTCCGTCGGGACGGTTATGTCTGGTATGGCATGGCCAGGTGATATGAGCGGTGACTCTGTTGGTTGAAATATATTCGTTATGCTAATCATGTAGGGAATACTTAAACCTCCTGAGTCGACCGTAGATCGAGTCTTGTTCCAGTAACCCCCATACTTGTTTCGTACTACCACTCGTCTCTACAGCAAGTAGAGTACGGTTCAGTAAGTTGTCAACCTCTTTCTAGCACACACCGTACAAAGAGGCCAGGGTGGAAGATACCGGTTGTAGCTGGTAGGCAGGCCACCTGGTCCAGGGGCATGGGTGTTTCCGGTTGGGACCGAGAGGGGGGCACCCCTTAGAGCGCGCGGTATAAATTTGATCCCATGCTACGCGAGGTTGTAGCCTCCCCACTTAGAGTTTTGCTTGACAGGTGTCATGGGTGATTCCAGACACCGGTGAGTTAAGCTGGTGTGTGCAAGTTAGGTGTGTTTTCAACAAAAAGACCGTAGACGGAATTAGTCCCGATGGACTAAAGAAATCTATTACTCGTGGGTAAAGAGTACCCCCTCTGCAGAGATTAAACCTATTCGAATAGCCGTGTCCATGGTTAAGGATTACAGTCTGGGATGGGTCAGGTATCGGTCTTAGCGTCGGTCTTCGGAGGTAAAACGGTTAACCAGAAATGGAATTACTGCTTGTGACTTGTGATAACTATGATTATTATTATTATTGACTAACCTGTGATATTATTGTTATTATCGAGTATCTCTGGGATGGTCCTATCTCCGGGATATTCACTATGATTGTTTCTTTTGAAGCCCTTTATGTGGCGTCGCTCAGACGCCCGACTGTGGCATTTCTTTTAAAGCCCTTTATGTGGCGTCGCTCAGACGCCCGACTGTGGCATTTCTTTTAAAGCCCTTTATGTGGCGTCGCTCAGACGCCCGACTGTGGTATTTCTTTTAAAGCCCTTTATGTGGTGTCGCTCAGACGCCCGACTGTGGCATTCTTTTTAAAGCCCTTTATGTGGTGTCGCTAAGACGCCCGACTGTGGCATTGCTTGTTATTTATTTCATAAATTTTAATACTACTATGTTATTGCAATTTTATAAATAACTTGCTTGCACGTATCCGAGATTTATTTATCTTTTGTGACTGACGTCATGAGCATAAAATATTTTTAGAACATCATTGTTATATTATACCTGTGTTCATAATGTTTGCGAGTACATTCAAAGTACTCACTGGCTTGTCCCTGGCTATTGTCTTGGCCAGATTTTTCTTGCACGGAGAGGAGCGACGCGATGCCAGCCCCGGAACCCACTCAAGGGAGATAGCAGCCTCGCGAAGATAGGAGTTAACCTGGTCAGCTGTTCCTGTGGGAATTGGAGTCCCATAGACACTGATGATTCACAACCCGCTTCCGCCATCAACCACTAGAAACCATTTGTTGTACTCACAGGCCAGAACGGTCTTGTACTACATATTTTGTATTTTGCTTGGAATTTCTGTATCAAGTTGGAGCCTCATCAGCTAACAGTAATCCTGGGGCTGATGAGCACGACGGTCTTTTCTGGAAATTTATTACCCGGAAAACCCGGTCGTGACAGAAAGCAGCAATGTCGGTGTCAAAACCGGCGGATCTCGGGTAGGGGGTCCTGAACTGTGCGTCTAGGCGGATGGTAACAGGAGACAAGGGAAACGATGTTTTACCCAGGTTCGGGCCCTCTCGATGGAGGTAAAACCCTACGTCCTGCTTGATTAATATTGATGATATGGGTAGTACAAGAGTAGATCTACCACGAGATCAAGGAGGCTAAACCCTAAAAGCTAGCCTATGGTATGATTGTTGTTCGTCCTATGGACTAAAACCCTCCAGTTTATATAGACAACGGAGGGGGCTAGGGTTACACAGAATCGGTTACAATGGTAGGAGATCTACATATCCGTATCGCCAAGCTTGCCTTCCACGCCAAGGAAAGTCCCATCCGGACACGGGACGAAGTCTTCAATCTTGTATCTTCATAGTCTTAGAGTCTGGCAGATGATGATAGTTCGGCTATCCGGACACCCCCTAGTCCAGGACTCCCTCATATACCCAATGGTTTCCTTGGGGTATCCTATGAAGACGCATTTTTCCGACTTGGGTTCGAGCTTTTCAGGTTGAAGTTTCTTGACATAAGCATCGCATCCCCAAACTTTTAGAAATGACAGCTTAGGTTTCTTCCCAAACCATAATTCATACGGTGTCATCTCAACGGATTTAGACGGAGCCCTATTTAAAGTGAATGTAGCTGTCTCTAGAGCGTATCCCCAAAATGATAGCGGTAAATCGGTAAGAGACATCATAGACCGCACCATATCCAATAGAGTGCGATTACGACGTTCGGACACACCGCTACGCTGAGGTGTTCCAGGCGGCGTGAGTTGTGAATTGATTCCACATTTCCTTAAGTGCGTACCAAATTCGTGACTTAAATATTCTCCTCCACGATCTGATCGTAGGAACTTTATCTTTTGGTCACGTTGATTCTCTACCTCATTCGGAAATTCCTTGAACTTTTCAAAGGTCTCAGACTTGTGTTTCATCAAGTAGACATACCCATATCTACTCAAGTCATCAGTGAGAGTGAGAACATAACGATATCCTCCGCGAGCCTCAACGCTCATTGGACCGCACACATCGGTATGTATGATTTCCAATAAGTTGGTTGCTCCCTCCATTGTTCCGGAGAACGGAGTCTTGGTCATTTTGCCCATGAGGCATGGTTCGCATGTGTCAAATGATTCATAATCGAGAGACTCTAAAAGTCCATTGGCATGGAGCTTCTTCATGCGCTTGACACCAATGTGACCAAGGCGGCAGTGCCACAAGTATGTGGGACTATCATTATCAACTTTACATCTTTTGGTATTCACACTATGAATATGTGTAACATTATGTTCGAGATTCATTAAGAATAAACCATTGACCATCGGGGCATGACCATAAAACATATCTCTCATATAAATAGAACAACCATTATTTTCGGGTTTAAATGAGTAGCCATCTCGTATTAAACGAGATCTAGATACAATGTTCATGCTCAAACTTGGCACTAAATAACAATTATTGAGGTTTAAAACTAATCCCGTGGGTAAATGTAGAGGCAGCGTGCCGACGGCGATCACATCGACCTTGGAACCATTCCTGATGCGCATCGTCACCTTGTCCTTCGCCAGTCTCCGCTTATTCTGCAGCTCCTGTTGTGAGTTACAAATATGAGCAACAGCACCGGTATCAAATACCCAGGAGTTACTACGATTACTGGTAAGGTACACATCAATTACATGTATATCAAATATACCTTTAGTGTTGCCGGCCTTCTTGTCCGCTAAGTATTTGGGGCAGTTCCGCTTCCAGTGACCCTTCCCTTTGCAATAAAAGCACTCAGTCTCAGGCTTGGGTCCATTCTTTGACTTCTTCCCGGCAATTGGCTTACCGGGCGCGGCAACATCCTTGCCGTCCTTCTTGAAGTTCTTCTTGCCCTTGCCCTTCTTGAACTTGGTGGTTTTATTGACCATCAACACTTGATGTTATTTCTTGATTTCTACCTCTGCTGACTTCAGCATTGAAAATACTTCAGGAATAGTTTTCACCATCCCCTGCATATTGTCGTTCATCACAAAGCTCTTGTAGCTCGGTGGGAGCGACTGAAGGATTCTATCAATGACCGCCTCGTCCGGGAGGTTAATGTCCAGCTGGGACAGGCGGTTGTGCAACCCAGACATTTTGAGTATGTGCTCACTGACAGAACTGTTTTCCTCCATCTTACAACTATAGAACTTGTCGGAGACTTCATATCTCTCGACCCGGGCATGAGCTTGGAAAACCATTTTCAGCTCCTCGAACATCTCATATGCTCCGTGTTGCTCAAAACGCTTTTGGAGCCCCGGTTCTAAGCTGTAAAGCATGCCGCACTGAACGAGGGAGTAATCATCAGCACGTGACTACCAAGCGTTCATAACGTCTTGGTTCTCTGGGATGGGTGCTTCACCTAGCGGTCCTTCTAGGACATATGCTTTCTTGGCAGCTATGAGGATGATCCTCAGGTTCCGGACCCAGTCCGTATAGTTGCTGCCATCATCTTTCAGCTTGGTTTTCTCTAGGAACGCGTCGAAGTTCATGTTGACATGAGCGTTGGCCATTTGATCTACAAGACATGTTTGCAAAGGTTTTAGACTAAGTTCATGATAATTAAGTTCATCTAATCAAATTATTTAATGAACTCCCACTCAGATTTGACATCCCTCTAGTCATCTAAGTGTTACACGATCCGAGTCGACTAGGCCGTGTCCGATCATCATGTGAGACGGACTAGTCATCATCGGTGAACATCTCCATGTTGATCGTATCTTCCATACGACTCATGTTCGACCTTTCGGTCTCTGTGTTCCGAGGCCATGTCTGTACATGCTAGGCTCGTCAAGTTTAACCCTAAGTGTTTTGCATGTGTAAAACTGTCTTACACCCGTTGTATGTGAACATAAGAATCTATCACACCCGATCATCACGTGGTGCTTCGAAACGACAAACTTTAGCAACGGCGCACAGTTAGGGGAGAACACTTTCTTGAAATTGTTATAAGGGGTCATCTTATTTACTACCATCGTTCTAAGTAAACAAGATGCATAAACATAATAAACATCACATGCAATTATATAATAGTGACATGATATGGCCAATATCATATAGCTCCTTTGATATCCATCTTCGGGGCTCCATGATCATCTTCGTCACCGGCATGACACCATGATCTCCATCATCATGATCTCCATCATCGTGTCTTCATGAAGTTGTCACGCCAACGACTACTTCTACTTCTATGGCTAACGCGTTTAGCAATAAAGTAAAGTAATTTACATGGCGTTCTTCAATGACACGCAGGTCATACAAAAATAAAGACAACTCCTATGGCTCCTGCCGGTTGTCATACTCATCGACATGCAAGTCGTGATTCCTATTACAAGAACATGATCTCATACATCAGAATATATCATTCATCATTCATCACAACTTCTTGCCATATCACATCACAAGACAATTGCTGCAAAAACAAGTTAGACGTCCTCTAATTGTTGTTGCATCTTTTACGTGGCTGCAATTGGGTTCTAGCAAGAACGTTTTCTTACCTACGAATAACCACAACGTGATTTTGTCAACTTCTATTTACCCTTCATAAGGACCCTTTTCGTCGAATCCGCTCCAACTAAAGTGGGAGAGACAGACACCCGCTAGCCAAATTATGCAACTAGTGCATGTCAGTCGGTGGAACCTGTCTCACGTAAGCGTACGTGTAAGGTCGGTCCGGGCCGCTTCATCCCACAATACCGCTGAAGCAAAATAAGACTAGTAGCGTCAAGCAAGTTGACAAGATCTACGCCCACAACAGTTTTGTGTTCTACTCGTGCAATAGAGAACTACACATAGACCTAGCTCATGATGCCACTGTTGGGGAACGTTGCAGAAAATAAAAAATTTGCTACGGTTTCACCAAGATCCATCTATGAGTTCATCTAAGCAACGAGTGATAGGAGTGCATCTACATACCTTTGTAGATTGCGAGCGGAAGCGTTCAAGAGAATGGGGATGATGGAGTCGTACTCGCCGTGATCCAAATCACCGATGACCAAGTGCCGAACGGACAGCACCTCCGCGTTCAACACACGTACAGAGCGGATGACGTCTCCCGCACCTTGATCCAGCAAGGAGGAGGGAGAGGTTGAGGAAGAAGGCTCCAACAGCAGCACGACGGCGTGGTGGTGATGGAGTGGCAGATCTCCGGCAGGGCTTCGCCAAGCTCACGCGGAGGAGGAGATGTGTTGGGGAGGGGAGGGGCTGCGCCTTGGATGTTGTGTGCAGCCCTCCCCTCGCCCCTCTATTTATAGGGGAAGGGGAAGGGGCCGGCCCCCTTTAGATGAGATCTAGAGGGGGGGCGGCGGCCAAGGGAGGGCGCTTGCCCCCCAAGCAAGGGGGGCGCCCCCCCTAGGGTTTCCCCCCAACCCTAGAAGCATGGGCCCAAGGGGGGGTGCGCCCAGCCCTCCAGGGTTTCCCTGCCCCCTACGGCCCATGAGGCCCTCCGAGAGAGGTGGCCCTTCCCGGTGGACCCCCGGAACCCCTCCGGTGGCCCCGGTACAATACCGATATACCCCCGAAACTTTCCGGTGACCATATGACAACTTCCCATATATAAATCTTCACCTCCGGACCATTCCGAAACTCCTCGTGACGTCCGGGATCTCATCCGGGACTCCGAACAACATTCGGTAATCACATAAAAGTCTTCCTAATAACCCCAGCGTCACCGAACCTTAAGCGTGTAGACCCTACGGGTTCGGGAGACACGCAGACATGACCGAGACGGCTCTCCGGTCAATAACCAACAGCGGGATCTGGATACCCATGTTGGCTCCCACATGCTCCTCGATGATCTCATTGGATGAACCATGATGTCGAGGATTCAATCAAACCCGTATACAATTTCCTTTGTCAATCGGTACGTTACTTGCCCGAGACTCGATCGTCGGTATCCCAATACCTCGTTTAGTCTTGTTACCGGCAAGTCACTTTAATCGTACCGTAATGCATGATCCCGTGACCAAACACTTGGTCACTTTGAGCTCATTATGATGATGCATTACCGAGTGGGCCCAGAGATACCTCTCCGTCATACGGAGTGACAAATCCTAGTCTCGATCCGTGTAAACCCAACAGACACTTTCAGAGATACTTGTAGTGCACCTTTATAGTCACCCAGTTACGTTGTGACGTTTGGTACACCCAAAGCACTCCTACGGTATCCGGGAGTTACACGATCTCATGGTCTAAGGAAAAGATACTTGACATTGGAAAAGCTCTAGCAAAATGAACTACACGATCTTGTGCTATGCTTAGGATTGGGTCTTGTCCATCACATCATTCTCCTAATGATGTGATCCCGTTATGAACGACATCTAATGTCCATAGTCAGGAAATCATGACTATCTGTTGATCAACGAGCTAGTCAACTAGAGGCTTACTAGGGACATATTATGGTCTATGTATTCACACGTGTATTACGATTTCCAGATAATACAATTATAGCATGAATAAAGACAATTATCATGAACAAGGAAATATAATAATCCTTTTATTATTGCCTCTAGGGCATATTTCCAACAACTTCTTCTCTCTTTTTGGATCTCAATACAATGTTCTCCCTCTCTCTTGTGGAGATCTATTTGATGTAAACTCTTTTTGCGGTGTGTTTGTTGAGATCCGATGAATTGTGGGTTTATGATCAAGTTTATCTATGAATAATATTTGAATCTTCTCTGAATTCTTTTATGTATGATTGAGTTATCTTTGCAAGTCTCTTCGAATTATCAGTTTGGTTTGGCCTACTAGATTGATCTTTCTTGCAATGGGAGAAGTGCTTAGCTTTGGGTTCAATCTTGCGGTGTCCTTACCCAGTGATAGAAAGGGTTGCAAGGCACGTATTGTATTGTTGCCATCAAGGATAACAAGATGGGGTTTATATCATATTGCTTGAGTTTATCCCTCTACATCATGTCATCTTGCTTAATGCGTTACTTTGTTCTTATGAACTTAATACTCTAGATGCAGGCAGGAGACGGTCGATGTGTGGAGTAATAGTAGTAGATGCAGGCAGGAGTCGGTCTACTTGTTGCGGACGTGATGCCTATATACATGATCATGCCTAGATAATATCATAATTATTCGCTTTTCTATCAATTGCTCGATAGTAATTTGTTCGCCCACCGTAATACTTATGCTATCTTGAGAGAAGCCACTAGTGAAACCTATGGCCCCCGGGTCTATCTTGTATCATATTTGCTTCCAATTTACTTTTATTTGCATCTTTACTTTTTGCATCTATATTATAAAATAACAAAAATATATTTATCTTATCTTACTATCTTTATTAGATCTCACTTTTGCAAGTGGTCGTGAAGGGATTGACAACCCCTTTATTGCGTTGGTTGTGAGTTCTTTGTTTGTTTGTGTAAGTGCGTGGGACTTTTGAGGAGCCTCCTACTGGATTGATACCTTGGTTCTCAAAAACTCAGGGAAATACTTACGCTACAATTGCTGCATCACCCTCTCCTCTTCGAGGAAAACCAACGCAAGCTCAAGACATAGCAGACACCGCCACGCAGTTGTCTACTTTAAAATATAGGTCGTGTTGTTTTCTCGAGGCCACTGCCAATGCCTTCTAGTGATTTTTCCTCTATAATGTTAATATGCAATCTGATGTTCAGTTTACAGTTTGGTCATCTGAAATGTAATGTTCAGTTAACACTTTGGTCTTCTGAAATGTAATGTTCAGTTAACAGTTTGGTCCAACAATTGCTACATTTCATAGTAGTGTTCTGAAGCATTCTTTGTTTTGTTTATTGTCTTATCTTCTAGTACATGTTTCTACTATGCAATGTCATGCTCAGTTAACTATTTTGGTTCATTCGGTCTGCTGTCCATTTAACTGTTTAGTTCAGTTCTGCAATTTGATTTTCATTTGCTGTGGGTACAATTTTGTATTGTTACGCATGTGAAATAAATCGAATTTGGTTGTACTCAATACATATTCTACTGATAGTATGACAACTCTCAGTTAACCTGATCAAGATCTTCCTTATGTGTGTTGCAGGGAAAGAATGGGAGACATTGCGGTTTACCATCGAGGTTTGTCAAGCATGGTCCTTTGGCTAATAGCACATTATTATACAGTTGCAGGAATCATTCTAATATTTAGGTTTCTTACAATTTGGGCTTGCACATGTAGGTCCTGTTGTCAGAGGCCTAGACCCACTGTTCGGCCCATTTTGCATATGGGGAAATGAGATGTCCATGAATATCAGTCAAGTTAAGAAACTCAAAAAGATTGTTAGGATGAAGAAACTTGCGACGAATAACAGCAAGATCTTTGTTTGCACGATGAAGAAGACATCAGTCAACTATAGGATGGTACTAACTCCTTTACCTTGTTTTTACCCCTTGCGCCATTTCAAAATTTATAGCAGCGATCTATGCATATCTTTGTTTTCAGTACTTTGCAAAGCAGTTCACCGATGATTACCGCATGGTCAAGAGGCGAGGAAGGTATTCATTCAACACCCACGGTACAATATTGAAGTCTTGCTGAAGAGGATGAAGGTTGGGCGGGCAATTATCCATAGCCACTGTCCTAAAGTTGCAAGGACATTCAACATCACTGAAGGCTCAATATTTGCCTTCCGCTTCTGCTGTTTCCCAGATGAGATTCATCTGTCCATTTATCGTGTATGATGCTACTTTCCAAAGGTTTTTTATGTTGCATGTGAAACTTGGTGTTGTTGTGTAATGGCGGAACTGAGTGCCGAAGCTATCTGATGTAATTCGATTATGAAATTCTGGTTGCTATTATACGGATATGAAATATATGGTGTGTTTTTATAAGAAATATCAATTTGATTAGTACATGCATTATCAATAATAGGCTAATAACCCTGCTTATTGATGTTTTCTATTGCAGACAGTTACTCAGACAGCACCGTGAGCGATGAACTCAAATAACCCACACGGTTTCTACAAAGTAGCCGTGTTCGATCAACTAACAATCACACACGACTTCCGGTAGAGAACTGTTTGTGTTAGGCCACCTTGCACAAACGTTTCCACACAAAAACTGTGTGTGATATACATACAGACGGAAATGTTTTTCTGGGATTCACCACGTGGGATGTACATACAAACGGAAACAATTGGGTTTCGATGCCCCGCCAGATCGCACACGAGCTCATTTTGCCCCAGCCTGTGTGCCAGGAGGGCCTATCCCCGACGGTTTCTGGGTCGTGTGGGAAGGACCCCCCCCCCCTATCGCCCACACTCACTTGGAGATGGTTCCAAATGCCCCCACAGAAAGGGGTTAAAAACCGTTTGTATAGCAGGTCTCTGCACCAGTGAAGGAAACTATCATTAATAGGTTATGGGTCATCGAGAATATTTTCAAGCCTAGACAAGTTATCAGCCACAGGGTTCTCCGCTCCTTTTCTATCAGTGATATGCAAATCAAATTCTTGTAGCAAGAGAACCCACCGAATGAGTCTAGGTTTAGCATCTTTATTTTCTAGAAGATATTTTATAGCATCAGCATCAGTGTGAACAATCACTTTGGAATCAACAATGTAGGATCTAAATTTATCACAAGCAAACACCACTGCTAAGAATTCTTTTTCAGTAGTAGCATAATTTCATTGAGCACTGTCTAAAGTTTTACTAGCATAGTGAATAACATTCAGTTTCTTATCAACTCTTTGTCCTAGGACAACACTAACAGCATAATCACTAGCATCACACATAATTTCAAAAGGCAAGTTCCAATCAGGAGGTTGAACAATAGGTGCAGAAATTAAGGCTTTCTTTAGTGTTTCGAAGGCTTCCAAACAATTATCATCAAAAACAAAAGGGATATCCTTCTGCAAAAGATTTGTAAGAGGCCTAGAAATTTTAGAAAAGTCTTCGATAAATCTCCTATAGAAACCAGCATGACCAAGGAAACTACGAACACCTTTGATATCTTTAGGACATGGCATTTTCTCAATTGCATCAACCTTGGCTTTTTCCACCTAAATACCTCTTTTAGAAATTTTATGGCCCAAAACAATACCTTCGTTAACCATAAAGTGGCACTTCTTCCAATTCAAGACAAGATTTGTTTGCTCACATCTCTGCAAAACTTGATCAAAATTGCTTATACAATCATCAAAAGACTTCCCATAAACAGAAAAGTCATCCATGAAAACCTCAGCAATCTTTTCACAAAAATCAGAGAATATAGCAGTCATACATCTTTCAAAGGTAGCAGGTGCATTGCATAAACCAAAATTCATACGTCTATAAGCATAAGTTCCAAAACGACAAGTAAAAGTGGTCTTTTCTTGATCAGGTTGAGAAAACAGGTATTTGTGGAAAACCAGAATACCCCTCAAGGAACCAAAAATGTGTGTGCTTAGATAATATTTCTAGAATTTGATCAGTAAAAGGCAGAGGGTAATGATCTTTTCTAGTTGCCTTGTTTAATTTTCTAAAATCAATTACCATTCTATAGCCTGTGACATTTCTTTGTGGCATAAGTTCATTCTTATCATTAGGAACTACAGTAATACCTCCCTTCTTAGGGATAAAATGAACAGGACTTACCCATCTACTATCAGCTATAGGATAGATTATACTTGTTTCCAGAAGTTTTAATATTTATGTTCTTACCACTTCTTTCATCTTTGAATTTAACCGATGTTGGTGATCAACAACGGGTATAGCATCAGGTTCCATATTAATCTTGTGCTGGCTGCAACCTCTTGAGCTTGCATTGGTTTTCCATTGAAGAGGAAAGGATGATGTAGCAAAGTAGCATAAGTATTTCCCTCAGTTTTGTGAACCAAGGTATCAATCCAGTAGGAGACGACACACAAGTCACTGAATACCTGCACAAACAATCAAGAACTTGCAACCAACACGATAAAGGGCTTGTCAATCCCTTCATGGTCACTCGCAAAAGTGAGATCTGATAGAGATAGATAAACGGTGAAGTAAATATTTTTGGTATTTTTGGTATATAGATTGGAAAGTAAAGATTGCAAAATAATAGATCGGAAACTAGCAAGATGTAAACGAGATTCAATAATATGAAAAAGAGGCCCGGGGGCCATAGCTTTCACTAGTGGCATCTCTCGAGATAGCATATATTATGGTGGGTGAACAAATTACTGCCGAGCAATTGATAGAAAAGCGCATAGTTATGACGACATCTAACGCAATGATCATGAACATATGCATCACGTCCGTGTCAAGTAGACCGACTCCTGCCTGCATCTACTACTATTACTCCACACATCGACCGCTATCCAGCATGCATCTAGAGTGTTAAGTTCATAAAGAACGGAGTAACGCATTAAGCAAGATGACATGATGTAGAGGAATTAACTCAAGCAATATGATGAAAACCCCATCTTGTTATCCTCGATGGCAACAATACAATACGTGCCTTGCTGCCCCTATTGTCACTGGGAAAGGACGCTGCAAGATTGAACCCAAAGCTAAGCACTTCTCCCATGGCAAGAAAGATCAATCTAGTAGGCCGAACTAAACTGATAATTCAAAGAGACTTGCAAAGATATCAAATCATGCATATAAGAATTCAGAGAAGAACCAAATAATATTCATAGATAATCTTGTTCATAAATCCACGATTCATCGGATCTCGGCAAACACACCGCAAAAGAATATTACATCGAATAGATCTCCAAAAACATCGAGGAGAACTTTGTATTGAGAATCAAAGAGAGAGAGGAAGCCATCTAGCTAATAACTATGGAACCGAAGGTCTGTGGTAAACTAGTCGCGCTTCATTAGAGAGGTAATGGTGTTGATGTAGAAGCCATCCATGATCGAATCCCCCTCTGGCAGATCACCCAAAAAGGACCCAAGATGGGATGTCACGGGTACAGAAGGTTGCGGCGGTGGAGAAGTGGTTTCGTGGCTCCTCCTGATGTTTTTAGGGTATAAGAGTATATATAGGCGAAATAACTAGGTCGGTGGAGCTACAAGAGGCCCACGAGGGTGGGGGGCACGCCTACCCCCCGGGTGTGCCCTCCTACCTTGTGGACGCCTCGTTGCGTCTCCGACTTCATCCCCAAGTCTTCTGGTTTGCTTTCGGTCCAAGAAAGATCATCGCGAAGGTTTCATTTCGTTTGGACTCCATTTGGTATTCCTTTTCTCAAAACTCTAAAATAGGCAAAAAAAATAGAAACTGGCACTGGGCCCTCAGTTAATAGGTTAGTCCCAAAAATAATATAAAATAGCTTATTAAAGCCCATTAAAAATCCAAAACAGATAATATAATAGCATGGAACAATCAAGGATTATAGATACGTTGGAGACGTATCAAGCATCCCCAAGCTTAATTCCTGCTCGTCCTAGAGTTGGTAAATGATAAAAACAGAATTTTTGATGTGGAATGCTACCTAACATTTTTATAGTTGTAATTTTATTTATTGTGGCATGAATGCTGAGATCCGAAAGATTCAAGACAAAACTTTAATATTGACATAAAAACAATAATACTTCAAGCATACTAACAAAGCAATCATGTCTTCTCAAAATAACATGGCCAAAGAAAGCTATCCCTACAAAATCATATAGTCTGGCTATGCTCTATCTTCATCACACAAAATATTTAAATCATGCACAACCCCGATGACAAGCCAAGTAATTGTTTCATACTTTTTATGTTCTCAAACTTTTTCAATCTTCACGCAATACATGAGCGTGATCCATGGATATAGCACCAGAGGTGGAATAGAAGGGTGGTTGGAGAAGACAAAAAGGAGGAAGATAGTCTCACATCAACTAGGCGTATCAACGGGCTATGGAGATGCCCATCAATAGATATCAATGTGAGTGAGTAGGGATTGCCATGCAACGGATGCACTAGAGCTATAAGTGTATGAAAGCAAAACAAAAAAACTAAGTGGGTATGCATCCAACTTGCTTGATCACGAAGACCTAGGGCACTTTGACGAAGCCCATCATTGGAATATACAAGCCAAGTTCTATAATGAAAAATTCCCGCTATTATATGAAGGTGACAACATAGCAGACTCTCTATCATGAAGATCATGGTGCTACTTTGAAACACAAGTGTGTAAAAAGGATAGTAAAATTGCCCCTTCTCTCTTTTTCTCTCATTTTTTTGTTTGGGCCTTTTCTCTTTTTTATGGCCTCTTTTTTTCACCCGGAGTCTCATCCTGACTTGTGGGGGAATCATAGTCTCCATCATCGTTTCCTCACATGGGATAATGCTCTAATAATGAAGATCATCACACTTTTATTACTTACAACTCAAGAATTACAACTCAATACTTAAAACAAAATATGACTCTATGTGAATGCCTCCGACGGTGTAGCGGGATGTGCAATGATTCAAGAGTGACATGTACGAAAAATTATGAAGGGTGGCTTTGCCACAAATACGATGTCAACTACATGATCATGCAAAGCAATACGACAATGATGGAGCGTGTCATAATAAACGGAACGGTGGAAAGTTGCATGGCAATATATCTCGGAATGGCTATGGAAATGCCATAATAGGTAGGTATGGTGGCTGTTTTGAGGAAGGTACATGGTGGGTGTATGGTATCGACGAAAGTTGCGCGACACAAGAGAGGCTAGCAATGGTGGAAGGGTGAGAGTGTGTATAATCCATGGACTCAACATTAATCATAAAGAACTCACATACTTATTGAAAAAATCTATTAGTTATCGAAACGAAGTACTATGTGCATGCTCCTAGGGGGATAGATTGGTAGGAAAAGACCATCGCGTGACCCCGACCGCCACTCATAAGGAAGACAATCTATAAATAAAACATGTTCCAACTTCATCACATAAAGGTTCACCATACAGGCATGCTACGGGAATCACAAACTTTATCACAAGTATCTCTCAAATTCACAACTACTCTACTAGCATGACTCTAATATCACCATCTTCATATCTCAAAATAATCATAAAGAATCAAACTTCTCATAGTATTCAATGCACTTTATATGAAAGTTTTTTATATCCATCTTGGATGCCCATCATATTCGGACTAATTTTATAACCAAAGCAAATTACCATGCTGTTCTAAAAGACTCTGAAAATAATATAAGTGAAGCATGAGAGTTGAACAATTTCTATAAAATAAAACCACCGCCGTGCTCTAAAAAGATATAAGTGAAGCACTAGAGCAATATTGTCTAACTAAAAAGATATAAGTGAATCACATAGAGTATTCTAGTAAATCACGATTCATGCATGTCTCTCCCAAAAGGTGTGTGCAGCAAGGAAGATTGTGGTGAACTAAAAGGAAAAGACTCAAATCATAGAAGACGCTCCAAGCAAAACACATATCATGTGGTGAATAAAAATATAGCCTCAAGTAAAGTTACCGATAGACGAAGACAAAAGAGGATATGCCTTCCGGGGCATCCCCAAGCTTAGGCTTTTGGTTGTCCTTGAATTTTACCTTGGGGTGCCTTGGTCATCCCCAAGCTTAAGCTCTTGCCACTCCTTATTCCAAAATCCATCACATCCTTACCCAAAACTTGAAAACTTCACAACACAAAGCTTCAACAGAAAATTTCATGAGCTCCGTTAGTATAAGAAAATAAATCACCACTTCAAGGTACTGTAATGAACTCATTCTTTATTCATATTGGTGTAAAACCTACTATATTCCAACTTCTCTATGGTTGATACCCCCCGATACTACTCATAGATTCATCAAAATAAGCAAACAACACACAAAAACAGAATCTGTCAAAAAAAGAATAGTCTGTAGTAATCTGTAACTTTAGAATACTTATGTAACTCCAAAAATTCTAAAATAAATTGGTGGACGTGAGGAATTTGTCTATTAATCTTATGCATAAACAGTCAACCTAAAAGCACTCTTCTGTAAAAATGACAGCTATTCTCGTGAGCGCAAAAGTTTCTGTTTTTTACTGCAAGATCGCATTGACTTCACCCAAGTCTTCCCAAAGGTTCTACTTGGCACAAACACTAATTAAAACATAAAACCACATCTAACCAGAGGCTAGATAAATTATTTATTACTAAACAGGAGCAAAAATTAAAGAACAAAAATAAAATTGGGATGCCTCCCAACAAGCGCTATCGTTTAACACCCTAGCTAGGCATAAAAACAAGAATAGATCCAAGAATTGCCATAATAATGATAGGGAAAATCTTGAAAACTCATCTCGCACTCCCTACGTTCAGCAGAAATTTTTCTTTGAGGCAAGCAAAAGTAATCAAAATGGCTAAATTTAATGGGACAGAAGTCCCCAAGATCAAGCTCGGGAGGAATTGGTTCCTCCTTTGGCCCTTCATATTGTTTTAACCAACTCATCATTGTAAGCGTTATTTTGGCAAAAAGTCATGAGCCTTTGTTCAAGAGGAAAACCCAACCCGTTGTTCTGAATAGCAAAATTATCATTAAGTTCAAAAATTCTATCAACTAGAACATCGGTAGGAACCCTCTTTCTAAGATTTTCATTATAAGCAACATGATCTAAGGATCGTAAACGCATTATGTCTTCTTGATTTAAAAGAATTGCTTCTATGGGAGGATGACCGGCGTCCACCCTATAATGCACAAAAATTTCATTAGCCTCTTTCATTATAAATCTAAACTTGTGTGCTAGAAAGATGGTAGCGGCTCGCTTAACAGAAGAATGCTCAATATTAGAAAACTCTAGAAAAAATCATTTGTATGCAAGGATGCATGTGAATAAATTGCCTTTCAAGTTCAACTATGAGCAAAGATATAGCCTCTGCAAGACTACTAGTTTTATGAAGAATAGACCCGCCCATAGTGGGCAAAGCACGAGCACAAGTAAAGAAATCTTGAATAACCCCTTTTCCAAGAATATTACCACTACCAATGCGGAACTTTTTAATGTGCAAAATAGTAGGTTCTTTGTGAGGATTAACACAAGCATCAAAGTTCCCCCCATCGTTACTACTATCCTATTCAACGATAACCTCCCCAATTTCAGACATGAAGGCAACAAACGAGCACACAAGAAGCAAGTGAAAAGAGACAAACAGAAGAGGGGCGAAGAAAAGGCAAAGGTTTTCAAAAATCGTTTTAGAAGTGGGGGAGAGGAAAACGAGAGGCGAATGGCGAATAATGTAATGCAAGGGAGAAGAGTTTACGATGGGTACTTGGTATGGCTTGACTTGGCGTAGATCTCCCTGGCAACGGCGCCAGAAATCCTTCTTGCTACCTCTTGAGCTTGTGTTGGTTTTCCCTTGAAGAGGAAAGGGTGATGCAGCAAAGTAGCATAAGTATTCCCTCAGTTTTGAGAACCAAGGTATCAATCCAGTAGGAGACGACGCAGAAGTCACCGAATACCTACACAAAAAAGCAAGAACTTGCAACCAATGCGATAAAGGGGTTGTCAATCCCTTCACGGTCACTCGCAAAAGTGAGATCTGATAGAGATAGATACACGGTAAAGTTAGTATTTTTGGTATTTTTGGTTTATAGATTGGAAAGTAAAGATTGCAAAATAATAGATCGGAAACTAGCAAGATGTAAACAAGGTTCAATAATATAGAAAAGAGACCCGGGGGCCATAGGTTTCACTAGTGGCTTCTCTCGAGATAGCATATATTATGGTGGGTGAACAAATTATTGCCGAGCAATTGATAGAAAAGCGCATAGTTATGACAACATCTAAGGCAATGGTCATGAACATAGGCATCATGTCTGTGTCAAGTAGACTGACTCCTGCCTGCATCTACTACTATTACTCCACGCATCGACCGCTATCCAGCATGCATCTAGAGTATTAACTTCATAAATAATGGAGTAACGCATTAAGCAAGATGACATGATGTAGAGGAATTAACTCAAGCAATATGCTGAAAACCCCATCTTGTTATCCTTGATGGCAACAATACAATACGTGCGTTGCTGCCCCTACTGTCACTGGGAAAGGACACCGCAAGATTGAACCCAAAGCTAAGCACTTCTCCCATGGCAAGAAAGATCAATCTAGTAGGTCAAACTAAACCGATAATTCAAAGAGACTTGCAAAGATATCAAATCATGCATATAAGAATTCAGAGAAGAACCAAATAATATTCATAGATAATATTGTTCATAAATCCACAACTCATCAGATCTCGGCAAACACACCGCAAAATAATATTACATGGAATAGATCTCCAAGAACATCGAGGAGAACTTTGTATTGAGAATCAAAGAGAGAGAAGAAGCCATCTAGCTAATAACTATGGACCCAAAGGTCTTCGGTAAACTACTCACGCTTCATCGGGGAGGTAATGGTGTTGATGTAGAAGCCCTCCATGATCAAATCCCCTCCGGCAGATCGACGGAAAAGGCCCCAAGATGGGATCTCACGGGTACAGAAGGTTGCGTCGGTGGAAAAGTGGTTTCGTGGATCCCCCTGATGTTATTAGGGTATAAGAGTATATATAGGCGAAAGAACTAGGTCGGTGGAGCTACGAGGGGCCCACGAGGGTGGGGGGCACACCTACCCCCCTGGGCACGCCCTCCTTCCTCGTGGACGCCTTGTTGCGTCTTGATACGTCTCCAACGTATCTATAATTTATGAAGTATTCATGCTATTATATTATCCATCTATGATGTTTTATATGCATTTATATGCCATTTTATATGATTTTTGGGACTAACCTATTAACCTAGAGCCAAGTGCCAGTTTCTGTTTTCTCCTTGTTTTGAGTTTTACAGAAAAGGAATACTAAACGGAGTCCAATTGACGTGCCAATTTTTGATTATTTTTTATGGACCAAAAGAAGACCATAGAGCATCGGAGTTGGGCCAGAAGAGTCCCGGGCTGTCCACAAGGGTGGGGGGCGCGCCCACCCCCCTAGGGCGCGCCCCCCCTATCTCGTGGACAGCCCGGAGACCCCTCCTGACCTGAAACCTACGCCAAAAATTCCTATAAATACAAAAACCTTTGGTAAATAACCTAGATCGGAAGTTCCGCCGCCGCAAGCCTCTGTAGCCACGAGAAGTCAATCTAGGCCCTCTCTGGCACCCTGCCGGAGGGGGCCATCATCACCGGAGGCCATGGAGGAGGATCTCGGAGGGGCCATTGTTGGAAATATGCCCTAGAGGCAATAATAAAAGTATTGTTATTATATTTCCTTGTTCATGATAATTGTCTTTTATTCATGCTATAATTGTATTATCCAGAGATTGTAATACACGTGTGAATACATAGACCACAATACGTCCCTAGTAAGCCTCTAGTTGACTAGCTCGTTGGTCAACAGATAGTCATGGTTTCCTGACTATGGACATTAGATGTCATTGACAACGGGATCACATCATTAGGAGAATGATGTGATGGACAAGACCCAATCCTAAGCATAGCACAAGATCGTGTAGTTCGTTTTGCTAGAGCTTTTCCAATGTCAAGTATCTCTTCCTTAGACCATTAGATCGTGTAACTCCCGGATACCGTAGGAGTGCTTTGGGTGTATCAAACGTCACAACGTAACTGGGTGTTGGGGAACGTAGCGGAAATTCAAAAATTTTCCTACGTAACACCAAGATCTATCTATGGAGAGACCAGCAACGAGTAGAAAGGGGAGTGCATCTACATACCCTTGTAGATCGCTAAGCGGAAGCGTTCAAGTGAACGGGGTTGATGGAGTCGTACTCGTCGTGATTCAAATCACCGATGACCAAGTGCCGAACAGACGGCACCTCCGCGTTCAACACACGTACAGCCCGGTGACGTCTCCCACGCCTTGATCCAGCAAGGAGAGAGGGAGAGGTTGAGGAAGACTCCATCCAACAGCAGCACAATGGCGTGGTGGTGGTGGAGGAGCGTGGCAATCCCGCAGGGCTTCGCCAAGCACCATGGGAGAAGAGGAGGAGGGAGAGGGGCAGGGCTGCACCAACGAGAGATCAAATCATGTGTTATGGGCAGCCCCTAGGCCTCATATATATAGGGGAAGGGGAGGGCTGCGCCCCCTTTAGGTTTCCCACCCCAAGGGGCGGCGGCCAGCCTCCAGATGGCATCTGGTGCGGCGGCCAAGAGGGGGGGGAGGAGTCCATCCTCCCCAAGGCACCTCGGAGGTGCCTTCCCCCATGAGGACTCTTCCCTCTAGGGTTCCCTAGGCGCATGGGCCTCTTGGGGCTGGTGCCCTTGGCCCATGTAGGCCAGGGCGCACCCCCTACAGCCCATGTGGCCCCCCGGGGCAGGTGGCCCCACCCGGTGGGCCCCCGGGACCCTTCCGGTGGTCCCGGTACAATACCGATGACCCCGAAACTTGTCCCGATGGCCGAAACAGGACTTCCTATATATAAATCTTTACCTCCGGACCATTCCGGAACTCCTCGTGACGTCCGGGATCTCATCCGGGACTCCGAACAACATTCGGTAACCACATACAAGCTTCCTTTATAACCCTAGCGTCATCAAACCTTAAGTGTGTAGACCCTACGGGTTCGGGAGACATGCAGACATGACCGAGACGTTCTCCGGTCAATAACCAACAGCGGGATCTGGATACCCATGTTGGCTCCCACATGTTCCACGATGATCTCATCGGATGAACCACGATGTCAAGGACTCAATCGATCCCGTATTCAATTCCCTTTGTCTATCGGTATGTTACTTGCCCGAGATTCGATCGTCGGTATCCAATACCTTGTTCAATCTCGTTACCGGCAAGTCACTTTACTCGTTCTGTAACACATCATCCCGTGATCAACTCCTTGGTCACATTGCGCATATGATGATGTCCTACCGAGTGGGCCCAGAGATACCTCTCCGTTTACACGGAGTGACAAATCCCAGTCTCGATCCGCATAAAACAATAGGTACTTTCGGAGATACCTGTAGTGCACCTTTATAGTCACCCAGTTACGTTGTGACGTTTGATACACCCAAAGCACTCCTACGGTATCCAGGAGTTACACGATCTCATGGTCAAAGGAAGAGATACTTGACATTGGCAAAGCTCTAGCAAATGAACTACACGATCTTTTGTGCTAGTCTTAGGATTGGGTCTTGTCCATCACATCATTCTCCTAATGATGTGATCCCGTTATCAACGACATCCAATGTCCATAGCCAGGAAACCATGACTATCTGTTGATCACAACGAGCTAGTCAACTAGAGGCTCACTAGGGACATATTGTGGTCTATGTATTCACACGTGTATTACGATTTCCGGATAATACATTTATAGCATGAATAAAAGACAATTATCATGAACAAAGAAATATAATAATAACTTATTTATTATTGCCTCTAGGTCATATTTCCAACAGTCTCCCACTTGCACTAGAGTCAATAATCTAGTTCACATCGCCATGTGATTAACACTCACAGGTCACATCGCCATGTGACTAATACCCAAGAGTTTACTAGAGTCAGTAGTCTAGTTCACATCACTATGTGATTAACACTCAATGAGTTTTATGTTTGATCATGTTGCTTGTGAGAGAGGTTTTTAGTCAACGGGTCTGAACCTTTCAGATCCATGTGTGCTTTACAAATCTCTATGTCATCTCCTAGATGCAGCTACCATGCTCTATTTGGAGCTATTCCAAACAACTGTTCTACTTGGAGCTATCCTAAATTATTGCTCCATTATATGTATCCGGTCTCTCTACTTAGAGCTATCCGGATAGGTGTCAAGCTTGCATCGTCGTAACTTTTACGACGAACTCTTTTACCACCTCCATAATCGAGAAAATTCCTTAGTCCACTAGTTACTAAGGATAACTTTGACCGCTGTCCTGTGAGCCATTCTTGGATCACTCTTGTACCCCTTGACTGACTCATGGCAAGGCACACTTCAGGTGCGGTACACAGCATAGCATACTGAGGAGCCTACATCTTAAGCATAGGGGACGACCTTCGTCCTTTCTCTCTATTCTGCCGTGGTCGAGCTTTAAGTCTTAACTTCATACCTTACAACTCAGGCAAGAACTCCTTCTTTGATTGGTCCATCTTGAACACCTTCAAGATCATGTCAAGGTATGTGCTCATTTGAAAGTATTATTAAGCATTTTGATCTATCCTTATAGATCTTGATGCTCAATGTTCAAGTAGCTTAATCCAGGCTTTCCATTGAAAAACACTTTCAAAATAACCTTATATGCTTTCCAGAAATTCTACGTCATTTCTGATCAACAATATGTCAACAACATATACTCATCAGAAATTCTATAGTGCTCCCACTCACTTCTTTGGAAATTCAAGTTTCTCATAAACTTTGTACAAACCCAAAATTTTTGATCATCATCAAAGCATACATTCCAACTCCGAGATGCTCACTCCAGTCCTTAGAAGGATTGCTGGAGCTTTGCATACTTACTAGCATCTTTCGGGATTGACAAAACCTTCCGGTTGTATCACATACAACCTTTCCTCATTAAAATCGTCGAGGAAACAATGTTTTGACATCCTATCTGCAAGATTCAATAAATAATGCAGTAATCGCTAATATAATTCCAACAGACTCTTAGCATCGCTACGAGTGAGAAAATCTCATCGTAGTCAACTCCTTGAACTTGTCGGAAAACATCTTAACGACAAGTCGAGCTTTCTTAATGGTGACATTTACCATCATTGTCCGTCTTCCTTTTGAAATCCATCTGTACTCATTAGCCTTACGACCATCGAGCCGTTCTGCCAAAGTCTACACTTTGTTTTCATACATGGATCCTCTCTCGGATTTTATGGCCTCAAGCCATTTATCGGAATCCGGGCCCACCATCGCTTCTCCATAGCTCGTAGGTTCATTGTTGTCTAGCAACATGACCTTCAAGACAGGATTACGTACCACTCTGAAGTAGTACGCATCCTTGTCATCCTACGAGGTTTGGGAGTGACTTGATCCGAAGTTTCATGATCAATATCATAAGCTTCCACTTCAATTGGTGTAGGTGCCACAGGAACAACTCCCTGTGCCCTGTCACACACTAGTTGAAGAGACGGTTCAATAACCTCTTCAAGTCTCCACCATCCTCCCACTCAATTCTTTCGAGAGAAACTTTTCCTCGAGAAAGGACCCGATTCTAGAAACAATCCATATTGCTTTCGGATCTGAATTAGGAGGTATACCCAACTGTTTTGGGTTTCCTATGAAGATGCATTTTATCCGCTTTGGGTTCGAGCTTATCAACCTGAAATTTTTTCATATAAGCGTCGTAGCCCCAAACTTTTAAGAAACGACAACTTAGGTTTCTCTAAACCATAATTCATACGGTGTCATCTCATCGGAATTACGTGGTGCCCTATTTAGAGTGAATGTGGTTGTCTCTAATGCCTAACCCATGAACAATAGTGGTAATTCGATAAGAGACATCATGGTACGCACCATATCCAATAGGGTGCAACTATGATGTTCGGACACACCATCACATTATGGTGTTCCAGGCGGTATTAATTGCGAAACAATTTCCACAATGTCTTAATTGTGTGCCAAAACTCGTAACTCAGATATTCATCTCTATGATCATATCATAGACATTTTATCCTCTTGTCACAATGATCTTTTACTTCACTCTGAAATTACTTGAACCATTCAATAATTCAGACTTGTGTTTCATCAAGTAAATATTCTCAACATCTACTCGAATCATCTGTGAAGTAAGAACATAACGATATTCACTGCATGCCTCAGCACTTATTGGACTGCACACATCAAAATGTGTTACTTCCAACAAGTTGCTATCTTGTTCCATTTTACTGAAACCGAGGCTTTTCAGTCATCTTGCCTATGTGGTATGATTTGCATTTCTCAAGTGATTCAAAATCAAGTGAGTTCAAACGGTCCATTTGCATGGAGTTTCTTCATGCATATATACCAATAGACATGGTTCGCATGTCTCAAACTTTTCAAAAATGAGTGAGTCCAAAGATCCATCAACATGAAGCTTCTTCATGCGTTTTATACCATTATGACTTATATGGCAGTGCCACAAGGAAGTGGTACTATCATTACTATCTTATATCTTTTGGCATGAAAATGTGTATCACTACGATCGAGATTCAATAAACCATTCAGGTTTAATACTAATCTTGATGGTAGCGGGAGCGTGCGATGTTTGATCACATCAAACATATATCGTCAGCTCACCTTTAGCTAGTCTCCGTTTATTCCGTAGCCTTTTATTTCGAGTTACTAACACTTAGCAACTGAACTGGTATCTTAATACCCTGGTGCTACTAGGAGTACCAGCAAAGTACACATTAACATAATGTATATCCAATATACTTCTATCGACCTTGCCAGCCTTCTCATCTACCAAGTATCTAGGGTAATTCCGCTCTAGTGACTGTTCCCCTTATTACAGAAGCACTTAGTCTCGGGTTTGGGTTCAACCTTGGGTTTCTTCACTAGAGCAGCAGCTGAATTGCCGTTTCATGAAGTATCCCTTTGTTCCCTTGCCCTTCTTGAAACTAGTGGTTTCACCAACCATCAAAAATTGATGCTCCTTCTTGATTTCTACTTTCGCGGTGTCAAACATCGCGAATACCTCAAGGATCATCATATCTATCCCTGATATGTTATAGTTCATCACGAAGCTCTTGCAGCTTGGTGGCAATGACTTTGGAGAAACATCACTATCTCATCTGGAATATTAACTCCCACTCGATTCAAGTGATTGTTGCACTCAGACAATCTGAGCACAAGCTCAACGATTGAGCTTTTCTCCCTTAGTTTGTAGGCTAAGAAAATTGTCGGAGGTCTTGTACCTCTTGACGTGGGCACGAGCCTGAAATCCCAATTTCAGCCCTCGAAACATCTCATATGTTCCGCGACGTTTCGAAAACGTCTTTGGTGCCTCTACTTAAACCATTTAACTGAACTATCACGTAGTTATCAAAACGTGTATGTTCGATGTTCGAAACATCCACAAACGACGTTGGGGTTCAGCACACTGAGCGGTGCATTAAGGACATAAGCTTTCTACTGATCGCATAATCGCTACTATCAACTTTCAACTATATTTTCTCTAGGAACATATCTAAACAGTGGAACTAAAGCGCGAGCTTACGACATAATTTGCAAAAGGTCTTTTGACTATGTTCAGGATAATTAAGTTCATCTTATGAACTCCCACTTAGATAGACATCCCTCTGGTCATCTAAGTGATCACATGATCCGAGTCAACTAGGCCGTGTCCGATCATCACGTGAGACGGACTAGTCATCATCGGTGAACATCTTCATGTTGATCGTATCTACCATACGACTCATGCTCGACCTTTCGGTCTCCGTGTTCCGAGGCCATGTCTGCACATGCTAGGCTCGTCAAGTTAACCCTAAGTCTTTTCGCTGTGTAAAACTGTCTTACACCCGTTGTATGTGAACGTAAGAATCCATCACACCCGATCATCACGTGGTGCTTAGAAGCGACGAACTGTAGCAACGGTGCACAGTTAGGGGAGAACACTTCTTGAAATTTTGTAAGGGATCATCTTATTTACTACCGTCGTCCTAAGCAAACAAGATGCATAAACATGATAAACATCACATGCAATCAAATAGTGACATGATATGGCCAATATCATTTTTGCTCCTTTTGATCTTCATCTTCGGGGCTCCATGATCATCATCGTCACCGGCATGACACCATGATCTCCATCATCGTGTCTTCATGAAGTTGTCACGCCAACGACTACTTCTACTTCTATGACTAACGCGTTTAGCAATAAAGTAAAGTAGTTTACATGGCGTTCTTCAATGACACGCAGGTCATACAAAAAATAAAGACAACTCCTATGGCTCCTGCCGGTTGTCATACTCATCGACATGCAAGTCGTGAATCCTATTACAAGAACATGATCAATCTCATACATCACATATATCATTCATCACATCCTTTTGGCCATATCACATCACATAGAATACCCTGCAAAAACAAGTTAGACGTACTCTAATTGTTGTTGCATGTTTTACGTGGCTGCTATGGGTTTCTAGCAAGAACTTTTCTTACCTACGCAAGACCACAACGTGATATGCCAATTGCTATTTACCCTTCATAAGGACCCTTTTCATCGAATCCGTTCCGACTAAAGTGGGAGAGACTGGCACCCGCTAGCCACCTTATGCACCAAGTGCATGTCAATCGGTGGAACCTGTCTCACGTAAGAGTACGTGTAAGGTCGGTCCGGGCCGCTTCATCCCACAATACCGTCGAAACAAGATTGGACTAGTAACGGTAAGCATATTGAACAACATCAACGCACACAACTACTTTGTGTTCTACTCGTGCAAAGAATCTACGCAATAGACCTAGCTCATGATGCCACTGTTGGGGAACGTAGCAGAAATTCAAAAAATTTCCTACGTAACACCAAGATCTATCTATGGAGAGACCAGCAACGAGTAGAAAGGGGAGTGCATCTACATACCCTTGTAGATCGCTAAGCGGAAGCGTTCAAGTGAACGGGGTTGATGGAGTCGTACTCGTCGTGATTCAAATCACCGATGACCAAGTGCCGAACGGACGGCACCTCCGCGTTCAACACACGTACAGCCCGGTGACGTCTCCCACGCCTTGATCCAGCAAGGAGAGAGGGAGAGGTTGAGGAAGACTCCATCCAACAGCAGCACAACGGCGTGGTGGTGGTGGAGGAGCGTGGCAATCCCGCAGGGCTTCGCCAAGCACCATGGGAGAAGAGGAGGAGGGAGAGGGGCAGGGCTGCACCAACGAGAGATCAAATCATGTGTTATGGGCAGCCCCTAGGCCTCATATATATAGGGGAAGCGGAGGGCTGCGCCCCCTTTAGGGTTTCCCACCCCAAGGGGCGGCGGCCAGACTCCAGATGGCATCTGGTGCGGCGGCCAAGAGGGGGGGGAGGAGTCCATCCTCCCCAAGGCACCTCGGAGGTGCCTTCCCCCATGAGGACTCTTCCCTCTAGGGTTCCCTAGGCGCATGGGCCTCTTGGGGCTGGTGCCCTTGGCCCATGTAGGCCAGGGCGCACCCCCTACAGCCCATGTGGCCCCCCGGGGCAGGTGGCCCCACCCGGTGGGCCCCCGGGACCCTTCCGGTGGTCCCGGTACAATACCGATGACCCCGAAACTTGTCCCGATGGCCGAAACAGGACTTCCTATATATAAATCTTTACCTCCGGACCATTCCGGAACTCCTCGTGATGTCCGGGATCTCATCCGGGACTCCGAACAACATTCGATAACCACATACAAGCTTCCTTTATAACCCTAGCGTCATCGAACCTTAAGTGTGTAGACCCTACGGGTTCGGGAGACATGCAGACATGACCGAGACGTTCTCCGGTCAATAACCAACAGCGGGATCTGGATACCCATGTTGGCTCCCACATGTTCCACGATGATCTCATCGGATGAACCACGATGTCAAGGACTCAATCGATCCTGTATACAATTCCCTTTGTCTATCGGTATGTTACTTGCCCGAGACTCGATCGTCGGTATCCAATACCTTGTTCAATCTCGTTACCGGCAAGTCACTTTACTCGTTCCGTAACACATCATCCCGTGATCAACTCCTTGGTCACATTGCGCATATGATGATGTCCTACCGAGTGGGCCCAGAGATACCTCTCCGTTTACACGGAGTGACAAATCCCAGTCTCGATCCGCATAAAACAATAGGTACTTTCGGAGATACCTGTAGTGCACCTTTATAGTCACCCAGTTACGTTGTGACGTTTGATACACCCAAAGCACTCCTACGGTATCCAGGAGTTACACGATCTCATGGTCAAAGGAAGAGATACTTGACATTGGCAAAGCTCTAGCAAATGAACTACACGATCTTTTGTGCTAGTCTTAGGATTGGGTCTTGTCCATCACATCATTCTCCTAATGATGTGATCCCGTTATCAACAACATCCAATGTCCATAGCCAGGAAACCATGACTATCTGTTGATCACAACGAGCTAGTCAACTAGAGGCTCACTAGGGACATATTGTGGTCTATGTATTCACACGTGTATTACGATTTCCGGATAATACAGTTATAGCATGAATAAAAGACAATTATCATGAACAAGGAAATATAATAATAACACTTTTATTATTGCCTCTAGGGCATATTTCCAACAGTCTCCCACTTGCACTAGAGTCAATAATCTAGTTCACATCGCCATGTGATTAACACTCACAGGTCACATCGCCATGTGACTAATACCCAAGAGTTTTAGGTTTGATCATGTTGCTTGTGAGAGAGGTTTTAGTCAACGGGTCCGAACCTTTCAGATCCATGTGTGCTTTACAAATCTCTATGTCATCTCCTAGATGTAGCTACCACGCTCTATTTGGAGCTATTCCAAATAACTGTTCTACTTGGAGCTATTCTAAATTGTTGCCCCGTAATATATATCCGGTATCTCTTCTTAGAGCTATCCGGATAGGTGTTAAGCTTGCATCGACGTAACCTTTACGACGAACTCTTTTACCACCTCCATAATCGAGAAAATTCCTTAGTCCACTAGTTACCAAGGATAACTTTGACCGCTGTCTGTGATCCATTCATGGATCACTCTTGTACCCCTTGACTGACTCATGGCAAGGCACATTTCAGGTGCGGTACTCAGCATGGCATACTGTAGAGCCTATGTCTTAAGCATAGGGGACGACCTTCGTCCTTTCTCTCTATTCTGCCGAGGTCGAGCTTTAAGTCTTAACTTCGTACCTTACAACTCAGGCAAGAACTCCTTCTTTGACTGGTCCATCTTGAACACCTTCAAGATCATGTCAAGGTATGTGCTCATTTGAAAGTATTATTAAGCATTTTGATCTATCCTTATAGATCTTGATGCTCAATGTTCAAGTAGCTTAATCCAGGCTTTCATTGAAAAACACTTTCAAAATAACCCTATATGCTTTCCAGAAATTCTACGTCATTTCTGATCAACAATATGTCAACAACATATACTCATCAGAAATTCTATAGTGCTCCCACTCACTTCTTTGGAAATACAAGTTTCTCATAAACTTTGTACAAACCCAAAATCTTTGATCATCATCAAAGCATACATTCCAACTCCGAGATGCTCACTACAGTCCTTAGAAGGATTGCTGGAGCTTTGCATACTTATTAGCATCTTTCGGGATTGACAAAACATTCCGGTTGTATCACATACAACCTTTCTTCAAGAAAATCGTCGAGGAAACAATGTTTTGACATCCTATCTGCAAGATTTCATAAATAATGCAGTAATCGCTAATATAATTCCAACAGACTCTTAGCATCACTACGAGTGAGAAAATCTCATCGTAGTCAACTCCTTGAACTTGTCGGAAAACATCTTAACGACAAGTCGAGCTTTCTTAATGGTGACATTTACCATCATTGTCCGTCTTCCTTTTGAAATCCATCTGTACTCATACATGGATCCTCTCTCGGATTTTATGGCTCCTAACCATTTGTCGGAATTTGGGCCCACCATCGCTTCTCCATAGCTCGTAGGTTCATTGTTGTCTAGCAACATGACCTTCAAGACAGGATCACCGTACCACTCCGAAGTAGTACGTGTCCTTGTCGTCCTACGAGGTTCGGTAGTGACTTGATCCGAAGCTTCATGATCACTATCATAAGCTTCCACTTCAATTCGTGTAGGTGCCATAGGAACAACTTCCTGTGCCCTGCCACACACTAGTTGAAGAGATGGTTCAATAACCTCATCAAGTCTCCACCATCCTCCCACTCAATTCTTTCGAGAGAAACTTTTTCTCGAGAAAGGACCCGATTCTATAAACAATCCTTTATTGCTTTCGGATCTGAGACAGGAGGCATACCCAACTGTTTTTGGGTTGTCCTATGAAGATGTATTTATCCGCTTTGGGTTCGAGCTTATTAAGCTGAAACTTTTTCACATAAGCGTCGCAGCCCCAAACCTTTAAGAAACGACAACTTAGGTTTCTCTAAACCGGTGTCATCTCAACGGAATTACGTGGTACCCTATTTAAAGTGAATGTGGTTGTCTCTAATGCCTAACCCATGGACAATAGTGGTAATTCGATAAGAGACATCATGGTACGCACCATATCCAATAGGGTGCAACTATGATGTTCGGACACACCATCACACTATGGTGTTCCAGGCGGTGTTAATTGCGAAACAATTTCCACAATGTCTTAATTGTGTGCCAAAACTCGTAACTCAGATATTCATCTCTATGATCATATCACAGAAATTTTATCCTCTTGTCACAATGATCTGCTACTTCACTCTGAAATTTCTTGAACCATTCAATAATTCAGACTTGTGTTTCATCAAGTAAATATTCTCAACATCTACTCGAATCATCTGTGAAGTAAGAATATAACGATATTCACTGCATGCCTCAGCACTCATTGGACTGCACACATCAAAATGTGTTGCTTCCAACAAGTTGCTATCTTGTTCCATCTTACTGAAACCGAGGCTTTTCAGTCATCTTGCCCATGTGGTATGATTTGCATATCTCAAGTGATTCAAAATCAAGTGAGTCCGAACGATCCATTTGCATGGAGTTTCTTCATGCATATACACCAATAGACATGGTTCGCATGTCTCAAACTTTTCAAAAACGAGTGAGTCCAAAGATCCATCAACATGGAGCTTCTTCATGCGTTTTATACCATTATGACTTACATGGCAGTGCCACAAGTAAGTGGTACTATCATTACTATCTTATATCTTTTGGCATGAAAATGTGTATCACTACGACCGAGATTCAATAAACCATTCCTTTAGGTGCAAGACCATTGAAGGTATTATTCAAAATTAGAGTAACCATTATTCTCCTTAAATGAATAACCGTATTGCGATAGACATAATCCAATCATGTCTATGCTCAACGCAAACACCAATCTCAGTGGTAGAGGGAGCGTGCGATGCTTGATCATATCAACCTTGGAAACACTTCCAACATATATCGTCAGCTCACCTTTAGCTAGTCTCCGTTTATTCCGTAGCTTTTATTTCGAGTTACTAACACTTAGCAACCGAACCGGTATCCAATACCCTGGTGCTACTAGGAGTACTAGTAAAGTACACATTAACATAATGTATATCCAATATACTTCTATCGACCTTGCCAGCCTTCTCATCTACCAAGTATCTAGGGTAATGCTGCTCCAGTGGTTGTTCCCCTTATTACAGAAGCACTTAGTCTCGGGTTTGGGTTCAACCTTGGGTTTCCTCACTAGAGCAGCAGCTGAATTGCCGTTTCATGAAGTATCCCTTTGTTCCCTTGCCCTTCTTGAAACTAGTGGTTTCACCAACCATCAACAATTGATGCTCCTTCTTGATTTCTACTTTCGCGGTGTCAAACAACGCGAATATTTCAAGGATCATCATATCTATCCCTGATATGTTATAGTTCATCACAGAGCTCTAGCAGCTTGGTGGTAATGACTTCGGAGAAACTATCACTATTTCATCTGGAGGATCAACTCCCACTCGATTCAAGTGATTGTTGTACTCAGACAATCTGAGCACAAGCTCAACAATTGAGCTTCTCTCCTTAGTTTGCAGGCTAAGAAAATCGTCGGAGGTCTTATACCTCTTGACGTGGGCACGAGCCTGAAATCCTAATTTCAGCCCTCGAAACATCTCATATGTTCTCCGGTCAATAACCAACAGCGGGATCTGGATACCCATGTTGGCTCCCACATGTTCCACGATGATCTCATCGGATGAACCACGATGTCAAGGACTCAATCGATCCCGTATACAATTCCCTTTGTCTATCGGTATGTTACTTGCCCGAGATTCGATCGTCGGTATACCGATACCTTGTTCAATCTCGTTACCGGCAAGTCACTTTACTCGTTCTGTAACACATCATCCCGTGATCAACTCCTTGGTCACATTGCGCATATGATGATGTCCTACCGAGTGGGCCCAGAGATACCTCTCCGTTTACACGGAGTGACAAATCCCAGTCTCGATCCGCATAAAACAATAGATACTTTCGGAGATACCTGTAGTGCACCTTTATAGTCACCCAGTTACGTTGTGACGTTTGATACACCCAAAGCACTCCTACGGTATCCAGGAATTACACGATCTCATGGTCAAAGGAAGAGATACTTGACATTGGCAAAGCTCTAGCAAATGAACTACACGATCTTTTGTGCTAGTCTTAGGATTGGGTCTTGTCCATCACATCATTCTCCTAATGATGTGATCCCGTTATCAACGACATCCAATGTCCATAGCCAGGAAACCATGACTATCTGTTGATCACAACGAGCTAGTCAACTAGAGGCTCACTAGGGACATATTGTGGTCTATGTATTCACACGTGTATTACGATTTCCGGATAATACAGTTATAGCATGAATAAAAGACAATTATCATGAACAAAGAAATATAATAATAACTTATTTATTATTGACTCTAGGGCATATTTCCAACACTGGGTGACTATAAAGGTGCACTACAGGTATCTCCGAAAGTGTCTGTTGGGTTGACACGGATCGAGACTGGGATTTGTCACTCCATGTTACGGAGAGGTATCACTGGGCCCACTCGGTAGTGCATCATCATAATAAGCTCAAAGTGACCAACTGTCTGGTCACGGGATCATGCATTATGGTACGAGTAAAGTGACTTGCCAGTAACGAGACTGAACGAGGTATTGGGATACCGACGATCGAGTCTCGGGCAAGTAACATACCGTCTGACAAAGGGAATAGTATACGGGGTTGCTTGAACCCTCGACATCGTGGTTCATCCGATGAGATCATCGAGGAGTATGTGGGAGCCAACATGGGTATCCAGATCCCGCTATTGGTTATTGACCGGAGAACCGTCTCGGTCATGTCTGCATGTCTCCCGAACCCGTAGGGTCTACACACTTAAGGTTCGGTGACGCTAGGGTTGTTTGAATATGAGTATGCAGCAAACTGAATGTTGTTTGGAGTCCCGGATGAGATCCCGGAGGTCACGAGGAGTTCCGGAATGGTCCGGAGGTAAAGAAAACTATATAGGAAGTGCTGTTTCGGCCATCGGGAAAGTTTCGGGGTCACCCGGTATTGTACCGGGACCACCGGAAGGGTCCCGGGGGTCCACCGGGTGGGGCCACCTATCCCGGAGGGCCCCGTGGGCTGAAGTGGGAGGGGAACCAGCCCCTAATGGGCTGGTGTGCCCCCCCTTGGGCCCCCTGCGCCTAGGGTTGGAAACCCTAGGTGGGGGCGCACCACTTGCCTTGGGGGGCACTCCACCCCCCTGGCCGCCGCCCCCTTGGGAGATTGCATCTCCCAGGGCCGGCGCCCCCTCCTGGGGGCCTATATAAAGGAGGGCAGGGGGAGGGCAGCCGTACCCAAGTCTTGGCGCCTCCCTCCCCCTGCTACACCTCGTCCTCCTCCCGCAGCAGCTTGGCGAAGCCCTGCCGGAGTTCTACTGCATCCACCACCACGCCGTCGTGCTGCTGGATCATCATCAACCTCTCCTTCCCCCTTGCTGGATCAAGACGGAGGATACATCACGCTGACTGTACGTGTGTTGAACGCGGAGGTGCCGTCCGTTCGGCGCTAGGATCTCCGGTGATAGGATCACGATGAGAACGACTACCTCAACCCCGTTCTTTTGAACGCTTCCGCTCGCGATCTACAAAGTGGTATGTAGATGCATCTCTCCTTTCACTCGTTGCTTAGATGAACTCATAGATGGATCTTGGTGAAACCATAGGAAAATTTTTATTTTCTGCAATGTTCCCCAACAGTGGCATCATGAGCTACGTCTATGCGTAGTTCTCTATTGCATGAGTAGAACACAATTTTTTTGTGGGCGTAGATCTTGTCAACTTGCTTGCCACTACTAGTATTTTCTTGCTTCAGCGGTATTGTGGGATGAAGCGGCCCGGACCGACCTTACACGTACGCTTACGTGAGACAGGTTCCACCGACTAACATGCACTAGTTGCATAAGGTGGCTAGCGGGTGTCTGTCTCTCCTACTTTAGTTGGAGCTGATTAGATGAAAAGGGTCCTTATGAAGGGTAAATAGAAGTTGACAAAATCACGTTGTGGTTATTCGTAGGTAAGAAAACGTTCTTGCTAGAACCCAATTGCAGCCACGTAAAAGATGCAACAACAATTAGAGGACGTCTAACTTGTTTTTGCAACAATTGTCATGTGATGTGATATGGCCAGAAGTTGTGATGAATGATGAATGATATATTGTGATGTATGAGATCATGTTCTTGTAATAGGAATCACGACTTGCATGTCGATGAGTATGACAACCGGCAGGAGCCATAGGAGTTGTCTTTATTTTTTGTATGACCTGCGTGTCATTGAAGAACGCCATGTAAATTACTTTACTTTATTGCTAAACGCGTTAGCCATAGAAGTAGAAGTAGTCGTTGGCGTGACAACTTCATGAAGACACAATGATGGAGATCATGGTGTCATGCCGGTGACGAAGATGATCATGGAGCCCCGAAGATGGAGATCGAAGGAGCTATATGATATTGGCCATATCATGTCACTACTATATAATTGCATGTGATGTTTATTATGTTTTATGCATCTTGTTTACTTAGAACGGTGGTAGTAAATAAGATGATCCCTTATAATAATTTCAAGAAAGTGTTCCCCCTAACTGTGCACTGTTGCTAAAGTTTGTCGTTTCGAAGCACCACGTGATGATCGGGTGTGATAGATCCTTACGTTCACATACAACGGGTGTAAGATAGATTTACACATGCAGAACACTTAAGGTTAACTTGACAAGCCTAGCATGTACAGACATGGCCTCGGAACACAGAGACCGAAAGGTCGAACATGAGTCGTATGGAAGATACGATCAACATGGAGATGTTCACCGATGATGACTAGTCGGTCTCATGTGATGATCGGACACGGCCTAGTCGACTCGGATCGTGTAACACTTAGATGACTAGAGGGGTGTCTAATCTGAGTGGGAGTTCATTAAATAATTTGATTAGATGAACTTAATTATCATGAACTTAGTCTAAAACTTTTGCAAAATATGTCTTGTAGATCAAATGGCCAATGCTCATGTCAACATGAACTTCAACGCGTTCCTAGAGAAAACCAAGCTGAAAGATGATGGCAGCAACTATTCGGACTGGGTCCGGAACCTGAGGATCATCCTCATAGCAGCCAAGAAAGATTATTCCTAGATGCACCGCTAGGTGAAGCACCCATCCCAGAGAACCAAGACGTTATGAACACTTGGCAATCACGTGCTGATGATTACTCCCTCATTCAGTGTGGCATGCTTTACAGCTTAGAACCGGGGCTCCAAAAGCGTTTTGAGAAACACGGAGCATATGAGATGTTCGAGGAGCTGAAAATGGTTTTCCAAGCTCATGCCTGGGTCGAGAGATATGAAGTCTCCGACAAGTTCTATAGTTGTAAGATGGAGGAAAACAGTTCTGTCAGTGAGCACATACTCAAAATGTCTGGGTTGCACAACCGCCTGTCCTAGCTGGAGATCAACCTCCGAGACGAGGCGGTCATTGACAGAATCCTTCAGTCGCTCCCACCGAGCTACAAGAGCTTTGTGTTGAACTACAATATGCAGGGGATGGTGAAGACCATTCCTGAAGTATTTTCGATGCTGAAGTCAGCAGAGGTTGAAATCAAGAAAGAACATCAAGTGTAGATGATCAATAAGACCACTAAGTTCAAGAAGGGCAAGGGTAAGAAGAACTTCAAGAAGGACGGCAAAGATGTTGTCGCGCCCGGTAAGCCAGTTGCCGGGAAGAAGTCAAAGAATGGACCCAAGCCTGAGACTGAGTGCTTTTATTGCAAAGGGAAGGGTCACTGGAAGCGGAACTGCCCCAAATACTTAGCGGACAAGAAGGCCGGCAACACTAAAGGTATATTTGATATACATGTAATTGATGTGTACCTTACCAGTACTCGTAGTAACTCTTGGGTATTTGATACCGGTGCCGTTGCTCACATTTGTAACTCACAGCAGGAGCTGGGGAATAAGCAGAGACTGGCGAAGGACGAGGTGACGATGCGCGTTGGGAATGGTTCCAAGGTCGATGTGATCGCCGTCGGCACGCTACCTCTACATTTACCCACGGGATTAGTTATGAACCTCAATAATTGTTATTTAGTGCCAAGTTTGAGCATGAACATTGTATCTGGATCTCGTTTGATACGAGATGGCTACTCATTTAAATCCGAGAATAATGGTTGTTCTATTTATATGAGAGATATGTTTTATGGTCATGCCCCGATGGTCAATGGTTTATTCTTAATGCATCTCGAACGTAATGTTACACATATTCATAGTGTGAATACCAAAAGATGTAAAGTTGATAACGATAGTCCCACATACTTGTGGCACTACCGCCTTGGTCATATTGGTGTCAAGCGCATGAAGAAGCTCCATGCTGATGGACTTTTAGAGTCTCTAGATTATGAATCATTTGACACATGCAAACCATGCCTCTTGGGCAAAATGACCAAGACTCTGTTCTCCGGAACAATGGAGCGAGCAACCAACTTATTGGAAATCATACATACTGATGTGTGTGGTCCAATGAGCGTTGAGGCTCGCGGAGGATATCGTTATGTTCTCACTCTCACTGATGACTTGAGTAGATATGGGTATGTCTACTTGATGAAACACAAGTATGATACCTTTGAAAAGTTCAAGGGATTTCAGAATGAAGTAGAGAATCAACGTGACCGAAAGATAAAATTCTAACGATCGGATCGTGGAGGAGAATATTTAAGTCACGAATTTGGTACACACTTAAGAAAATGTGGAATCGTTTCACAACTCACGCCGCCTGGAACACCTCAGCGTAACGGTGTGTCCGAACGTCGTAATCGCACTCTATTGGATATGGTGCGATCTATGATGTCTCTTACTGATTTACCGCTATCATTTTGGGGATACGCTCTAGAGACAGCTACATTCACTTTAAATAGGGCACCTTCTAAATACATTGAGACGACACCGTGTGAATTATGGTTTGGGAAGAAACCTAAGCTGTCGTTTCTAAAAGTTTGGGGATGTGATGCTTATGTCAAGAAACTTCAACCTGAAAAGCTCGAACCCAAGTCGGAAAAATGCGTCTTCATAGGATACCCTAAGAAACCATTGGGTATACCTTCTACCTTAGATCCGAAGGCAAGATCTTTGTTGCCAAGAACGGATCCTTTCTGGAAAAAGAGTTTCTCTCGAAAGGAGTAAGTGGGAGGAAAGTAGAACTCAATGAAGTACTACCTCTTGAACCGGAAAGTAGTGCAGCTCAGGAAAACGTTCCTGTGATGCCTACACCGACTGGAGAGGAAATTAATGATGATGATCAAGGTACTTCTGATCAAGTTTCTACTGAACTTCGTAGGTCCACAAGGACACGTTCCACACCAGAGTGGTATGGCAACCCTGTCCTGGAAATCATGTTGTTAGACAACGGTGAACCTTCGAACTATGAAGAAGCAATGGCGGGCCCAGATTCCAACAAATGGCTAGAAGCCATGCAATCCGAGATAGAATCCATGTATGAAAACAAAGTATGGACTTTGACTGACTTTCCCGATGATCGGCGAGCGATAGAAAACAAATGGATCTTTAAGAAGAAGACGGACGCAGATGGTAATGTCACCATCTATAAAGCTCGACTTGTCGCTAAGGGTTATCGGCAAGTTCAAGGGATTGAATACGATGAGACTTTCTCTCCCGTAGCGAAGCTTAAGTCCGTCCGAATCATGTTAGCAATTGCCGCATACTATGATTATGAGATATGGCAGATGGACGTCAAAACGGCATTCCTTAACGGGCATCTTAAGGAAGAACTGTATATGATGCGGCCGGAGGGTTTTGTCGATCCTAAGAATGCTAACAAAGTATGCAAGCTCCAGCGATCCATTTATGGGCTGGTGCAAGCATCTCGGAGTTGGAACATTCGCTTTGATGAGATGATCAAAGCATTTGGGTTTATGCAGACTTATGCAGAAGCCTGCGTTTACAAGAAAGTGAGTGGGAGCTCTGTAGCATTTCTCATATTATATGTAGATGACATACTTTTGATGGGAAATCATATAGAGTTCTTGGACAGCATTAAGGCCTACTTGAATAAGTGTTTTTCAATGAAGGACCTTGGAGAAGCTGCTTACATATTAGGCATCAATATCTATAGGGATAGATCGAGACGCCTCATAGGTCTTTCACAAAGCACATACCTTGATAAGATTTTCAAGAAGTTCAAAATGGATCAGTCCAAGAAAGGGTTCTTGCCTGTACTGCAAGGTGTGAGATTGAGCTCGGCTCAATGCCCGACCATGGCAAAAGATAAAGAAGAGATGAGCATCATCCCCTATGCCTCAGCCATAGGATCTATTATGTATGCCATGCTGTGTACCAGACCTGATGTAAACCTTGCCGTAAGTTTGGTAGGAAGGTACCAAAGTAATCCCGGCAAGGAACACTGGACAGCGGTCAAGAACTAGGTCGGTGGAGCTACGAGGGGCCCACGAGGGTGGGGGGCACGCCTACCCCCCTGGGCACGCCATCCTTCCTCGTGGACGCCTCGTTGCGTCTTGATACGTCTCCAACGTATCTATAATTTATGAAGTATTCATGCTATTATATTATCCATCTATGATGTTTTATATGCATTTAGATGCCATTTTATATGATTTTTGGGACTAACCTATTAACCTAGAGCCCAGTGCCAGTTTCTGTTTTCTCCATGTTTTTGAGTTTTACAGAAAAGGAATACCAAACGGAGTCCAATTGACGTGCCAATTTTTGATTATTTTTTATGGACCAAAAGAAGACCACAGAGCATCGGAGTTGGGCCAGAAGAGTCCCGGGCTGTCCACAAGGGTGGGGGGCGCGCCCACCCCCCTAGGGCGCGCCCCCCTATCTCGTGGACAGCCCGGAGACCCCCCTGACCTGAAACCTACGCCAAAAATTCCTATAAATACAGAAACCTTTGGGAAATAACCTAGATCGGAAGTTCCGCCGCCGCAAGCCTCTGTAGCCACGAGAAGTCAATCTAGGCCCTCTCTAGCACCCTGCCGGAGGGGGCCATCATCATCGGAGGCCATGGAGGAGGATCTCGGAGGGGCCATTGTTGGAAATATGCCCTAGAGGCAATAATAAAAGGATTATTATTATATTTCCTTGTTCATGATAATTGTCTTTTATTCATGCTATAATTGTATTATCCGGAAATCGTAATACACGTGTGAATACATAGACCACAATACGTCCCTAGTAAGCCTCTAGTTGACTAGCTCGTTGGTCAACAGATAGTCATGGTTTCCTGACTATGGACATTAGATGTCATTGACAACAGGATCACATCATTAGGAGAATGATGTGATGGACAAGACCCAATCCTAAGCATAGCACAAGATCGTGTAGTTCGTTTTGCTAGAGCTTTTCCAATGTCAAGTATCTCTTCCTTAGACCATGAGATCGTGTAACTCCCGGATACTGTAGGAGTGCTTTGGGTATACCAAACGTCACAACGTAACTGGGTGACTATAAAGGTGCACTACAGGTATCTCCGAAAGTATCTGTTGGGTTGACACGGATCGAGACTGGGATTGGTCACTCCGTGTTACAGAGAGGTATCACTAGGCCCACTCGGTAGTGCATCATCATAATGAGCTCAAAGTGACCAAGTGTCTGGTCACGGGATCATGCATTACGGTACGAGTAAAGTGACTTGCCGGTAACGAGACTGAACGAGGTATTGGGATACCGACGATCGAGTCTCGGGCAAGTAACATACCGTCTGACAAAGGGAATAGTATACGGGGTTGCTTGAACCCTCGACATCGTGGTTCATACGATGAGATCATCGAGGAGTATGTGGGAGCCAACATGGGTATCCAGATCCCGCTGTTGGTTATTGACCGGAGAACCGTCTCGATCATGTCTGCATGTCTCCCGAACCCGTAGGGTCTACACACTTAAGGTTCGGTGACGCTGGGGTTGTTTGAATATGAGTATGCAGCAAACCGAATGTTGTTGGGAGTCCCGGATGAGATCCCGGACGTCACGAGGAGTTCCGGAATGGTCCGGAGGTAAAGAAAACTATAAAGGAAGTGCTGTTTCGGCCATCGGGAAAGTTTCGGGGTCACCCGGTATTGTACCGGGACCACCGGAAGGGTCCCGGGGGTCCACCGGGTGGGGCCACCTATCCCGGAGGGCCCCATGGGCTGAAGTGGAAGGGGAACCAGCCCCTAATGGGCTGGTGCGCCCCCCTTGGCCCCTCCCTACGCCTAGGGTTGGAAACCCTAGGTGGAGGGGGCGCACCACTTGCCTTGGGGGCACTCCACCCCTGGCCGCCGCCCCCTTGGGAGATTGCATCTCCCAGGGCCGCCGCCCCCCTGGGGGCCTATATAAAGGAGGGCAGGGGGGAGGGCAGCCGTACCCAAGTCTTGGCGCCTCCCTCCCCCTGCTACACCTCGTCCTCCTCCCGCAGCAGCTTGGCGAAGCCCTGTCGGAGTTCTGCTGCATCCACCACCACGCTGTCGTGCTGCTGGATCATCATAAACCTCTCCTTCCCCCTTGTTGGATCAAGACGGAGGAGACGTCATGCTGATCGTACGTGTGTTGAACGCGGAGGTGCCGTCCGTTCGGCGCTAGGATCTCCGGTGATAGGATCACGACGAGAACGACTACCTCAACCCCGTTCTTTTGAACGCTTCCGCTCGCGATCTACAAAGTGGTATGTAGATGCATCTCTCCTTTCACTTGTTGCTTAGATGAACTCATAGATGGATCTTGGTGAAACCGTACGAAAATTTTTACTTTCTGCAACATTCCCCAACAGCCATCATCGCCATGAAGGCCAAGGACTAGAGGGGGAAAGCCATGGAGGAGGAAGCACAAGGGGGAGAACCTCTCCTCCTCTCTCTCTTGGTGGCACCGGAGTGCCATCGGGAGGGGAATCATCGCCGCGGTGATCGTCTTCATCAACATCACCATCATCATCACCATCCTCATCTCTTTTACACGGTCCACTCTCCCACACCCCGTTGTAATCCCTACTTGAACATGGTGCTTTATGCCACATATTATGATCCAATGATGTGTTGCCATCTTATGATGTTTTGAGTAGATATCTTTTGTCCTTGGGTTAATTGATGATCTAGATTGGTACGAGTTGTATGTTTTATTTTGGTACTGTCCTATGGTGCCCTCCTTGTCGCGCAAGCGTGAGGGATTCCCGATGTAGGGTGTTGCAATACGTTCATGATTCTCTTATTGTGGGTTGCGTGAGTGACTGAAACACAAACCCGGGTAAGGGGGTTGTTGCGTATGGGATAAAGGGGACTTGATGTTTTAATGCTATGGTTGGGTTTTACCTTAATGATCTTTAGTAGTTGCGGATGCTTGCTAGAGTTCCAATCATAAGTGCATACGATCCAAGTAGAGAAAGTATGTTAGCTTATGCCTCTCCCTCATATGAAATTGCAATCACGACTATCGATCTTGTTAACAATTGCTTAGGACAATTCCGCACACCGATCCACCATTATTCCACCCTCGCTATTTACAATATTTAGTAATATATTCTAACTTTATGATAATAGCACCTACTTTTATATTTTAGCTCTCCAATATCATGCAAAGTTATCCTCTTCATACCAACAACGTAGTTTTATTTCTCGCCTCTAGTTGGAAGCAAACGTTTGGTGCACGTAGAGTCGTATCAGTGGCAGATAGGGCTTGAGAGAATATTGATCTTACCTTTAGCTCCTTGTGGGTTCGACACTCCATACTTATCACTTCCACCTTTTGGAATTGCTACGATGATTCCTTGCACTTGGGGATTATCAAGCTATTTTTTGGCGCCGTTGCCGGGGAGCAATAGCGTGGGGTTGATATTCTCGTGTGTGCTTTTTTGCTTTCTTCACTAAGTAGATTTTGTTTTTCCTTTTTGTTTCTGTTTAGTTGTGGGTGAAACATACAAAAAAATTAAAGAATGAAAATGCAAAAAAAATTACTTTCCTCTCATGCCTAAAAAAGTTTTTTAAAAAGAGAAGTGATTGGAAAGTTATGCATTGAAGAAGTGAGGGTCGACCTTGAGCACTTGTGTTCATGCTCATGGAAACAATGTAGAATTTTTCATGGAAGTTTCTCTGTAAATAATTATCCCCTTGTATATATCCATTGTATTATAAAAATAATGTGCCAAGCTTTGGTTTTAATATGATAAGATTGCTTGCTTACTATGTGCAGAACAAAAACATAAACTTTGGTTGTAGTGCATGAATTTAAATTTTTTATTGGAAAGTTAAATGTGTCTGAAACTTTTTGAAAATTACTTCTGTACAAATTTTTCAAATTTTCAAATTTATTTCATAATTTGTGGAGTTACAGAAGTTTACTGAACTTCCAGATTACTACAGACTGTCCTGTTCTTGACAGATTCTGTTTTTCGTGTGTTGTTTGCTTATTTTGATGCATCTATGGCTAGTATGTAAGGGTATGAACCATAGAGAAATTGGAATTCAGTAGGTTTAACACCAATATAGATAAATAATAAGTTAATTACAGTACCTTAAAGTGGTAGTTTGCTTTATTACACTAACGGATCTCACAAAGTTTTTGTTTAAGTTTTTGTGAATGAAGTGTTTGAAGAACGAGGAGTTACCGATGTGAGAAGAATAAAGAGAGACAAGAGTTCAAGCTTGGGGATGCACAAGTCACTCCAAGTAAATATTTTAAAGGATACTCAAGCATCTAAGCTTGGGGATGCCCCGGTTGGCATCCCATCTTTCTTCTTCAACAGATATCGGTATACCTCGATTTTTGTTTTGTTCACATGATTTGTGTCCTTTGTGTTTTTATTTTTCTTTAAGAATCATGCTAGTATGAGATAGCTCTTCATTGATTTATAGAATACTTCATGTGCTTCACTTATATCTTTTAAGTATGATCTTATAGAATTGCTCTTTGTGCTTTACTTAAATCGTTTGAGTGTGTTTTTATAGAATGCTTCGTGTGCATCACTTATATATTTTGAGCTTGGACCTTGGTTAGTATATATTAATTGTAGAATGCTCCATGAACTTCACTTATATATTTTGGAGTATGAATCGTACTATAAATTAAAGTGGGTTTGGAAGCGTGTCAACTTTAGGAATTAGTGATCCCACTATCTTGGAGGGTGTTGAATCTTAGTGTGGTATTTATGAAAGTGGATTCGGAAGAGTGTCAACTTTAGTTAGGATTCCACTATTTCGGAAGAGGTTCCAATTGAGTATGAGAACAAAGTTTTTATCCATGATGCTACTGAAAACTATTACGAGGGAGTAATATATGCTTGTAGGAGTTGCCATAATATCAAGTTTCCTCTCTATGTGCTTAAAGTTTTGAAGTTAAACTTGTTTTGCCTTCCTATGCTAGTTGATTCTTGTTCCTATAAATTGTGTGCTCAAAAAATTCCTAGGCATAGGAAGTGGGTTAGATTTAAATGTGCTAGTCATATTCTTCATGATGCTCTTTTTATGTTTCAACTCTTATCTTGTATGTGAGCATCATTGGAATCATCATGCCTAGCTAAAAGGCATTAAAGAAAAGCGCTTGTTGGGAGACAACCCAATATTTACCCTTACTGTTTTTGTGTGTCTACATGATTAAGCTACTGTAGTAATCATGTTTTATAGCCTTTGTTTCAATAAAGTGCCAAGTAAGACCTTTGGGAAGACTTGGGTGAGAGTTAATGTGATCTTGCTGTAAAAAACAGAAACTTTGTGCTCACGAGATTAGCTGTAATTATTTACAGAAGAGTGATTTTGAGTTGATTCTTTCTGCAGAAGATTAATAGACAAATTCCTCATGTCCATAAATTTATTTCATAATTTTTGGAGTAGCATAAGTATGGTTATTGTTCAGATCATTACAGACTGTTCTGTTTCTGACAGATTTTGTTTTCATCACATAGTTTGCTTGTTTTCTAGTTTCTATGGTTTATATTTCGCAATATAAATTGTAGAAATGATATAGTACAGTAGGTATTGTGTGAAAACAATTATGAACCGTGTCTTTTACAGCACCAAAGTGAATGGTTTACTCTTTATCATACTAACCTATCTCACGAAGTTCCATTAAGTTTTGTGTGGTTGAAGTTTTCAAGTTTTGGGTGAGATATCGATAGGAGGAGAATAAGGAGTGGGAAGACCCGAAGCTTGGGGATGCCCAAGGCACCCCAAGGTAATATTCAAGGAGGACTCAAGCGCCTAAGCTTGGGGATGCCCCGGAAGGCATCCCCTCTTTTGTCTTCAAAACTATCGGTATACCTTACTCGGAGCTATATTTTTATTCATCACATGATATGTGTTTTGCTTGGAGCATATTTTCAATTTTACTGTTGTTTTAATAAAATCATTGGATATGAAATATTGAGTAAAAAATGAACCCTCCCATGGCTAGTTAATTATTTGACTACTCAGTGCCCTTCACTCATATCTTTTGGAGTAGTTTGTCATATACTCATGCGCTTCATATATATCCTATGAGTAAATGGGGAATGAATTGAATGTCATGAATCTGAATTTATATATGTTTCATATGCTTATAACATGGATAGTAATGACTTCACATATAAAGAGTATGAGGCATAAAAGTTGTTGAGAGTTGACAAACATAGTTTTGGTCATCGTTGCAATTAATAGGAAGTAATAAAGAAAGAGAAGCTTCACATATCAATATACTATCTTGGACATCTTTTATGATTGTGAGCACACATTAAGTATGACATGCTAAAGAGTTGATGTTGGACAAGGAAGACAACGTAATGGTTTATGTTTTCTCACATATCAGTTAAAGTATATTGTCATGGAACTTCCTAACATGTTGAGCTTGCCTTTCCCCCTCATGCTAGCCTAATTCCTTGCACCAAGTAGAGATACTACTTGTGCTTCAAAATATCTTTGAACCAAGTTTTGCCATAAGAGTCCACCATACCTACCTATGGATTGAGTAAGATCCTTCAGGTAAGTTGTCATCGGTGCAAGCAATAAAAATTGCTCTCTAAATATATATGATCTATTAGTGTGAAGAAAATAAGCCTTATACGATCTTGTTATGGAAGCAATAAAAGCGACGGACTGCACAATAAAGGTCCATATACAAGTGGCAATATAAAGTGACGTTCTTTTGTATTAAGATTTTGTGCATCCAACCATAAAAGCGCATGACAACCTCTGCTTCCCTCTGCGAAGGGTCTATCTTTTACTTTATGTCTTTCATATTATGCAAGAGTCAAGGTGATTGTCGGTGTCAAAACCGGCGGATCTCGGGTAGGGGGTCCCGAACTGTGCGTCTAGGCGGATGGTAACAGGAGACAAGGGACACGATGTTTTACCCAGGTTCGGGCCCTCTTGATGGAGGTAAAGCCCTACGTCCTGCTTGATTGATATTGATGATGTGGGTATTACAAGAGTAGATCTACCACGAGATCAAGGAGGCTAAACCCTAGAAGCTAGCCTATGGTATGATTGTTGTTATTGTCGTTGTCCTACGGACTAAAACCATCCGGTTTATATAGACACCGGAGAGGGCTAGGGTTACACAGAGTCGGTTACAATGGTAGGAGATCTACATATCCGCATCGCCAAGCTTGCCTTCCACGCCAAGGAAAGTCCCATCCGGACACGGGACGAAGTCTTCAATCTTGTATTTTCATAGTCTTGGAGTCCGGCCGATGATGATAGTTCGGCTATCCGGACACCCCCTAGTCCAGGACTCCCTCAGTAGCCCCTGAACCAGGCTTCAATGACGACGAGTCCGGCGCGCATATTGTCTTCGGCATTGCAAGGCGGGTTCCTTCTCCGAATAATTTGTAGAAGATTGTGAACACCAGGATAGTGTCCGCTCTGCAAAATAAATTCCACACTCCACTGTAGAGAGAATAATATTTACACAAGTTCAATATGCTGACGTATTTCGTGGCGTGACGTCACCCAACAACCAAGCCTTTACTTGAATCATTTTTATTATACCGCCTCAGCGCATTTAGTGAAGCGGTTTCCTTGGCACGTCTTGTCGAAGCAGAGATCATGTTCCCCTTATTCCGGGATTCTCATCAATATGGGCGTGGGTAACCCAACCGCGCCCGTTGCCATGCCCCCTCCATCAAAGGCGAGTTCTAAACGGTCACGAAGACGGCTCTTGGTATTCTCCCCCTTTATAATGAGACCAAGGCTCGTTCCTTTTCTTCAATCCTCAATCGAATCCGCCCCTCGCCCCGAGTTCCAACACCCAGGGCTCCAGATTCGGGTACTTCGGACCTTTGACAATGTCCGGCTCCGACCTTCAGGGCCGGTGGATGCCCTCCTCCATCACGGAAGAGGACGTGCTAAAGCTTAGGGACACCAGGTACTTAACCTACGAGATTTCGCATAGGTTGCTTGCCCAAGGGCAGGTCATTCCTACCCCTGAGCCTGGCGAGAGCGTCGTATTCGTGCCTCACCTCCGTCGGGGTTTAGGCTTCCCGATGGATCCCTTCGTGAGGGGGCTCCTATTTTACTATGGGCTAGAATTCCACGACCTGGCTCCGGAGTCTATCCTCCATATCTCATCATTTATTGTCGTCTGCGAAGCCTTCCTCCGCACTACCCCTCACTTTAGTTTGTGGCTCAAAACCTTCAATGTGGAGCCAAAGATGATTGAGGGGCGTCAGGCAGAGTGCGGTGGGGCGGTTATAAGCAAGAGGGTCGATGCTCCATGGCCCGAGGGCTCTTTTCAGGAGGAGCTCGGTTTGTGGCAACAGGAGTGGTTCTATATCACCGCTCCCAGGGGCAGCAGGCAGAGGCCGCCGCCCGCCTTTCGCCCGGGCCCTCCACCACGGCTGACATCGTGGGTCAACAAAGGGTTCGGCTGGGGGCCTTCCAAGGACATACCCCTATTGCAGGGCCGGATTCGAGATCTCCAAGAGAGGGAGATCAATCTGGTCGTAGTGACGCAGGTTATGCTGATTCGGCGTCTTTTTCCCTGCAAACGTCGCCCCCTCCGTCTGTGGGAATTCAATTCAGAGGGACCACGAGCTCTCCAACAGTTTATGGGTACAAAACCCGTGGAGATGTACAAACTGTTCTTCGGATCACAAGAAGTGTGTCCGGACTTGACCGAGGACGCTGGCCGAAGCTGCAATCGCCCTGATACTCAAGTAAGTAGCCCTGTGACCGGACATATCATCCATTTATTTATCATGGATTGGCCTTTTAACCAGCCATCCCTTGAATAGGAGTGGATAGCGCAAGCAAAACTGATACGGTGTCCGGCCCCCCTCCCTGAGACCACGCCGGATCCCGTGTTAATCAAAATGTTGGAGGTTGCGCCTTCGGAGGAAGGCGAAGGGGGTAACAGGGAAACTACCACCTCTGTTAAGCAGGCTCTTAGTAAGGGGGAATCAAGAATCCCTCCCTCCAGGGGGAAAAGAGGACCGCTTCCGAAAACCCGGAGGCCAAAGCCTCGAAGCGGGGAAAGAAATCTGCACCGGAAGGTCCTGTGCCGGGAGGAGTCCCGGCCGTACAGTCTCCCCAAAGGAATCAGTCCTCCAGCGAGCCGTAAGTAGAAAAAAGGGAAGTTTTTATAATAAAGGGCATCCCTATTTTATTTCTAAGGATCTCAGCCCATCCCAGCAGAGCTCATCCTCGGGGGACCTTCGTCCGGAGATGATGGAGAGCGAAACGCCTCCATTTGCCGTCCCATCAGGCGGGGCGGACGACCCTGAGGTGTCGTCACGGAGGGTCTCCCCGAGTCCGGTGAGGCCTGGGAGTTCGGCACCCACTGGAGTGTGGCCGATGGAGCTGCAGGGTTTGCTCGAGAGGGCGTCTCTCTTAGAAGATCACCACACATTAATGAGTGCGGTGATTGAAAGGATCTCATCCGCCGAAAGCGGGTTACATGAGGCCGTCGGAAGTTTACTAACGGGGTTTGAGGTACGCAAAAAAATGACATACCTTTTGACAGTGTTGCACATAGGGTGCGCCCTGTATAGATAGTAGCCCCTGAGACTCGGTATGTTGTCGAAAGCGACAGCGTGCCGAGGATCATAATCTCAGTTACAAAATGTCGCCTTTCCTATGCAGGTGGCGGAGCGTTCGGTGGCCAGCCAGACTGATAGAGTTGCCGAACTGAAGCGGCAACTCGACGTTGTGGATGCGGACATCACGCTGGTCAATAAACGACTTGACGAGTCGCAAGGTAAGTGGTGTTTCCGCGGTCACCTAGGAAGGGAGCTGACGCCCACTCCTTACAACATGTATGCTTTTATGCAGATGGTGCCGCTGCTGTGGAAGACCTTCGGGCGGAGCTTGCTCGAGCCAAGGACCAAGCCAGAAAAAGTGATGCGGCTGCCTTGAAGGCAGCGGAGGAGCTAAAAGCCGAGAAGGCTGCTCACTGCCGAAGCAGGGAGGAAATGGCCGTAATGGCCGTGAAATTAAAAGATGCTACCGACCGCTATGATGTTCTTGAAAGAGAATGCCAAGTGGAGCAAGAGGGCCTGAAGAAGGCCACCGCCGAAGCCAAGGATGCTCGTTCTGCAATGCGGGCTATAAAGGAGGAACTGCGTCAGGCCAGAGACATTGTGGCTGGAAAGCCCTTTCTGTTGCGTAGGAAATTCACGGATCCGAAGTATGCTCAGTTGGGCCAGTTGTGGAGTGCGGAGGATTCTTATTTGGATTTGGCGGCGAGTGCGGCGGACGCAGTTTGGCACTTCCGAAGTCAGAAGGATCATGAAATGGAAGAGCTGTTTTGGTCTCAATTCCATAGTCCGGAGCGTCCACTGCCGTTGACCGATCAGTTAGCTGAGTGGGCTGATCTGAATAGATTGTCCGGACTAGCCATGACGGATGTGGTGGCTCATCTATGGCCGGAAAGGCCCAAGCCGAAGAGTTATTTTGGTTTATTGCAGCAATTCCTTGGGGCGGTGCCGCATAACAACGCGATGAAGCAGTCGGCCTGCATAGAGGGTGCATGGATGGCTCTTGCCCGTGTTAAGACATACTTGGCGGAGATGAATGCCACCGATGTTGCGTCCCGGGGTTCGGACGAGAGCCGCTTACCCACCGAGCACTATTTTGAGGAAGTCTTGCAGGGCGCTCGTTTAATAGAGTCGCAGTGCTTGAAAAATGTCATGTTCAAATGACATGTATGATTTGTGAGATCATATTTATAATATAACGACTTTTTATACTTGTGCGTTCAAGTATTGAAATATCTCCTGTGTGGCCGTTAATGTATATGTATTTATAACCTGAAAGATGGCAGTCTTTGGCTTCAGCCCCCACGCACATAGTGCGGGGGTGTTTGCAAAAAAAGCGCATTTTCACACTTAACCCAACGTCTTGGTCCTTTGAAGGAGGTGATAGCATAGCAAACTAGGCAATCGGACTATAATGCTTTATCACTTTCACTTAGCCATAGGAGCTCGATGGTGGGGCTACAATATAGCCCCTAGAGGCACCGCGCTCTCCGAACTCGGGGCGCGTGTGTGCCTGACCGGGAAGTGGTCCTTCGTCAAAGCAGAGGAATTCTAAACATTCCAATAGTCGATCGAATGGTTGACCAGTCTCTCGCTGTATCATGACAGTCAGTTTTTGGCTTTCTCTACTGAGGTGCTCGCCCGGCCGAACCGGGGCACAATCGCAGTAGTTCTCCTGGTGCCGCGTTAGCCGATGGAGCGGAACGTAAGGCAGCAAAACACAGGAGCCGGGTAAACCCAACATTTGACCAAAGACATGATTCGGAGCTGATGCATATAAGGCCTAACTCGAGACGCCGAACACTCCCTAAGGTATTCGGACTTTATGATAACGGGCAGAACAGTGCTCTAAGCTCCTAATGTCCAGGCACAGGCGAAAACTTCTAACGCGGCCGATGCCAAAACGCCAGCCTCCTCCTCGGCTATGGTAGGAAACCGGGGGATGAGTAACAACAAGAGACAGTAAGAAAGGTTTACGCAGGGTCTTAATCTGAAAAGAATCCTTGTAACGGGTCCTTGCTGCACGTCTGCGCCTGTGTCTCTGTTATGCTGTATCCTGGACGGGTGTAGCACGTGATTCATCTGTAAAAGAGAAGAACTTAGTTTGGAAAAAATATCGTGCGAAAGATGTATTTAAAACAGAGTATGATTTGGAAAGATTGAGCTTTATTGGCTCTCATTGTTTATACGTGCAGCCCCTTGTAAAGAGGTATGCGGCTGGGAATCCCCTTGTTTATTTATGTCGGACTCGCCTAACCGTGTCCGAGGTCTAAATGACCTGTTTTTAGGGGCTTTGATCAACAAGGTTGGATTAATGTGCGGCTGTCAAGGCAGTCTCACGTTTTCCGTGGTCGAGGAACACTCGGAGTTTCCCTTTGATGGGATGATGCCGCGTGGACCGGGAATTTTGAGTGTAAGAGACGCGTAAATGCGGTATTGCGTTAAAGTGGGCGAAAGCTTCGCGTCCCAGTAGTGCTTGATGGCCACTTTTGAATGGGGCGATATGGAAGATTAGCTTTTCGCGACGGAATTTGTCGGGTGAACCGAACACAACTTTTAGTAGTACAGAGCCTGTACACTTGGCATAAGGGCCTGGTGCCACTCCTTTGAAGGAAATGTTGCCATGGCGAATTTTGGTAGGGTCTATCCCCATTCTGCGGATGGTGTCCTGGTATAGCAGGATTATATCGCTTTCGCACAATTTATCACATGAAGTGAGTTCACTGTTTTGACCTCTAGTGGGAAAGTCTTCTGTGCTCTGGTCTGCTGCTTGTGGGATTCGTCATCGTCTTCACTTGGTGTGTCGAGCCCCTTGTGTTCGACGTTAAGTCGGCCGGACTGCTTGAAAACCCAACAACCTCTGTGGGTATGGTTTGCAGGCTTCCCAGGGGTACTGTGGATTTGACATATCCTATCCATGATTTAGTTTAGGTTGGATAGCTTGTCACTGTTGTCCTTAAGGGGCATTGTTTTGTTGTTCGGCCGAGAGCTTTTGAATCCGGCGTTGACCGCCGTGTTGTTTGGGCCGATTTCCTTATTCCTGCGCTGATCTTTTCTGCGTCGTGATTTCCCATTTCCATCCCTGACCTCGGATGTACTCGGGTCGCTGGTGCTGCATCTTGCTCGCCAGCTATCTTCCCCCGCGCAAAAGCGGGTCATGAGGCTTGTTAGTGCGGCCATTGTTCTAGGTTTTTCCTGGCCGAGGTGTCTGGCGAGCCATTCGTCTCGGACATTATATTTAAAGGCTGCTAAGGCTTCGGCGTCCGGACAGTCGACTATTTGGTTCTTTTTGGTGAGGAACCTGTTCCAGAATTTGCGTGCTGACTCCCTGGGCTATTGAGTTATGTGACTTAAATCGTCTGCGTCTGGAGGGCGGACATAAGTTCCCTAAAAATTTGCTCGAAACGCATCCTCAAGCTCTTCCCAACTTCCAATGGTATTTTCTGGGAGGCTTTTGAGCCAATGCCGAGCTGGCCCTTTGAGCTTGAGGGGTAGGTATTTTATGGCGTGGAGATCTTCTCCTCTAGCCATATGTATGTGTAGGATATAATCCTCAATCCAGACTCCGGGGTCTGTTGTTCCGTCATATGCCTCTATGTTTACGGGCTTGAATCCTGCTGGAAATTCATGATCCAGTACCTTGTCGGTGAAGCATAGTGGGTGTGCGGCGCCCCTGTATTTAGGTGTGCCATTATCTTTGAACACTCGGCGGGTTGTGTTGCCTCCTAGAGCCTTCTTCTTTGGCCCATAGATGGACCTGACTGGGCCATCCTTTTTGCTAGGATCCTTATTTGGAAAGTGTGTCGTATTATGTGCGGCGCCGCTTGCCGCTCTTAGCCTGTTATCTGGTCGTCTATCCGGCCAGGCGGCCTCTTTCTTTTTTGACTATGGGGGCTCTACGGCCTCCTCGTCAAATTTGGGCAACAGTTTGCGCTTCGGGTAGCTCTTTGCGTGGTGACTATCACCGTAATTATCTGCGGTCTTGAGTACTTTGCTCCATCTCATTCTGAGTACGTCTTCCGCCGTTTTGAGATTTCGCTTTTGCTTCTTCAAACTCCTTGCAGTGGCGACGAGCCTTCTGTGAAGGTTCTTATGCTCCGGTGATGTGTCCGGCGTGAGATCGTCTGGACTATTGTTTTCGCCGGGAATGGGTTGCTCGTCCACTAGTTCGCCCTGCTCTACGGCTGGGTCAGTGTGGGTGCCGTTGTTATCGAGGCGGGACTTCGGGCGGCGCTTGCGTCACCGTTTTTGTTGTTTTTTGGGGGAGTTATCCTTCGCCGCGTCCCGTTATTCCTCGTTATCGCTTCCTTTTGGTGTATCCACCATGTATACGTCGTGAGTTGAGGTGGTTTTCCAGTGCCCAGCAGGCGCTGGTTCTTGATCGTCTCCGGCATCGTCGTCGATGTCTTCGGAGTCGAATTCTAGCATGTCGGTTAATTCGTCAACAGTGGCTACTAAGTGGGTGGTGGGTGGGCCTTGAATTTCGTCGTCCGCATCCCAACCGTCTTAACCGTAGTCCGGCCAAGGCTCTCCTGATAATGAGAGATGTTTTAGCGAACTCAGGATGTCGCCAAAAGGTGAGTGTTGAAAGATGTACGCAGCGGTGAACTCCATGATCGACGCCCAACCGGATTCGATTGGAGGGGGCGCGGGAGGTTCGGAGTCCGGCAAGGGGTCCGGCACCGGGGAGTCACGAGCTTCAAAAGGGACAAAGTCAGTATTCGGCTCTATCGCCGTAGAGGTTGCAGCCCCCGAGGCGGTGTCTAACCACCCGTCCTCGATCTGCATAGCCGGCTCCGAATCGAGGGTCGGAGCGGACTCGTGTGCAGCCTCCAGAGCACTGTCCGGCAGCAGAGCTAAGTCATGCCCATCGTGACAGTGCGGCGCGCTCGGTTGTGGCTTGAATCCATTGAAGATCAAGTCTCCGCGGATGTCAGCCGTGAAGTTCAGACTTCCAAATCTGACCTGACGGCGAGAGGCGTAGCTTTCGATCTGCTCCAGATGGCCAAACGAATTGGCCCGCAGTGCAAAGCCGCCGAATACGAAGATCTGTCCGGGGAGAAAAGTCTCACCCTGGACCACGTCGTTGTTGATGATCGAAGGAGCCATCGAGCCTATTGGTGACGACACAGAGGAACTCTCAATGAAAGCACCAATGTCGGTGTCAAAACCGGCAGATCTCGGGTAGGGGGTCCCGAACTGTGCGTCTAGGCGGATGGTAACAGGAGACAAGGGACACGATGTTTTACCCAGGTTCGGGCCCTCTTGATGGAGGTAAAACCCTACGTCCTGCTTGATTGATATTGATGATGTGGGTATTACAAGAGTAGATCTACCACGAGATCAAGGAGGCTAAACCCTAGAAGCTAGCCTATGGTATGATTGTTGTTATTGTCGTTGTCCTACGGACTAAAACCATCCGGTTTATATAGACACTGGAGAGGGCTAGGGTTACACAGAGTCGGTTACAATGGTAGGAGATCTACATATCCGCATCGCCAAGCTTGCCTTCCACGCCAAGGAAAGTCCCATCCGGACACGGGACGAAGTGTTCAATCTTGTTTTTCATAGTCTTGGAGTCCGGCCGATGATGATAGTTCGGCTATCCGGACACCCCCTAGTCCAGGACTCCCTCAGTGATCCTCACCTTTCCCTTTTTCATTTTATCCTTTGGCAAGCACCTCGTGTTGGAAAGATCCTGATATATATATATCCAAATGGATGTAAGTTAGCATGAGCTATTATTGTTGACATCACCTAAAGGTGAATACGTTGGGAGGCGAAATTATAAGCCCCTATCTTTCTCAGTGTCCGATTAAAACTCCATAACCACAAGTATTGCTTGAGTGTTAGTAATTGTAGAAGACTATATGATAGTTGAGTATGTGGACTTGCTGAAAAGCTCTATTCTTGACTCTTTCTGATGTTATGATAAATTTCAATTGCTTCAATGACTGAGATTATAGTTTGTTAGTTCTCAATGAAGTTTCTGAACCATACTTGACATTGTGAATAGATTGTTACTTGATCATGAAAAGTTTTATGAGATAAGCTACTATTATGACACATGTTGATGCTAGAAAAGGTAATTGAAATTATCATTGATCAAACTTGTGCACCTGCTAGCATTCACACTTCATAAATTATTTCTTTTATCATTTACCTACTCAAGGACGAGCATGAATTAAGCTTGGGGATGCTGATACATCTCCAACATATCTATAATTTATGAAGTATTCATGCTATTATATTATCCATCTATGATGTTTTATATGCATTTATATGCCATTTTATATGATTTTTGGGACTAACCTATTAACCTAGAGCCCAGTGCCAGTTTCTGTTTTCTCCTTGTTTTTGAGTTTTATAGAAAAGGAATACCAAACGGAGTCCAATTGACGTGCCAATTTTTGATGATTTTTTATGGACCAAAAGAAGACCACAGAGCATCGGAGCTGGGCCAGAAGAGTCCCGGGATGCCCATGAGGGTGGGTGATGTCTACTACACAACCTTCTTCTTGTAGACGTTGTTGGGCCTGCAAGTGCACAGGTTTGTAGGATAGTAGCAAATTTCCCTCAAGTGGATGACCTAAGGTTTATCAATCCGTAGGAGGCATAGGATGAAGATGGTCTCTCTCAAACAACCCTGCAACCAAATAACAAAGAGTCTCTTGTGTCCCCAACAGACCCAATACAACGGTAAATTGTATAGGTGCACTAGTTCGGCGAAGAGATGGTGATACAAGTGCAAAATAGATAGTGGATATAGGTTTTTGTAATCTGAAATAATAAAAACAGCAAGGTAACAAGTGGTAAAAGTGAGCATAAATGGTATTGCAATGGTAGGAAACAAGGCCTAGGGTTCATACTTTCACTAGTGCAAGTTCTCTCAACAATAATAACATAGATAGAACATATGACAAGCCCTCAACATGCAACAAAGAGTCACTCCAAAGCCACTAATAACGGAGAGCAAACGTAGAGATTATGGTAGGGTACGAAACCACCTCAAAGTTATTCGTTCGGATCGATCTATAAAAGAGTTTGTACTAGAATAACACCTTAAGATACAATCAACCAAAACCCTAATGTCACCTAGATACTCCATTGTCACCTGAAGTATCCGTGGGCATGATTATACGATATGCATCACACAATCTCAGATTCATCCAACCAACATAAAAGTACTTCAAAGAGTGACCCAAAGTCTCTACCGGAGAGTCAAGAACGTGTGCCAACCCCTATGCATAGGTTCATGGGTGGAACCCACAAGTTGGTCACCAAAACATACATCAAGTGGCACATGATATCCCATTGTCACCACAGATAATCACGGCAAGACATACATCAAATGTTCTCATAAAGACTCAATCCGATAAGATAACTTCAAAGGGGAAACTCAATTCATCACAAGAGAGTAGAGGGGGAGAAACATCATAAGATCCAACTACGATAGCAAAGCTCGGGATACATCAAGATCGTGCCATAGAGGAACACGAGAGAGAGAGAGATCAAACACATAGCTACTGGTACATACCCTCAGCCCCGAGGGTGAACTACTCCCTCCTCGTCATGGATAGCACCGGGATGATGAAGATGGCCTCCGGTGATGGGATCCCCCTCCGGAAGGGTGCTGGAACAGGGTCCCAATTGGTTTTTGGTGGCTATAGAGGCTTGCGGCGGTGGAACTCCCGATCTATCTTCTGTTCTGGAAGTTTTTCGATACGTAGGTATATATGGGTGAAAGGAGAACGTCGGTGGAGCTACGGGAGCCCCACGAAGCAAGGGGGCGCGCCCCCCACCCTCGTGAGCATCTCCCGTATCTTCTGACGTGGGGTCCAAGTCCATTAGGTGGGTTTCCTTCCAAAAATAACTTCTCCAGTTGATTTCATTCCGTTTTGACTCCGTCTGATATTCCTTTTCCTCGAAACACTAAAATAGGCATAAAATAGCAAATCTGGGCTGGGCCTCCGGTTAATAGGTTAGTCCCAAAAATAATATAAAAGTGGATAATAAAGCCCAATATTGCCTAAAACAGTAGATAAAGTAGCATGGAGCAATCAAAAATTATAGATACGTTGGAGACGTATCAAGCATCCCCAAGCTTAATTCCTGCTCGTCCTCGAGTAGGTAAATGATAGAAAAGATTTTTGATGCGGAGTGATACTTGGAATAATTTCAATGTAATTCTTCTTACTTGTGATATGAATATTCAGATCCGAAAGATTCAAGACAAAAGTTCATATTGACACAAAAATAATAATACTTCAACCATACTAATCAGAGCAATCATGTCTTCTCAAAATAACATGGCAAACGAAAGTTCATCCCTACAAAATCATATGGTTAGGCTATGCTTCATTTTCGTCACACAAATATGTTCCCAACTTCTATACCCCCGACGACAAGCCAAGCAATTGTTTCATACTCAAATAATCTCAAACTTTTTCAACCTTCACGCAATACATGAGCGCGAGCCATGGATATAGCACTATGGGTGGAATAGAATATGATGATCAGGATTCTGCGGAGAAGACAAAAAGGAGAAAGTCTCACATTGACGAGGCTAATCAACGGGCTATGGAGATGCCCATCAATTGATGTCAACATGAGGAGTAGGGATTGCCATGCAACGGATGCACTAGAGCTGTGAATGCTCAACAAAAGAAAACTAGTGGGTGTGCATCCAACTCGCTTGCTCATGAAGACCTAGGGCATTTTGAGGAAGCCCATCATTGGAATATACAAGCCAAGTTCTATAATGAAAAATTCCCACTAGTATAAAAAAGACAACTTATGAGACTCACTACATGAAGAACAAGGTGCTAATTTGAAGCACAATATATGAGACTCACTACATGAAGAACAAGGTGCTACTTTGAAGCACAAGTGTGGTAAAAGGATAGTAACATTGCCCCTTCTCTCTTTTTCTCTCATTTTTTTGGCCTTCTCTTTTTTTTTCCTTTCTCCTTTTTTTATTTTTTTTATTTTTTTCCTCGTCTGGAGTCTCATCCCGACTTGTGGGGGAATCATAGTCTCCATCATCCTTTCCTCACTGGGGCAATGCTCTAATAATGATGATCATCACACTTCTATTGATTACAACATAAGGATTACAACTCGAAACTTAGAACAAGATATGACTCTATATGAATGCCTCCGGCGGTGTACTGGGATGATGTAATGAATCAAGAGTGACATGTACGAAAAATAATGCATGGTGGCTTTGCCACAAATATGATGTCAACTACATGATCATGCAATGGCAATATGACAAAAGTAATGTATGTGATGATGATGATGATGGAAGTTGCATGGCAATATATCTCGGAATGGCTATGGAAATGCCATGATAGGTAGGTATGGTGGCTGTTTTGAGGAAGATATAAGGAGGTTTATGTGTGATAGAGCGTATCGTATCACGGGATTTGGATGCAGCGGCGAAGTTTGCACCAACTCTCAAGGTGAGAAAGGGCAATGCACAGTACCAAACAGGCTAGCAAAGGAGGAAAGGTGAGAGTGTGTATAATCCATGGACTCAACATTAGTCAAAAGAACTCATATACTTATTGCAAAAATTTAGAAGCCATCAAAAATCAAGTACTACGCGCATGCTCCTAGGGGGATAGATTGGTAGGAAAAGACCATCGCTCGTCCCCGACCGCCACTCATAAGGATGCACAAGCCAGGTACACTTCATGTTTCAAATTTGTTACACAACTTTAACCATATGTGCATGCTACGGGACTTACAACTTCAACACAAGTATTTCTCAAATTCACAATCACCCAACTAGCACGACTTTGATATTATCACCTCCATATCTCAAAACAATTATCAAGCATCAAAATTATCTTAGTATTTAATTTACTCAAAAGAAAGTTTCACATATCTTGAATACCAAGTATATTAACATTATGCAAATTGCCATGCTATTAAAGACTCTCAAAATAATATAAGTGAAGCATGAGAGATCAATAGTTTCTTTAAAACAAATCCACCACCGTGCTCTAAAAGATATAAGTAAGTACTAGAGCAAACAACAAACTACTCCGAAAGATATAAGTGAAGATCAATGAGTAGCTAAATAATTGTGCAACTAAATGAAGGCTCTCTCTCATTAAAGAATTCAGATCTTGGTATTGTATTCAAGCAGCAAGCAAAACAAAAATAAAAAGACAATGCAAGGATAGCACAACTCATGTGAAGAAGCAAAAACTTAGGCTCAACCGATACTAACCGATAGTTGTTGAAGAAGAAAGGTGGGATGCCTACCGGGGCATCCCCAAGCTTAGATGCTTGAGACTTCTTGAAATATTATCTTGGGGTGCCTTGGGCATCCCCAAGCTTGAACTTTTGTGTCTCCTTAATTCCTCTCATATCATGGTTTCTCTTTTTATCAAAAGCTTCATTCACAACAAACTCAACAAGAACTCGTGAGATATGTTAGTATAAACCAATGCAAAACCTTATCATTTTCTACTGTAACAAATCACTTGAATTATTATTCAACATTTCATACTAAATGCCTCTGTATATATACTCCTATCATCAAATAGAATCATTAAGCAAGCAAACATATGCAAACAATGCAACCATAACAGCAATCTGTCAAAACACTACAGTCTGTAAAGAATGCAAGAGTATCAATACTTCCCAGACTCCAAAAATTATGAACTAAAATTCCCACTGTAATAAATTTATCAGATCTCAATATTCAAAAAGATTAAACGTTAGACCATTCTTGGACTTTTCTAGGCAATTTTTGCAACAGCGGTAAACTTTCTGTTTTCAAACAGCAACATGCAAACTAGCAAAATAAGCATGGCAAAGGCTATCCTTGACTTTTTTATTGAAACTAAAGATGCAAAACATATTCTAACTAACAGCAAACAAAAACTAACAAAATAAAATGATGCTCCAAGCAAAACACATAACGTGTAAAAATATAGCTCCAAGTAAAGTTACCGATGAACGAAGACGAAAGAGGGGATGCCTTCCGGGTCATCCCCAAGCTTAGGCTCTTGGTTGTCCTTGAATATTACCTTGGGGTGCCTTGGGAATCCCCAAGCTTAGGCTCTTGCCACTCCTTATTCCATAGTCCATCGAATCTTTACCCAAAACTTGAAAACTTCAACCACACAAAACTCAAAACAAAACTCATAAGCACCGTTAGTATAAGAAAATAAAACCACCACTTAGGTACTGTAGTGAACTCATTCCAAATTCGTATGGGTGTAATATCTACTGTACTTCAACTTATCTATGGTTCATACCCTCCGATACTACTCATAGATGCATCAAAATAAGCAAACAACACATAGAAAACAGAATCTGTCAAAAACAGAACAGTCTGTAGTAATCTGTATAAAACGTATACCTCTGGAACCCCAAAAATTATGAAATCAATTTCTGGACCTGATAAATTTGTCTATTGATCATCTTCAAAAATAATCAACCTAAAAGCACTCTCCAGTAAAAAATGGCAGCTAATCTCGTGAGCGCTAAAGTTTATGTTTTTCACAGCAAGATCACATAAACTTCACCCAAGTCTTCCCAAAGGTTCTACTTGGCACTTTATTGAAACAAAAGCTATAAAACATGATTACTACAGTAGCATAATCATGTGGACACACAAAAATGGTAAGGATAAATATTGGGTTGTCTCCCAACAAGCGCTTTTCTTTAATGCCTTTTAGCTAGGCATGATGATGACAATGATGCTCACATAAAAGATAAGAATTGAAACATAACGGGAGCATCATGAAGCATATGACTAGCACATTTAATCCTAACCCACTTCCTATGCATAGGGATTTTGTGAGCAAACAACTTAGGAGAACAATAATCAACTAGCATAGGAAGGTAAAACAAGCATAGCTTCAAAACTTTAAGCACATAGAGAGGAAACTTGATATTATTTCAATTCCTACAAGCATATATTCCTCCCTCATAATATATTTCAGTAGCATCATGAATGAATTCAACAATATAACCAGCACCTAAAGCATTCTTTTCATGATCTACTAGAATAGAAAATTAACTACTCTCAACATAAACAAAATTCTTCTCATGAATAGTAGTGGGGGCAAACTCAACAAAATAACCATCATGTGATTGAAAATTAAGATCAAGATGACACGTTTCATGGTTATCATTATTCTTTAAAGCATACGTGTCATCATAATAATCATCATAGATAGGAGGCATGCTTTCATCATAGTAAATTTGCTCATCAAAGCTTGGGGGACAAAAAATATCATCTTCATCAAACATAGCTTCCCCAAGCTTGTGGCTTTGCATATCCACTACTAGGGAAAAGGCTAGCAGCAGCGCAGGTTTTAGGTGTATCAGTAGCGCGGGCAGGCGCGCTACTGATAAGGCGCTACAGCTATTGCTTAGCAGTAGCGCGTGCCCGCACGCGCTACTGCTAGGACAAATAGCTGCAGCGTTTGTTCAAGCCCACGCTACTGCTAATGTAACTACTGGCAGCGTGTTTTCTGTCCATCGCTACTAGTATTATTTTTTTATTTTTTTTATTTTTAGTGTATTTATGCGCCATCGTACAAATATTGGTACAATACCAGTTATGAGGTTTACATCATTATGTCCATAATAGTGTGTCAAATGAAGGTGGATTAGGTTCAAGTGGAGGAAATATGTGGTGCATGTCAAAAGTATACTACTAATCCAAACTTGATCTAGTTTGGACTAGTAGTACTTTCGATGTGCACCACATGTTGCCTCCACTTGAATCTAATCCGCCAGCACAAGCTATTTAATCATCATCATAGTCATTACCACCAACAGTATTTACTTAATCACCACTAACACTAGCTAATAATCATCATCATAGTCATTACCACCAACACTAGCTATTTTATCATCATAGTAATAGTGTAGCACATCATCATCCTCAAACTCATTTCTAGCTAGCTAATCACTCATGCTGCTCTCTCTTAGGTAAAATAACATAAAACATGTATAGCTCTCCTCCTTGATCAAGTTGGAGCGTGCAGATGAACATGTCTCCTAATCATGGGTAGCGCATCTGTTTGCTGCCCCCTAGTACTTCTCTGCGCTCCCCCATCACATATTTGGTCCAGTCTTGCACTATTAAGCATCCTTCGCTAATCTTGAATGCCCTAAAGTAATCTGTAGGATATATTGGCCGTAAGCTGATAATACTCATGGTACCTTTAGTCTCGATCCCATAAGGCACAACATTCATCGGGAGTCCTTGTTGAAGAACATCCTATGGTAACATTGTTGGGGAACGTTGCAGAAAATAAAAAATTTCCTACGGTTTCACGAAGATCCATCTATGAGTTCATCTAAGCAACGAGTGAAAGGAGAGATGCATCTACATACCACTTTGTAGATCGCGAGTGGAAGCATTCAAAAGAACGGGGTTGAAGTAGTCGTTCTCGTCGTCATCCTATCACCGGAGATCCTAGCGCCAAACGGACGACACCTCCGCGTTAAACACACGTACGGTCAGCGTGACGTCTCCTCTGTCTTGATCCAGCAAGGGGGAAGGAGAGGTTGACGATGATCCAGCAGCACGATGGCGTGGTGGTGGATCCAGCAGAACTCCGGCAGGGCTTCGCCAAGCTGCTGCGGGAGGAGGACGAGGTGTAGCAGGGGGAGGGAGGCGCCAAGACTAGGGTGCGGCTGCCCTCCCCCCTGCCGTCCTTTATATAGGCCCCCAAGGGGGGGCGCCGGCAATGGGAGATGCAATCTCCCAAGGGGGCGGCGGCCAGGGGGGTGGAGTGCCCCCCAAGGCAAGTGGTGCCCCCCCACCTAGGGTATCCAACCCTAGGCGCAGGGGGGGCAAGGGGGGCGCACTAGCCCACTAGGGGCTGGTTCCCCTCCCACTTCAGCCCACGGGCCCCTCCGGGATAGGTGGCCCCACCCGGTGGACCCCCGGGACCCTTCCGGTGGTCCCGGTACAATACCGGGTGACCCCGAAACTTTCCCGATGGCCGAAACAGCACTTCCTATATATAATTCTTTACCTCCGGATCATTCTGAAACTCCTCGTGACGTCCGGGATCTCATCCGGGACTCCGAACAACATTCGGTTTGCTGCATACTCATATTCATACAACCCTAGCGTCACCAAACCTTAAGTGTGTAGACCCTACGAGTCCGGGAGACATGTAGACATGACCGAGACGGCTCTCCGGTCAATAACCAACAGCGGGATCTGGATACCCATGTTGGCTCCCACGTACTCCTCAATGATCTCATAGGATGAACCACGATGTCGAGGGTTCAAGCAACCCCGTATACTATTCCCTTTGTCAGACGGTATGTTACTTGCCCGAGACTCGATCGTCGGTATCCCAATACCTCGTTCAGCCTCGTTACCGGCAAGTCACTTTACTCGTACCGTAATGCATGATCCCGTGACCAGACACTTGGTCACTTTGAGCTCATTATGATGATGCACTACCGAGTGGGCCCAGTGATACCTCTCTGTTATACGGAGTGACAAATCCCAGTCTCGATTTGTGTCAACCCAACAGACACTTTCGGAGATACCTGTAGTGCACCTTTATAGTCACCCAGTTACATTGTGACGTTTGGTACACCCAAAGCACTTCTACGGTATCCGGGAGTTACACGATCTCATGGTCTAAGGAAAAGATACTTGACATTGGAAAAGCTCTAGGAAAATGAACTACACGATCTTGTGCTATGCTTAGGATTGGGTCTTGTCCATCACATCATTCTCCTAATGATGTGATCCCGTTGTCAACGACATCTAATGTCCATAGTCAGGAAACCATGACTATCTGTTGACCAACGAGCTAGTCAACTAGAGGCTTACTAGGGACGTATTGTGGTCTATGTATTCACATGTGTATTACGATTTCTGGATAATACAATTATAGCATGAATAAAAGACAATTATCATGAACAAGGAAATATAATAATAATCATTTTATTATTGCCTCTAGGGCATATTTCCAACAGTCTCCCACTTGCACTAGAGTCAATAATCTAGTTACATTGTGATGAATCGAACACCCATAGAGTTCTGGTGTTGATCATGTTTTGCTCGCGGAAGAGGTTTAGTCAACGGATCTGCGACATTCAGATCTGTATGTACTTTGCAAATATCTATGTCTCCATCTTGAACATTTTCAAGGATGGAGTTGAAACGACGCTTGATGTGCCTAGTCTTCTTGTGAAACCTGGGCTCCTTGGCAAGGGCAATAGCTCCAGTGTTGTCACAGAAGAGTTTGATCGGCCCCAACGCATTGGGTATGACTCCTAGGTCGGTGATGAACTCCTTCACCCATATTGCTTCATGTGCTGCCTCCGAGGCTGCCATGTACTCCGCTTCACATGTAGATCCCGCCACGATGCTCTACTTGCAGTTGCACCAGCTTACTGCCCCACCATTCAACATATACACGTATCCGATTTGTGACTTAGAGTCTCCAGATCTATGTCGAAGCTAGCGTCGACGTAACCCTTTACGACGAGCTCTTCGTCACCTCCATAAATGAGAAACATGTAATTTGTCCTTTTTAGGTACTTCAGGACATTCTTGACCGTTGTCCAGTGTTCCTTGCCGGGATTACTTTGGTACCTTCCTACCAAACTTACGGCAAGGTTTACATCAGGTCTGGTACACAACATGTCATACATAATAGATCCTATGGCTGAGGCATAGGGGATGACACTCATCTCTTCTTTATCTTTTGCCGTGGTAGGGCATTGAGCCGAGCTCAATCTCACACCTTGCAATACAGGCAAGAACCCTTTCTTGGACTGATCCATTTTGAACTTCTTCAAAATCTTATCAAGGTATGTGCTTTGTGAAAGACCTATGAGGCGTCTCGATCAACCCCTATAGATTTTGATGCCTGATATGTAAGCAGCTTCTCCAAGGTCCTTCATTGAAAAACACTTATTCAAGTAGGCCTTAATGTTGTCCAAGAATTCTATATCATTTCCCATCAAAAGTATGTCATCTACATATAATATGAGAAATGCTACAGAGCTCCCACTCACTTTCTTGTAAACGCAGGCTTCTCCATAAGTCTGCATAAACCCAAACGCTTTGATCATCTCATCAAAATGAATGTTCCAACTCCGAGATGCTTGCACCAGCCCATAAATGGATCGCTGGAGCTTGCATACTTTGTTAGCATTCTTAGGATCGACAAAACCTTCCGGCTGCATCATATACAGCTCTTCCTTAAGATAACCGTTAAGGAATGCCGTTTTGACGTCCATCTGCCATATCTCATAATCATAGTATGCGGCAATTGCTAACATGATTCGGACGGACTTAAGCTTCGCTACGGGAGAGAAAGTCTCATCGTAGTCAATCCCTTGAACTTGCCGATAACCCTTAGCGACAAGTCGAGCTTTATAGATGGTGACATTACCATCCGCGTCCGTCTTCTTCTTAAAGATCCATTTGTTTTCTATCGCTCGCCGATCATCGGGCAAGTCAGTCAAAGTCCATACTTTGTTTTCATACATGGATTCTATCTCAGATTGCATGGCTTCTAGCCATTTGTTGGAATCTGGGCCTGCCATCACTTCTTCATAGTTCGAAGGTTCACCGTTGTCTAACAACATGATTTCCAGGACAGGGTTGCCATACCACTCTGGTGTGCAACGTGTCCTTGTGGACCTACAAAGTTCAGTAGCAACTTGATCAGAAGTACCTTGATCATCATCATTAATTTCCTCTCCAGTCGGTGTAGGCACCACATGAACGTTTTCCTGAGCTGCACTACTTTCTGGTTCAAGAGGTAGTACTTCATCGAGTTCTACTTTCCTCCCACTTACTCCTTTCGAGAGAAACTCTTTTTCCAGAAAGGATCCGTTCTTGGCAACAAAGATCTTGCCCTCGGATCTTAAGTAGAAGGTATACCCAATGGTTTCCTTAGGGTATCCTATGAAGACGCATTTCCGACTTGGGTTCGAGCTTTTCAGGTTGAAGTTTCTTGACATAAGCATCGCATCCCCAAACTTTTAGAAACGACAGCTTAGGTTTCTTCCCAAACCATAATTCATACGGTGTCGTCTCAATGGATTTAGACAGTGCCCTATTTAAAGTGAATGTAGTTGTCTCTAGAGCGTATCCCCAAAATGATAGCGGTAAATCGGTAAGACACATCATAGACCACACCATATCCAATAGAGTGCGATTAAGACGTTCGGACACACCGTTACACTAAGGTGTTCTAGGGGGCGTGAGTTGTGAAGCGATTCCACATTTCCTTAAGTGTGTACCAAATTCGTGACTTAAGTATTCTCCTCCACGATCTGATTGTAGGAACTTTATCTTTCGGTCACGTTGATTCTCTACCTCATTCTGAAATTCCCTGAACTTTTCAAAGGTCTCAGACTTGTGTTTCATCAAGTAGACATACCCATATCTACTCAAGTCATCAGTGAGAGTGAGAACATAACGATATCCTCCGCGAGCCTCAACGCTCATTGGACCGCACACATCGGTATGTATGATTTCCAATAAGTTGGTTGCTTGCTCCATTGTTCCGGAGAACGGAGTCTTGGTCATTTTGCCCATGAGGCATGGTTCGCATGTGTCAAATGATTCATAATCGAGAGACTCTAAAAGTCCATCAGCATGGAGCTTCTTCATGCGCTTGACACCAATGTGTCCAAGGCGGCAGTGCCACAAGTATGTGGGACTATCGTTATCAACTTTACATCTTTTGGTATTCACACTATGAATATGTGTAACATTACGTTCGAGATTCATTAAGAATAAAACATTGACCATCGGGGCATAACCATAAAACATATCTCTCATATAAATAGAACAACCATTATTCTCGGATTTAAATGAGTAGCCATCTCGTATTAAATGAGATCCAGATACAATGTTCATGCTCAAACTTGGCACTAAATAACAATTATTGAGGTTCATAACTAATCCCGTGGGTAAATGTAGAGGTAGCGTGCCGACGGCGATCACATCGACCTTGGAACCATTCCCGACGTGCATCGTCACCTTGTCCTTCGCCAGTCTTCGCTTATTCCGCAGCTCCTGCTGTGAGTTACAAATATGAGCAACGGCACCGGTATCAAATACCCAGGAGTTACTACGAGTACTGGTAAGGTACACATCAATTACATGTATATCAAATATACCTTTAGTGTTGCCGGCCTTCTTATCCGCTAAGTATTTCGGGCAGTTCCGCTTCCAGTGACACTTCCCTTTGCAATAAAAGCACTCAGTCTCAGGCTTGGGTCCATTCTTTGACTTCTTCCCGGCAACTGGCTTACTGGGCGCGGCAACATCTTTGCCGTCCTTCTTGAAGTTCTTCTTACCCTTGCCCTTCTTGAACTTAGTGGTCTTATTGACCATCAACACTTGATGTTCTTTCTTGATTTCAACCTCTGCTGACTTCAGCATTGAGAATACTTCAGGAATGGTCTTCACCATCCCCTGCATATTGTAGTTCAACACAAAGCTCTTGTAGCTCGGTGGGAGCGACTGAAGGATTCTGTCAATGACCGCCTCGTCCGGGAGGTTGTTCTCCAGCTGGGACAGGCGGTTGTGCAACCCAGACATTTTGAGTATGTGCTCACTGACAGAACTGTTTTCCTCCATCTTACAACTATAGAACTTGTCGGAGACTTCATATCTCTCGACCCGGGCATGAGCTTGAAAAACCATTTTCAGCTCCTCGAACATCTCATATGCTCCATGTCGCTCAAAACACTTTTGGAGCCCCGGTTCTAAGCTGTAAAGCATGCCGCACTGAACGAGGGAGTAATCATCAGCACGTGATTGCCAAGTGTTCATAACGTCTTGGTTCTCTGGGATGGGTGCTTCACCTAGCGGTGCATCTAGGACATAATCTTTCTTGGCTGCTATGAGGATGATCCTCAGGTTCCGGACCCAGTCCGAATAGTTGCTGCCATCATCTTTCAACTTGGTTTTCTCTAGGAACGCGTTGAAGTTCATGTTGACATGAGCGTTGGCCATTTGATCTACAAGATATATTTGCAAAGGTTTTAGACTAAGTTCATGATAATTAAGTTCATCTACTCAAATTATTTAATGAACTCCCACTCAGATTTGACATCCCTCTAGTCATCTAAGTGTTACATGATCCGAGTCGACTAGGCCGTGTCCGATCATCACGTGAGACGGACTAGTCATCATCGGTGAACATCTCCATGTTGATCGTATCTTCCATACGACTCTTCGACCTTTTGGTCTCTTGTGTTCCGAGGCCATGTCTGTACATGCTAGGCTCGTCAAGTTAACCCTAAGTGTTTCTGCATGTGTAAAACTGTCTTACACCCGTTGTATGTGAACGTAAGGATCTATCACACCCGATCATCACGTGGTGCTTCGAAACGACGAACTTTAGCAACGGTGCACAGTTAGGGGGAACACTTTCTTGAAATTATTATAAGAGATCATCTTATTTACTACCGTTGTTCTAAGTAAACAAGATGCATAAACATAATAAACATCACATGCAATTATATAGTAGTGACATGATATGGCCAATATCATATAGCTCCTTTGATCTCCATCTTCGGGGCTCCATGATCATCTTCTTCACCGGCATGACACCATGATCTCCATCATCATGATCTCCATCATTGTGTCTTCATGAAGTTGTCACGCCAACGACTACTTCTACTTCTATGGCTAACGCGTTTAGCAATAAAGTAAAGTAATTTACATGGCGTTCTTCAATGACACGCAGGTCATACAAAAAATAAAGACAACTCCTATGGCTCCTGCCGGTTGTCATACTCATCGACATGAAAGTCGTGATTCCTATTACAAGAACATGATCTCATACATCACAATATATCATTCATCATTCATCACAACTTCTGGCCATATCACATCACATGACAATTGCTGCAAAAACAAGTTAGACGTCCTCTAATTGTTGTTGCATCTTTTACGTGGCTGCAATTGGGTTCTAGCAAGAACGTTTTCTTACCTACGAATAACCACAACGTGATTTTGTCAACTTCTATTTACCCTTCATAAGGACACTTTTCATCGAATCCGCTCCAACTAAAGTAGGAGAGACAGACACCAGCTAGCCACCTTATGCAACTAGTGCATGTTAGTCGGTGGAACCTGTCTCACGTAAGCGTACGTGTAAGGTCGGTCCGGGCCGCTTCATCCCACAATACCGCTGAAGCAAGAAAAGACTAGTAGCGGTAAGCAAGTTGACAAGATCTACGCCCACAACAAATTTGTGTTCTACTCATGCAATAGAGAACTACGCATAGACCTAGCTCATGATGCCACTGTTGGGGAACGTTGCAGAAAATAAAAATTTTCCTATGGTTTCACCAAGATCCATCTATGAGTTCATCTAAGCAACGAGTGAAAGGAGAGATGCATCTACATACCACTTTGTAGATCGCGAGCGGAAGCGTTCAAAAGAACGGGGTTGAAGTAGTCGTTCTCGTCGTGATCCTATCAACGGAGATCCTAGCGCTGAACGGACGGCACCTCCGTGTTCAACACACGTACGGTCAGCATGACGTCTCCTCCGTCTTGATCCAGCAAGGGGGAAGGAGAGGTTGATGATGATCCAGCAGCACGACGGCGTGGTGGTGGATGCAGCAGAACTCCGGCAGGGCTTCGCCAAGCTGCTGCGGGAGGAGGACGAGGTGTAGCAGGGGGAGGGAGGCGCCAAGACTTGGGTGCGGCTGCCCTCCCCCCTGCCCTCCTTTATATAGTCCCCCAAGGGGGGGGCACCGGCCCTTGGAGATGCAATCTCCCAAGGGGGCGGCGGCCAGGGGGGTGGAGTGCCCCCCAAGGCAAGTGGTGCGCCCCCCCACCTAGGGTTTCCAACCCTAGGCGTAGGGGGGCCCAAGGGGGGTGCACCAGCCCACTAGGGGCTGGTTCCCCTCCCACTTCAGCCCACGGGGCCCTCCGGGATAGGTGGCCCCACCCGGTGGACCCCCGGGACCCTTCCGGTGGTCCCGGTACAATACCGAGTGACCCCGAAACTTTCCCGATGGCCGAAACAGCACTTCCTATATATAATTCTTTACCTCCGGATCATTCCGAAACTCCTCGTGACGTCCGGGATCTCATCCGGGACTCCGAACAACATTCGGTTTGCTGCATACTCATATTCATACAACCCTAGCATCACCGAACCTTAAGTGTGTAGACCCTACGGGTTCGGGAGACATGTAGACATGACCGAGACGGCTCTCCGGTCAATAACCAATAGCGGGATCTGGATACCCATGTTGGCTCCCACGTACTCCTCGATGATCTCATCGGATGAACCACGATGTCGAGGGTTCAAGCAACCCCGTATACTATTCCCTTTGTCAGACGGTATGTTACTTGCCCGAGACTCGATCATCGGTATCCCAATACCTCGTTCAGTCTCATTACCGGCAAGTCACTTTACTCGTACCGTAATGCATGATCCCGTGACCAGACACTTGGACACTTTGAGCTCATTATGATGATGCACTACCGAGTGGGCCCAGTGATACCTCTCCGTTATACGGAGTGACAAATCCCAGTCTCGATCCGTGTCAACCCAACAGACACTTTCGGAGATACCTGTAGTGCACCTTTATAGTCACCCAGTTACGTTGTGACGTTTGGTACACCCAAAGCACTTCTACGGTATCCGGGAGTTACATGATCTCATGGTCTAAGGAAAAGATACTTGACATTGGAAAAGCTCTAGCAAAACGAACTACACGATCTTGTGCTATGCTTAGGATTGGGTCTTGTCCATCACATCATTCTCCTAATGATGTGATCCCGTTGTCAACGACATCTAATGTCCATAGTCAGGAAACCATGAGTATCTGTTGACCAACGAGCTAGTCAACTAGAGGCTTACTAGGGACGTATTGTGGTTTATGTATTCACATGTGTATTACGATTTCCGGATAATACAATTATAGCATGAATAAAAGACAATTATCATGAACAAGGAAATATAATAATAATCCTTTTATTATTGCCTCTAGGGCATATTTCCAACAAACATACTTAGCAATGAAGTTTAGCTTCAAAAATAATGTATGGAAAAGATGCACTAATGACAAATAGTAAAAATCTTACCATCCTTCCTAAATAGATGTGACCGTAGTTCATTACGAACACTATTGGTCGCACATTTTCAGTACTAACATTTCTTAATGCAGGAAGAAAATTTGTCTTGACAGTATCAAGATCCTCAAGACATGAAACATAATGACTGAGCTCCTCGCAGTTGAGTTCAGCCCCAGGACAGTATACTGTCCTGTCTACCAAGCGTTGGACATGTTTGCTTGCACCGAAATAAGCTGACAATACAAATTAGTTGTCAACTATTTTTGAATAAACAATATCGAAGACGTAAATATGGTTGAGAAACTTACATAATGGTATAACTGGAGGCGTCTGCACATCGACCCAAATGTCGGTATTACCTTCAATATCATCTTCCGGACGAATATCAAAGGTGATAACCATATCAGGCTCAAATGCATAAGTCTTGCATAGTGCTCGCCATGTTTTCCATCCAAAATAGGTGTAGTCGTCTGAATTGTATAATTTTGCATGGAAAATATAACCATGCTCGATCTTCAAGTAAACTTTCTTTTCCTCCATAGTATGACTGAAACCTATCTTATTTATTCAAAAACTCTTGCATGGCAGGGGATACGCTAGTAGAATAGTAAAAAATATAAGTTGAAGCAAATGAAGCAGATGTCATGCTTAATTACGAAAAAAGACTTATCGTTGTGACTTACTGTATCCACTTCAAAGTTCTCGTCCAGCTTGATGCTGAAGCTCCTATCATCATCTAGGAAGATTCCGTCGCACAGGCCGCGCTCGTCTTCGCAGTGTTTGCAAATACCGATCCTTTTCATCGTCAGACATTTCCTATGTTCATAGTTAAAACATTAATTGAAAATCGATCGAAGACAACTACCAGGATACTCAACACACAAATCCGGGGCACTCGATATTTCCTACATATTCTGGCACAAGTCATGCCAAAATTCACGGAAAAATCCAGCATGACCTTTGCTAAAATAGGACATGTCGAGCGCCTGAAATTTGCCGGAACGGAAATGAACCAACACTCCGGCAAAACATAGGCCACTCGCAGGTGTAACCTGCAAACATGACCGGCCACATGGATATTGAGCAACACAAGATATACATTTCAAAATATCTTATAGGACTCAAATTAGCATGCATTCAATAAGCAAAAGTAAATCATCTCATGCGTCCGTACATCGTCGAATATTATCACTAATACATCACGAATAGTGTCATACATATAACATCACTAATACAACTAAAACCCTAGCACACGACGGGTATCGGCGCGGGCGGTGGACACCCACAGAGAAGGAACCATCACGGGATCATAGCTCCAGTGAGATCCCTGGAGAACCTGCCAGGTATTGGAGAACGACATGTGCTCCAACGCAAACAAGTAGCGACGGACGTGCGCGTCCTCCTCACTGACACGGTGACGCACCACCTCCGTGGAGTCCTCGAGCCTCTGGACCGTCACTAGCCCACGCGACCGCCACCAAAGAAGGTTCGGGTCAACAACAGGCTGGCTCCTCACCAACCTGCGCCCCCGGTAGGTAGCGCCTCCTAGTACCACCCCGGCGGAGCCCAGTCCCGGACATGGACGATCTAGTCAAGCAGGTGTCGTCCTCCGCTGACTCGACGACGAGGATGCGGGATAGGCATTGTCCACGTCGAGGCGGGAAAAATTGCTTTAACTAAAAAATAGCAACAAGTTCTTACTAACTAGTTCTATTAATTCAACTAGTTCTTACTAAAAATAAACTTACTATAAATAAAAATATTCTAGTACCTAATTAGTACCTAGTTCTTACTAACTAATTAGTACCTAGGAACTACTGCCCTAATTACCATCTAATTTGATGAACCTATAGGGGTGGAAAGTGGTAGCGAATATTCCAATTATCCAACTATAAAGTGAAATAAGTGGTCAAATTTTACTCGTTTTACGATTCACCTTAGAAATTTGATCCATGTTCACCCTTACATGAACCCTAACTCATTTGAGCCGCATCCGCATCCGATTTGTTTCCACTTTTACATGAACCCTAACTAATTTGATGCAACTAAAATATAAAGAAACCTTAGGCAAAGGTAGGGGAGAGGGAGGAGCGGGCATGCTCACCTCGGGTGCCTGCGACGAGGGAGGGGCAGGGCGGCGTCGAGGTTAGGGTCGGGGCTCAGGCGCGCGGCGGATGGCGGCGTCGAGGTCGGGGTCGGGGGCGGCGTCCGGGGCGGCGTTGAGGTCGGGGGCGGGGGCGGCGTTGAATCTGGGGTCAGGGTGGCGTAGAGGGTGTGCGGAGAGCGCGTGGCGGCCGACGGGCGACGATGGCGGCCGACGGACGACGGCGGCGGCGAGAGTGGAGAGAGTTAGATTTGGGGGAAGTGGCCGCGTGGGGAAGGACGAACCCCGTGGTTAAGTCAGAAGTAGCAGTAGCGCGTTCCAGGAAAAGCGCTACTGCTACGTTAGCTACAGCGCTTTCTGGGATACACGCTACTGCTAATCCTTTCTCTTTTTTTCCCTTTTTCATTTAGTTTTCTTCACATTTTATTTTATTTTCCTTTCACCTTATTCTATTTCTTTCATTTTCAATTACCTTTCTTTTTTCTTTCCATTTAATTTTATAAACTTTAGCAGTAGCGAGTTTATATTAAAACGCACTACTACAAATAAAGTAGCGGTAGCGCGGTTCGTTATAGTTCGCTACTACTATGTGTAGCCTATCGGCTAAGCCGTGGGAATTTTTAGTAGTAACGTGTTTACAGCCAGACGCGCTACTGCTAGAACTTTATCTGCAGAGCGGTTTCCTTAGGCTCGCTACTGCTACTTAGCACCAGCGTGCTTTTTTGACCCTCGCTACTGCTAAAGTTCTATGTATAAGGTTTTCCCTAGTAGTGATCATTAGCATCATGGATATTCAAGGAATTCATACTAACAACATTGCAATCATGCTCATCATTCACAGATTTAGTGCCAAACATTTTAGAGATTTCTTCTTCCAGCACTTGAGCACAATTATCCTTTCCATCATACTCACGAAAGATATTAAAAAGGTGAAGCGTATGAGACAAACTCAATTCCAATTTTTTTTGTAATTTTCTTTTATAAACTAGACTAGTGCTAAAACAAGAAACAAAAAGATTCGATTGCAAGATCTAAAGATATACCTTCAAGCACTCACCTCCCCGGCAACGGCGCCAGTGGGGGGCGCGCCCACCCCCCTAGGGCGCGCCCCCTATCTCGTGGACAGCCCGGAGACCCCCCTGACGTGAAACCTATGCCAAAAAATCCTATAAATACAGAAACCTTCGGGAAATAACAAATATCGGAAGTTCCGCCGCCGCAAGCCTCTGTAGCCACGAGAAATCAATCTAGGCCCTCTCTGGCACCCTGCCGGACGGGGCCATCATCACCGGAGGCCATGGAGGAGGATCTCGGAGGGGCCATCATCGCCATGAAGGCCAAGGACCCGAGGGGGAAAGCCATGGAGGAGGAAGCACAAGGGGGAGAACCTCTCCTCCTCTCTCTTGGTGGCACCGGAGTGCCATCGAGAGGGGAATCATCGCCGCGGTGATCGTCTTCATCAACATCACCATCATCATCACCATCCTCATCTGTTTTACGCGGTCCACTCTCCCACACCCCGCTGTAATCCCTACTTGAACATGGTGCTTTATGCCACATATTATGATCCAATGATGTGTTGCCATCTTATGATGTTTTGAGTAGATATATTTTGTCCTTGGGTTGATTGATGATCTAGATTGGTACGAGTTGTATGTTTTATTTTGGTGTTGTCCTATGGTGCCCTCTGTGTCACGCAAGCGTGAGGGATTCCCACTGTAGGGTGTTGCAATACCTTCATGATTCGCTTATAGTGGGTTGCATGAGTGACTGAAACACAAACCCGAGTAAGGGGGTTGTTGCGTATGGGATAAAGGGGACTTGATGTTTTAATGCTATGGTTGGGTTTTACCTTAATGATCTTTAGTAGTTGCGGATGCTTGCTAGAGTTCCAATCATAAGTGCATATGATCCAAGTAGAGAAAGTATGTTAGCTTATGCCTCTCCCTCATATGAAATTGCAATGACGACTATCGATCTTGTTAACAATTGCTTAGGATAATTTCACACGCCGATCCACCATTATTCGACACTCGCTATTTATAATATTTAGTAATATATTCTAACTTTATGATAACAGCACCTACTTTTATATTTTAGCTCTCCGATATCATGCAAAGTTATCCTTTTCATACCCACAACATAGTTTTATTTCTCGTCTCTAGTTGGAAGCAAACGTTCGGTGCACGTAGAGTCGTATCAGTGGCAGATAGGGCTTGAGAGAATATTGATCTTGCCTTTAGCTCCTTGTGGGTTCGACACTCCATACTTATCACTTCCACCTTTGGGAATTGCTATGATGATTCCTTGCACTTGGGGATTATCACATCTCCGACTTCATCTCCAAGTCTTCTGGTTTGCTTTCAGTCCAAGAAAGATCATCGTGAAGGTTTCATTCTGTTTGGACTCCGTTTGGTATTCCTTTTCTGCAAAAGTCTAAAATATGCAAAAAAAACTGGCACTGGGCCCTCGGTTAATAGGTTAGTCCCATAAATAATATAAAATAGCTTATTAAAGCCCATTAAACATCCAAAACAGATAATATAATAGCATGGAACAATCAAAAATTATAGATACGTTGGAGACATATCACTGGCATAGAGTGGGACTAATGCCCTTAAGATCATCAAGAGTACATCCAATAGTAGCTCTGTGCTTACTTAGAACTTTCAATAATCTTTCTTCTTCATGTTCTGAAAGGTTAGCACTAATAATAACAGGATATATCTTTTTCTCAAGATAAGCATATTTCAAAGTGTTTGAAAATTGTTCTAATTCAAACACAGGATCACCTTTAGGTGGAGGATGACCTCCTAGAGTTCCAATAGGCAGATTGTGTTTAAGTAGAGGTTGTTGTTCGAACAAGATTCTATCTATTTCATTTCTTTCATGCATGTGCAAATCATTTTTATGGTCTAGCAAATATTATTCTAAAGGATCGGTAGGAGGTACAGCAATAGAAGCAAGACCAATAATTTCATCCTTACTAGGCAAATCTTTCTTGTGAGTTTTTCTACTAAACTTAGAAAAATTAAACTCATGAGATTCATCACCAAAACTAACACCGATAGTTGTTTTCTCACAATTTATTTTAGCATTAACGGTGTTCAAGAAAGGTCTACCAAAGATAATGGGACGAAAGTCATCTTGTGGGGAACCAAGAACAACAAAATCAGTAGGGTATTTTATTTTCCCACAAAGGACTTCCACATCTCTAACAATCCCATGTGGTGTGATGGTGTCTCTATTTTCAAGTTTAATAGTAACATCTATGTCTTCTATCTCAGCGAGTGTTATGTCATTCATAATTTCTTGCTATAAGGTAAAAGGAATAGCAATCACGCTAGCACCTATGTCACATAAACCATGATAACAGTGATATCCTATCTTAACTGAGACAACAGGCATGCCAACAACAGGTCTAGTATCTTTTTCAGCGGGTTTGGTAATTCTAGCAGCTTCATCACAGAAGTAAATAACATGCCCATCAATATTATCGACCAAGAGATCTTTAAACATAGCAACACTAGGTTCTACTTTGATTTTTTTAGCTGGTTTAGGTGTTCTAATATAAATTTGATTGACCACAGTTGAAACTTTAGCATGTTCCTTCATCCTAACAGGGAAAGGTGGTTTTTTCATATAAGCAGTGGGAACAACTGGATCAACATTATAAATGATCGTTTCATCTTTAGCTTTTACCGGTTCTTTGTTTCTTCTTTAATTGGTGGATGATATTTGAACCACTTCTCTTTGGGAAGATCAACATGAGTAGCAAAAGATTCACAAAAGGAAGCTACTATCTCAGAGTCAAGTCCATATTTAGTGCTAAACTTTTGAAAAGCATCGGTATTCATAAAAGATTTAACACGATCAAACTTAAGCTCAATACTTGACTCTTTACCATCATCGAGTTTCCAATCTTCATAGTTGTGTTTATTTCTTTCTAAAAGATCCCACTGGGATTCAATAGTCTTCTTCATAAAAGAACTAGTACAAGAAGTATTGAGCATGGATTGATCATTACGAGAAAGCCGAGCATTAAAATTCTGAATAATAATTTCTCTTGAGAGCTCATGATTGGGGGATGAATATAACATTGACTTAAGCCTTCCCCAAGCTAGAGCGATACTTTCTCCTTCACGAGGACAAAAAATTATATATATAATTCCGATCACGATGAACTAGATGCATAGGATAATTTTTTTGATGGAATTCCAATTTCAACCGATTCCAGTTCCAAGATCCAATATCATCGCATAGCCTATACCATCTCAATGCCTTTCCGTTCAAAGATAAAGGGAAAACCTTCTTCTTAGCTTCATCTCTGGGTAAACTTGCAAGCTTAAACAATCCACAAATTTCATCCACATATATCAAGTGATTATCAGCATGTTCGGTTCCATCTCCTGCATAAGGATGAGCTAGCAGTTGTTCTACCATACCCGAAGGAATTTCATATTCAATATTTTCAGTAGGTGCGGTAGGTTGAGGGGTAACTAATTGTGGTTCCGGACGAGGTGAAGATACCCCAAACAAACCCCTCAAAGGATTGTTTTCCATAGTAACAAGTGACAATAAATTTCAGCACGTAGTAATAATTTTTCCTTACCAATTTCCACTTACCAAGAGCGCTTCACTCCCCGGCAACGGCACCAGAAAAGAGCCTTGAGGACCCACAAGTATATGGGATCAATTGTATCCTTTTCGATAAGTAAGAGTTTCGAACCCAACGAGGAGCAGAAGGAAATGACAAGTGGTTTTCAGCAAGGTAATGTCTGCAAGTGCTGAAATTGTAAGTAACATAGTAGTTTCAAAGCAAGATAATTTGTAACGAGCAAGTAACGGTAGTATCAACAAAGAGCAGCAAGGTATCCCAATCCTTTTGAGGCAAAGGACATGCCAAAATGGTCTCTTATGATAAGCTAAGTGTTCTTGAGGGTACACGGGAATTTCATCTAGTCACTTTCATCATGTTGGTTCGATTCGTGTTCGCTACTTTGATAATTTGGTATGTGGGTGGACTGGTGCTTAGGTGATGTTCTTACTTGAACAAACCTCCTACTTATGATTAACCCCCTCGCAAGCATCCACAACTACGAGAAAAGTATTAAGAATAAATTCTAACCGTAGCATTAAACTTTTGGATCCAATCAGTCCCTTATGAAATAGAGCATAAACTAGGGTTTAAGCTTCTGTCACTCTCACAAACCATCATCTAATAACTACTCCACAATGCATTCCCTTAGGCCAAAATATGGTGAAGTGTCAGGCATCGATGTTCACATGACACCACTAAGGGAATCACAACATACATATCATCAAAATATCGAACACATATCAAGTTCACATGATTACTTGCAACATGATTTCTCCCGTGACCTTAAGAAAAAAAGTAGCTACTCACAAATGATAATCATGCTCAAGATCAGAGGGGTATTAAATAGCATAATGAATCTGAACATATAAGCTTCCACCAAATAAACCATATAGTAATCAACTACAAGATGTAATCAACACTACTAGTCACCCACAAGCACCAACCTATAGTTCCGGTACAAAGATTGAACACAAGACATGACCTAGGGTTTGAGAGGAGATGATGTTATTGAAGATGTTGATGGAGATTGCCCTCCCTAAGATGGGAGAGTTGTTGGTGATGATGATGACGATGATTTCCCCCTCCGGGAGGGAAGTTCCCCCGACGGAATCGCTCCACCGGAGGGCAAAAGTGCTCCTACCCAAGTTCCGCCTCAAGATGGTGGTGCTTTGTCCCGAAAGTACTCTCCTTATTTTTTCTAGGTCAAAATGACTTAAATACCAGAAGAGGGGCACCGGAGGTGGGCTGGGCTGAGCATAGCCCACCAGGGCGCGCCTAGGGGGCCTGGCGCACCCTAGTGTCTTGTGCTCACCAGGTGGCCCCCCTCCAGTAGTTATTTGCTCCAGTATTTCTTATTTATTCCATTAAAAATCCTCTTGAAATTTCAGCTCATTTGGAGTTGTGCAGAATAGGTAGCCTGGCGTAGCTTTTTCGGGTCCACATTTCAGCTATCGGAATTCTCCCTCTTTGTGTGTACCTTGCATATTGTGGGAGAAAAGGTATTAGAATTACTCCAAGCATTATTATGCATAAAAACATTATAAATAACAGTAGGTAAACATGATGCAAAATGGACGTATCATACGTCAATACGAATGCTGCCATTCCCCCAACCCCTCATGTGCAGCCTCAACGCGCGCGACTGCTCAAGCTCCATCACCCTTGCAAAGGGGGTAGGAAGACGAAGGTGGTCGTGCGGGGCTTGTACAGCCTAATGATGAACTACAGAGGCTGGTCTCCGACGTGACCTTCCACCGGAGGAGAAGGAGCCTCCGGTAGGGGCACGGCTGGAGCGCCGCCCCGTCCTCCTCCTCCCTGACCGCCACGATGACCGCGGCCTCGTCCTCTCCCTCCCCCTCTTGCAGTGGTTTCCACCTCCGCGCTCTCAGGAGGAGGAGGGAGGTGCTGTCGAGAAGAAGCCCTCGTCGCCACCAATGAAGCACCGCTATGTCCTCGCCCACTTGTCATGGCGAGTCAAGAAAGCTTGAAGAGGGGGAGAAGGAGAGTGTGTAAGCCAACAGGCCACTCCTACCCCTTTTTATAGGGAAACAAAACGGAGGACTAGCCTCTCATCCAGAGAGCAACTGCCCCTCTCCTCCAATACGGCTTCTCTGCGCCTTCAACGGCTCAGGAAATCAAGGCCGCCCCCCTACACCAATAAGCGACGCCTAGCTTTTTGCCCTAGCGCTCGTTTCCGCCCCTTTTGGTTTGGTGGGGGGATGGGCACATTGCACAAAGAGCGGAGAAGCATCACGTGGCGCGCCGTGGATCACGCGGGCAATTTTACCCAGGTTTGGGCCGTCGTGAGGCGTAAAACTCTAAAAAAAAAGACACATCCGTGACATTTTGGGCCGAACCAAAAAAAATCTGTCATACATATCACACTTCTATGACGATAATTATGACAAAACCCGATATCATCATAGATGTGGTGGGCTCCTACTTCTATGACAAAAAATCATGACAGAAAATGGGCTTTTCGTCCTGGGCGGGCCGGAGATGCAGCTGCATGACATTCTTTGGGCCGTCCATGACGGAAAAAACCGTGGTAGAAGCGAGGGAGAGGAAAATTTTGGGGAGTTCCCGGTTACGATGGGAGGTCGGGGGTCGAGCGATGCGCGTTTCTCTCATACACGTACGTGCGTGTGTGCGAGGCGTTGGCTCTAACTGAACCCGAGCGAGGTGTTGGGCTCTAACTGAACCCGAGCGATTGCACTGCAGGCTACGCATTACTGAACCCGAGCGATCGATCGATGGCTGTTAACTGAACCCGATCGAGTGATTCCTTCGCTACTGCTGCTAACTGAAGCTGATCGATTGGATGAACAGTGAGCGTTGCGGGGGGGTTGGATGAACAGTGAGCGGTGGCGTTGCCTCTGGATGAACAGGACCCCGTGGTGTGGAGGGCTGGATGAACAGTAGACGGTGGAGGGGTGCCCGTGGAGGGGTGGTTGAACAGTAGCCAGTGGAGTAGCGTGTGGTGGAGGCTGGATGAATAGGAGCCCGTGGAGGCTGGAGGAGGTCGACGGTGGAAATGAACAGTACCCCGTGGAGTCCCGTTTTGCGGGAAGCCACACCCCTCCCGATGAACAGGACCCCCGTTTCGACCATAGCGCTCCAACACAAGTCCGTTTCGTCCATTTTGCGGTACGCCACACCCCTCCCGATCAACAGGACCCCCGTTTCGACCGTAGGAGGTCCGTTTCCTCCGTTTTGCGGTACGCCCACACCTCCCGATCAACAGGACCCCCGTTTCGACCATAGGAGGTCCGTTTCCTCCTTTTTGCGATACGCCACACCCCTCCCAATGAACAGGATCCCGTTTCGAACGTGGCCGGTCGAACACAAGGCCGTTTCCTCCGTTCTGCCGTACGCTGGGCCTTGTTTCCATCGCCTGTTTCATCCAAGCCCTCCCGATGAACACGACGACGCATTCCGTTCCGACCCAGCTGGTTGGCTCCCCATGAACACGGCGATGACGTTGTTTCTCCGTTCCGACCCAGCCATGTACACAAGCCCTGGTCGTACGTATGCGCGAGTAGGCGTTTGAGACCCTACCCGTATGTACGTACATGGCCGTATTTTCTTTCTTGCACCCTGGCCGTTGTACGTACGTGAACATGCTACATGCGCGCCTTTACTACGACACGTACGCGCCTCTACATCAACCAGTATATATGTACGTACACGTTTGCGACCAGAATGACAATGCTACGTACGCTTCGACCAGGTGGGTCCCGACTATCAGGCACTTCCTTGCATGTGAAGATGTAGCTGGTGGGTCCCAGCAGTCAGGGGGGCGAATCATTTTTTTTGCCTGGACGCACTTCCTTACGTGCGAAGATGTAGTTGGTGGGTCCCAGCAGTCAGGGGGCGAATCAATTTTTTGCCCGGATGCACTTCCTTGCGTGCGAAGATGTAGCTGGTGGGTCCCAGCAGTCAGGGGGAATGTTTTGTCGTGAAATACGGTGGCCCGTCCGGTGGGTCCCCGTTGTTAGGTGGAGGAATCATTATTTTCCGCGTAATAAGGAGGCACTTCCTTGCTGCGGCCGTGGACCCAGCTGTCAGCCTCTCCACGTACAGTCCACGTCCGATGGAAGTCATTCCTTGACCACGTTGACCACGCCGCACCGAGAGCACCACGGCGGTGGACGACGGCGAGACCTAGGAAGGGGACGACTCAGAACCGGGGAAGACGCAGAAGTGGATGCCAACGCGAAGAGGAGTACGAGGGTTCATTGGTTCGGCTACGGTGTGAGGCTGCTGTCGCCACAGAATAATAGGGGGTGTGGGTGAGTAGAGGGGTGGCCTGGCCAGCGGTGGGAGTAGTAGGGGGCGGTGAGGCCTCCGCGGCATCACATTCGGCCATGGGAGGCAGGAGCACGCGGCACGACCGGCGCTGGTTTGGGCGGCTGGAGCAAGAAGACCAGAGGTTGAAGAAGCACTACGGCCGTTGGATGAACATCGTACGGTAACAGGAGCTAGAATCGTTCATATTGACTAAGTTGACAAAGCCATCCATCCCCATCAACTTGGTAGGCCGACAAGTCAGCCTCCCACTATGCTGGGTTCCAGCTGGCAGGGGGGTATTCATTTTTTGTGCGTAATAAGGAGGCACTTCCTTGTGTGTGAAGATAGCTGGTGGGTCCGACATGTCAGCCGGAGGCACGTTTTTTTTGCGAAATACAGAGGCCCTTCCGGTGGGTCCCAGATGTCAGGTGGAGGAATCATTATTTTGCGTGTAATAAGGAGGCATTTCCTTGTGTGCGGCCGTCGACCCAGCTGTCAGCCTCTCCACGCACAGTCTACTTCCGATGGTGTCGTTCATTGACCATGTTGACCACGACACGCCGAGCGCATCCAAGGTGGTGGACGACGGCGAGGCCCCGGACATCAACGAGCCGGAGATGGGAAGACGCGGGATTAGAGTCGTAGACGGAGAGGTGTACGAAGGTTAACTCGTTCTAGTGCAGTGTGGTTCGGCAGTCGGTGGAGAAGAACAGGAGGTGTGGAGGGCCGAAGGGATGGCCTGGCCAACGGTGGAGTAGCGCTTCATAACGAAGCATGCTAAGCAAAGCTGCTAGCAGCAGGAGGTGGGAGGTGGTCCCGGCGGCGCTGGAGGAAGAAGACGAGAGATTGAAGATGGATGTCGGTCGTTGGATGTAAATCCAACGGCTAACATGTGAGAATCATTTGTTGACTAAATTGACAACGACTTGCATTGGCTTCGACCTATTGGCCCACATTTCAGCCTCCAAAAGTGTGGCACGTATTCAACCCATTTTTTCAAAATTTACAGTCTTTTTTTGCACGGTAGAATTTACAGTCAATTTGATCTTTTTTTTGAATTACAGCCATTAGTTGGGCTGGGTGAACAAATAATGTAGTATCCATGTGGCCCATTTATTTTATTTCCTAAAAAATTACAGGCCATTTGCACTTTCTCGAAATACACGATTTTGCTGGGCTGATTCTAATTATAATGTTGGGTTGGCCAGCAGTGTTATCAAAAAATAAAAAGGGCCAGGGCTGAGCATTTTGATATAAATATATTTAAATAATAAGTGATATTATTACATTCATCCTTAAATCTTACCAAGCTTTTGTACACAAACACTAGGATTTTCGTGCCAAAACAATCCCGGATTTTATTGTTAAGAAATTATTTTTATAATTTAATAAGATGTGGGATATTGTTTTCTTACATATGTAAGTATCTGTTAAATATATGATGACAATACAAATAATATATAATAACATATAAAATAATTTAAATATATATAATATAGTTAGAAGGGAAACATAAGTTGGACCTGGCATTCCTATTCTTATATAGAAAAATAGAATAGACCTCTGCATTTTCTTCAAAAAAAATACATTTATTGGGCTGCCAAAAATAAAACTTCGGATGGGAGGTCCATAGGACGGTCGATACATGACGGCCCTAAGAAAATACAAACAGGCTTGTGGACCTCCCATCCGAGGTCGTGGGCTGCGCATGTTAAAAATGAAAGCCTAGACGGGCCAGCCCAAAACCACGTCCAACACTTGCCAAAACTTTGTCGCTCGTTTTCTCTGTGTTTCGCACACTCGACATTGTGTGGGCATTTTGACTGTGCATCATATGAAGATGTGCTATGCATGAATGTTGAGCAGCATGATGTTAACTGGCTGGTAGTTCCATTTTTGACCATGAATAAAACTTCCAACATGATGTTAACCTTGTTTGAAAAGGTCGTGTTAATATAAATGCTCTGCCTCTGAAAGTTGCAGTTTCTTATCTGAAACTGAACTTGCAGTTTGTTATCTGAAACTGAAACTTGCAGTTTCTTCTCTAAGAATCACATTGTCTGCACTTTTATACTCCTATGAAACTACATTTTTTAAGTGCTAAAAATAGATCTCTAGAATTTATGAAATACTTCATATGCTCAATACTGCAAATCTGAAATTCAAAAGACATTCATATCTGAAAGTACTCTCAAAATACACAACACAAAACACAATTCACAACCTGCAAATACTGACAACCCTAAGCTCCTCCTGACAATTCACAACCCGTCCGACTATTGGGCAGGGGGGGCAGTCCCCTCCTATTCCTCGACGGCGGACAGCCGCCCCGTGAGACGATGTGAACGGCTAGGGAGACGATGGTAGGGAAGCGTCATCGGGCCAACTGCTTTTCTCCTCCTGTAGTTGGGTTCGGTCGAGGAAGATTCCACTGGCTCGCTCTGGCAGGACACCCTCACAAATGGCACCCTGTAGATGCTCGATCCTTCAATATCTGGTGGATGCTCCATCTGGGATCGATACTCCCACCACCACTCCCTCACGATCGGATTCGGTGAATCTGTTTGCTCCATGGCCCAGAGGAGCAGCTCTATGTACTCCGGCACGACTCCCTCCGGGAGTATCGCCGCCTTTTCGCTCTGTTGCAGATATTTGGCCATGGATGTCGCCATCGCCGCTAGTTGGTCCTTGTTGTCAAACCAAGACTGTATCTCCAACATCCTAGCTAGCTTCACAGGGTCGCCGTCTGCGATACTCACGTATCGGTTGTACTCCTCCATCGATCTACTTCTCCACAGCACCTTCACTCGCTGGCGGTGGTTTTTGAATGGAAGAGGAGAGGAGGAGCGCTGGTTTTGGATTAGAACGGGAGAGGAGCGATGCTGGTTTTTGACTGGAACAGGAGAGGTGGGGCGGTGGTTTTGAAATGGAAGAGGAGAGGAGCGGCGCTGGATTTAGATTGGAACAGGAGAGGAGCGGCTATGGTTTAAGAGGAGAAGAGCGGAAGAGCGGCGCTGGTCTTGGAAAAAAATTTGTTGTTTTGCATATTTTGGGTCAAAGTTTGACCACGTACTGTATTTGACAAGCAAAATGTGAATGCATGTCACCAAAAATTGTATCATTTGGTTCGTATCTGAATGTACTTTCAAATTATATTATTTTTGCAACGTATAACATATATTTTATGTGCGAAAATATGGTCAATTATGACCCAGAATAAAAGGGAGACTAGTTAATGTGGGTCGCTTTCTTAATTGAAGGGTAAATTGATTTTGATTTTGATCCAGTCACAGCACGCCGGCCCTCTCGTCCAATCCTAAACCGCTGCCGCACGCTCCTCTCCCTCTTCTCCATTGCAAAACCACCTCCTCTCCTCTCCATCATCTCCATTCCAAAACCACCATCTCGCCTCTCCCTCTTATGATCTTCTCCATTGCAAAACCACCTCATCTCCTCTCCATCATCTCCATTCCAAAACCACCGTCTCGCCTCTCCCTCTTCTAATCTTCTCCATTGCAAAACCACCTCCTCTCCTCTCCATCATCTCCATTCCAAAACCGCCGTCTCGCCTCTCCCTCTTCTGATCTTCTCCATTGCAAAACCACCTCCTCTCCTCTCCATCATCTCCATTCCAAAACCACCGTCTCGCCTCTCCCTCTTCTCTATTGCAAGACTACCGTCTCTCCTCCCATCTTCCAAAGCTAGCACCGGACCACTCAGAAGGACATCTATGGAGAGGATGCAGCAGGGAATCAGGCAGATCACCGGCGGCGACTAGGCAAAGTTAGCCAGGTTGAAGGAGTTCCTTAGTTGGTTTGACAATGAGTGGGAGATTTCGAGGACGGTTCGGGCCATGTGGCAATGTATGCGAAAGAGCGAGACGGCAGTGATGAGGGTGTCGATGTACATGTACTCCTCGGCGGCAGTCACGCTGCAGTCCTCCGAGTTCATCGAGTATCTCCTCTGGGTGATGGAGCAGACAGATTCGCCCGAGGCGACAGTTAGGCAGAGGTGGTGGGCATATAGGTCGAAGGTCGAGCGCCCAGAGGATAACGAATTGATCGAGTATGGTGTGCCGTTCATGAGGGTGCAGAGCCAACCGGAGCCACAGGAGTATTCGTTCTCCCACCGCAAGAGGAGACCGGATGGCGCGACATCGCTTCCCCGCTGTTCTCCACAGTTCCCTCGATGCTCGCCTCGTTTCAATGGTGGTGGTAGGGTTTAAGGTAAGCTTCACACTAACCTAATCTTCCACCTGCTCATGCTTACAATCTGTGTGATGGCTAATGAAAATCATGCTTACAATCAGTCTCCGAGTACTACGCCAATCACCCTAAAATAGCTCTGGACCTTTGGGTCAAAGTTGTGACACAGTGTACAAATAAACAAAAATAGATTGGTGCTTCTTTCAGAAAAGATTACTCCCTAGAAAACTGCCAATATAAGCTACTAGTATTTGGTTAGAGGATTTGCTACCGAGAAAGATCCATCCACAGAGAGCGCCACACATCCCACTGGTGGTGGTGGATGCCAATGCGTGCATGCAGCATGGTTGGCGTCGGTAATTTTTACTTGGCACACCTTGCACTCTGCATATATGCCGGTTCCATACGTACATTTGTGCAGTTCCACCAAAATGCAGCTGAATAACCCTGTTTGCACAGATAATGAAAAAGCGTGATTACATTATAGTGGCACTAGTTGATGAAACACAAAAAATAAATAGAAGAAAATATTGCGATAGTATCATAGTATGCCATGCTGCGAGGGCGAGATGGGCCCTGCGACGCCTCATACGGTACGCCTCATACTGGGCATCGTCCCAAGTCTCCTAGATACACCTTATGCCAGTGATGAACATCAGTGTACAGCGGTAGTACAAGGAGGCGCCTTGAGACATTCAAATCTCTATTTTTGTACATATCAACTAAAATTAAGCACCCGAGTTTGCAGAAACGCTTAAACATTAACAATGGGACTAGTTGATGAAACATACATTAACAAAGAGAAGCACTTTCTTTATCTACATTGGAAATGAAATGATAGAGATGACATTCACTCTATTTTAACTATATTATTACTTCATTTTATCAGTGACACTAGGGTCGAGCAGGTGGCAAACGAGGTGTACCGTGCGTCGCAAGGATGGAGGCCGGGGGTGCTTAGACTGGGATGCTGAAGCTGGCTCTTTCAGTCACCAACATGGATGATTCAATTCATGGGACCTTTTGGTGCAGTTCACCTAAAATGAAGCAATGTCTCGTGAGCTAGTAGCTTCTTCTTCAATTTTTTTAAGAAAAGGGCTCCAGCCCCAGTTCCATTTCCATCAGAAAACGAAACCCACAGAGCTTCTTCTTCATTAGTTGCAATAAAATTGAGCAACATCAAGGTTGGTTGTGAAGCTCCAGGAATGCTCAACTATAATTTGGATATCATTTGTGCAGTTCAACTAAGATCGAGCATGAAATGTATATCTCTGTTTGCATAAAAAAGGTGGAAAGGAGGGTGACTTACAAGTGATGAAACATGCATCAAATGAAAAGAAGCATGTTCCTTATCTGAATGGCAATCCTACAAGGACAGTAGCAATTTCTAAAGCAGTGGCATTGCTATATATTAGTGTGGGCATTAGGATTAACTATGACAACCGTTAAATACAACATTACTTTGGGCACGAGAGAGTAGGCGGACCAGGACAGTTGCATTTCTAACGAAAAGAACCAACTTATCTTAATGGGAAATTTTAGCAGGACATGTAAAGAAATGCCATTGATTCATATTACTAGAGGCATTACATTGAAAAAAACATTGGTTTAAGGTGTCCTTACTTTTAACAGTGCGACTGCTACATTTTACCAGTGGCATTACATAAGAGTGGCTCGCGGCAACAAACATCAGAACAGGATATCTGGGTTGGTCCCATTTTTATTTGGTATAGCCACCTTATACTGTGTGAGTCTAGCAAATCTAGTGTTGGACTTACTCTGTTGACTTGTCCCCCAGTCCCCACTTTCTTTCCTTTTTCAACCAATAGATCAGGTTTATATTGAGCTTGTACGGCGTTTCCCTTTATTTCCCTATTAGACCTAGAGACTAGTTGGATAGCCAGTCTCTGCTACTTTTCGCCCCCATTATTTCCTCTTTTGACCAAGTCCTAGATTCAGGTAACAAATCCTCCCCCACCCCCACCCCCTTTCTTCCTTGTTTGAACCAAGTAGTACTAGATTCGAGTGCATGAACTAGTTTTACCTCTTAAACGTAAAAAAATAGGTGGTTTTCGAACAACTGATCGATCCTATCTACGAGGGGGCCTGAGAAATAGTAAAAGATACAAATGCAGCGACGATAGGAGCTCGGGAAGTAGAGCAAGGCCGGTTTCAAAGGAGTTATACTGATGGTCGCCGGGGTGTCGCTAGGTGGGCGGCGGGAGGCCGGATCTGCCCACACTACGGCAGCAAGGAAGAAGGGGACGGAGGCCCTCCCTCACCAGCGGTGCTTGGGAGAGAACGGCAAGGTAGGCTGATCGGGACGCGCCCAGCAGTGGGTAAGAGCTGTTGCCGAGGACGACCGCGTGAACGTTGCACCTTCTCACCTTCCCCGGCGGAGAGGATCCGGCTGGATCTGTGACCAGCGGTGAGCAGAGAGAGAGAGAGAGAGTGTGGCCACCGTTGTCCTGTTTAGATCTGGAGAGGCCGAGACAGTGTGAAGAGAGCAACACTAGCAAGCAAGCGCGGAGGCTCCTGCCTATATAGTGGAGTAGTACTAGTTTTCTTTTGTCTACCGGAGCCGGCTTGACCTCGTCAATGACCGTCGAGAAGTCTTCATGCATGTGGCCCGGAGGCGCAGTTGTCGTCATTTTAATCTGAAGCACCAGATTATAACATATAACATGAAAAAATGCCACATGACAAGAAATCATAACCTCACTGCCCAAAGGAGACAACATGAATCCCGACGGACAAACTAGACGAGGAACAAAGCTCAAATTAAAGCTAAACTCGTAGAAAAGGGGTCCGTCGATAGATGTCCTAATTAACATAGCCGGCTTGACCTAGATGGCGGCCGAGTAGTCTTCGTGCATGTGCCCCCAATGACTAGCCCAACTCAGTTGTCGCTGTTTAACCCTCGCAGTGATCCAAAGCACATGACACCTAATTTTGTGAGATGACAAGAAACCTTTTTTTAGATTTCTCACCACAACTACAGCCATGTACAACACAGCCTGCAAGATATGTAGACGATAGCCAATCCAGGCGTGTCTGCTGGAGTTTGGTCACATGCATGGACGAACTGATCTTCCGTGTCTTGCAGGGATCGTCCGGGCACCAACATAGTACAACACTTCTCTAGTACTATCGCTCGTCTCCCTCTTCTATTAAGTCACCCGACTTGCGGGGCCGGGGAGTGTGTCTATGGTCGGTTCTCAATTGTCGTCCCACATGTGTGTGCAAACGCAATATGATGCGTGTTCCATTCGGAGAGCAGCGTGCCAGACCGACCGACCGTCTGGGGTGCGACACGAACGCGACGGGCGTGCTGTATACTCCGTACATGTGTACCGCCGTTTTCTAGATGCTTTGCTCCATGGCGCGGGCGCAATCCATGGATACAAAATTAGTATACTGTATACTATTTAAAAGTCGAGGGCGGGGCTTTTCCTTCGCGGTAGGCGGCGGGGCAGTTCCGCCTAGTCGGTTCGACAAAGACGCGAGAAGACGAGGGAGTACGTTGCTGCAAACGTAGGGCTGTGTGATTTGACAGCAAGATACTACTGGACAGGTGGGGCCCCGTGATTTGACTTGCCATTATCATTTTAACTGCGGCGCTACAACCAGCGTGAGTCTCCCGATTCCTGACCATCTCCATACATGTGCCTCTACCAATGCTCCACCATGTAGTAGAGGTTGTCTCTTGCATGAGAGCCCACTTCTCCACTTTTTCCTTGCCTCTCTTTCCTCCACATATGCAAAAATGCCATGTAAAGCGCACTATTGTAGTACTTACTTGCTCCTACAGGTGCTTAAGCTTGCCACATAGGCATAAAGTCTAATGTGGCAAGTTAATCAAGAAGAGAGAGACTAGTTTGGTAACCCAAGGAAGAAACGGTGCTAAGCGCGTGTACCTAGGTGAAAAGACAATTTTGAGTCTATAGCTAATTAAATGAAGCAAACTTAGCAACACCATTTCATTGGAAGAGGTCACTCCTTGGCAAATGCAATAAATACTAGTACTCCCTGTGTCCCATAATATAAGAACATTTTTGGCACTACACTAGTGTCAAAAATGTTCTTATATTATGGGACGGAGGGAGTACGAAGAAAGAGATAGAGAGAAGTAAAAAAACACTTATAGCCAACCTTATAGCCAAAACCTTGTTGTAGTATGAGTGACTAAGTGATGACTATGTATGACATGCCAACATTAGATAGCCTAACGCACCATGTTAAATCTCCAAGGGCGCGACCGCGCGAGCGACGCGACGGTCGTGGTAGGCGCGACCATGATACGGGCTGCTGGCAGCCCTTGGATCTGTGATCAAACGGTCGCATGCTAAGTTGCTAAAAATTTGCAGAATAACCCTCCAGGATAGGATATCCACCCATAGGTCTAGAATCACGCCATGCAACCGTTCAATCTCAGATCCAAGGGCTCTCGGAAGCCCGTATCATGGGAGAATGGAAAGTCACTACCCTGCCGTTCGCACGCTGGCAGTTCGCTCCTACTCGTCCCCGCACATCCTTTAATACTATGGCAGTTCGCTCCTAGTCGTCCCATCCATTCACATTACGGCAGTTCCACTAATCCTAACCCTCCTCCCAAATCCATGGCATCCAAAATCTCCCCGATCAGCGGTGAGTACAAGGTTAGAACCATCACCGGCGATGAGTTCGACGTCATCTACACCCGTTCTTCTGCGATAGTGAAAGGATGCCTTTCTCGCTTCAGACGCATGTTCGAAGACTCAAATGATGAGTGGGTCGCTGGGCTAGATGTTGAGTACACCACAGTCCTGGGACGAGAGAAGGATCTAAAGGACGAAGAGAGGAAGAAGCCTGCCGTGATCCAGGTTTGCGTGCATGACTTATGCTTGGTCTACCACATATGCCATGTCGACGTTGAGTGCCAGGATTTTAAGGACTTCCTCGAGAGCAACCTAGTCAAATTCGTTACTGTAGACTTCGGTAACGACAAAGAAGTCATGCGTCGGATAGGCCTCATTGTAGGCAACACCTTCAACCTCCAGAAGAATCGGTCGGTGTCCTCTCGTCAGCCTTCAATGCTGACCCTGGTAGGAGCCATGGTTCATCCTTCTTACGGTAAACTGGAGAAACCTCCATACACGTTTCATCGTCATGCATGATAGCGGAATGTACTAGATATAGACCACATCCAGTACGCTGCAGTGGATGGCTACCTTTGCTTCAATATCTACAAGGGTTGGATGAAGAGAAACAACCAAGTGTGCGGTTCAAGCAAAGAAGTATCGGCCAAGAGGAAGAGGGACAAGGACGAAGTCGAGGACGTCGATGAGGACTCCGAGTAAGGTGGCAGTGTTGTTGCTCATGGTGGTTCTAATGCAGTGTCTACCAGAATAGTTGCAAAGTTTAATTTCAGGTGTGCTTAATTTAATTTGAGGGGTGTGTTGTGCTGAGCCCCCAGCAGAACTATGTTATGTTTCTTCTCGTTACTTTAACTCTTCAGTACGTACATACTAGTATTTCTTACATTTCATCTTTTAGTTGGTATAGTACTACCACTCGTTTCTTCACATTATATACGTACAATATATATGGCCAACATCATATAGCCAGCAGTTTAGTTGTCAAAGAATTTCAGGGTGCTTAGTTTTGTCAAAGAATTCCAGGATGCTTAGTTTTATTTGAGGGGTGGGTTGTGCTGGACACCATTATTGTGACTAGCCTTTTTAGTAGTACTATATGCATAATTTGGCGACGACCGCTCTCTATATGTACCACCTTTTTTAATTTCAAGTTTTGCTCCATGGCGCAATCCATCGATACTACTGCTGTACAAAAGTATACATTTTTTAAAAGGCCAGAGGGCGGGGCAGTCTAGCTTGGTCGGTTTCAGGAGAGGCGAGGGCCTTTGTGATTTGACGGATCATTACTGCTGGAAGGCGGGGCCTTGTGATTTGACTGCTCGTATAAATGCGTCGACGACCTGAGGAGGCGCAAAGAACCGTGCGGTATACTCAAGTTTTCCACTTGAGTAGTGTCGGGGATATACCCCGCGGTATGACCCGGTCGGGCTTGGCGTTTTCATTGGTAACCCGCCGGAGTGGCGACTCACGAGCCTGGCGACTCACGATGGCCATAAAGGCGGGTCAGATAGAAGATTAGGCCCAAGGCCTAGAAGGCCGGCTCATGTTATGGTGGGTCGGTTTACGAGGAAAGGCATAAGGAGTTTTCCCTTAAGAGGGCAGACTAGGATTCCACTTGTAATAGACTAGTCCTAATCCTAATAGGACTCCACATGTAACCCGCCCCTCTAACTTATATAAGGAGGGGCAAGGCTCCCCAAAGAGGGCAGGCAAGAAGAAACAATAATCTCTAGGGCTAGACAAAACTAAAGGGGAGCCGGTTTATGTGGCGTCTCTCGGATGAGCATAATGAGATCTAGCCACAAACAACATGTAGGGCTATTACCGGATGATGTTTCCCGGGGCCCGAAGCTGTCTAAATCCTTGTCTTGTGTGTTGCGTCTCTCGTCCCGATCAACCCCTCTCAAGCTACCGCATAGATGCATTGGCCTCGCGGCTAAGTCCTTGCAAGAGGACATCTGCCGTGACAATTCCATGATAGTTGACGCCCACCGTGGGGCTGCGCACGGTGGTGTTGAGTTCTTGAAGGGATCTCATCTAGGGTTTCGAGAAGTCCGCAAGTTTCCAGATGAAGAAGAGCCAGTTTGGAAGGAGCTGGATCAGCTTCAAGTCATCAGTATTTATAGTTTATGAGATTTAAAAATCAAGGAAATTAGGGTTGCGATCCATTCGCAACTGCAAGTCGCCAAGAAGTCGACAGCCAGCAATGTTTCCAACGCCGCCGCCGAGTCGCCACAAGCCCTGTGTTTTTTCTGGATCGAAGGAAAATTACGTGTGAAGGAAATTGCATCTACAGCAGCGGATCCGTTTCGACTTCTGAGGGGTTTGGTGATCCAAACTTCACACAAGATTACCCATCTATGGTTTCATAGGTTTTGACCGGGTCTAGGTGGGGCTTGGTGCTACCCACGTGGGATCAAGATAAAGTTGTTTGCTGATGGTTTGGGAGTATTAGTAAAAAAGGGAAAAAAGAGGAAGTCGTCGGGTCCACCACGACCCAGAAGAGGATAGAGTCGTGGGCACACCCACCGTTGCTGCTCCGGGCCGGCTCTCGCCTCGCGCCTCTGCCTCCGGCCAGTTGTCGCTCCGGGATGGCTCCCGTGTCATCGTGCCTTGAGTGGCTGCCTCCGCCTCACCGCCTGCCTCCGTCGGGGCCCCCTCGCGCTAAGCCGCCCGTTCCCGAATCGCCGCCGAGCTCATCTCCGCTCTGCTGCAGCGAGCCGCCCCGGCTGAGGGCAGCCTATGAACCGCCGCTGCCCGGGCCCTGGTTCGGACGCCACATCTGCCTCTGCTGTTCGACGCCATGGTGTTCGCCTCGCCCTCACCGGAGAGTCGCCGCACTTCCGGACTGCCAACTCGCTGTCGCCATCGTGCCTTCAAGCCGTCATCCTCCGCCTCCGTAGCGTCGTCGTTTTGCTTCAGCACCACCAGGTCACTGTTGCGACCCGCCACACCTCTGCCGCGATCCGCACGACCTGCCACCACGTGCTCTGATTCACCGCTGCAAGCTGGCGGCGGCCTTCTACCTCGATCCTGTCGTCCGCGGGCCGCTGCGGCCTGCCCTCGCCGGTCGTCTTCACCCCTAACCGCCCCTAGCCTCTGCTACGAGCCGGCCACCATTGCTGAGTCGCCAGGCTCATGTTTGCTCCACGCGTGTGCGTGCGCACAGCAGTCCGGCTCGCCATCCACCTGCTGGTTTGCTTACAGTATAATGGATATTAGCAATGGTGTCGTATACATGCTTGTTCAGAAGATGTTTTGTCTTTTCAAAAGGCCACCGCTGAGAATACCATATACGCATATAATATCCGGAGGAATACTTCAAATCTGAGTGATGCTGCTAATCTACGATGAGCTGCGTGTGCACGCACCGCAGGCCTGCAACAGTAGCGGGTCAAACCAACGAAAGGAATAGAGGGAGTGTCGTGCAAAGAGAAAGATGAATTAGTACTCCCATTTAAAGTACTACTGCAAGTACTGCATCAGTCCAAAAAGGAGCATGGAGCATTACTATTACTACGTGCAAAAATTCCACGTACAGATCATTCAATGGTCACAAACATCAGGTGATATTCATCTAAGTTTATTTTATTAAGCATATTGTTTTCATCAAAGAACAATTACTTTGGTATGTATATTTTTATGTGCAACAAAGGTGGTGCCATGTTGTGCCTATGAAGTGTACGTCAGCACCATCACACGCCGGCATCTGCGCCTGCTTACTGATGGAACAGGAGTGCGCAAGTCGCCGCCCGTGCAACTTAATCTACATCAACCCGCTGGAGCCGCGTTGAGCCGCCCTTGCTGCTTTGAGCCGCCGGTCTGCCTGAGCTGCCGGAACTATATTGAATCGGATCATCCGTCGTCCAAACAAATCAGGTGATATCCATCCAAGTTTGTTTTATTAGCACATGTTGTTTTTGTCAAAGAACAAGTTTATCTTTGCCTTGGTCTACAATATTATTTATGCAGGGCAATTATTTATGACAAAAAAGTGATATTATACCGCGGAGATGGAGGCACGCCAACATCTTTTGGCACAGGTGGTCATCGTTACTCAACGGACTCCCGCACCGGCTTACAATGCTGTGGCCGTCTCTCGTGACCGCACAGGCTTACAACACCGTGGCCGTCTCTCGCGACCACGCCGGCTTACAACAAGAAGGACAACTTGCCCGTCCGCACCGGCTTACAATGCCATGACCGGTTCATCTGTCTATGCCGCCTCTGATGTTACGGTCGTTTTTACCGTCCGTCTCTCGCGGCCTGGTCTACATCAACGCACTGGGCCGCACTTGTCTGGATGAGCTGTTTATTGAGTATGAGCAAGTCACTACTTGGGAAGCCCGGTTTTCTTCCAACAAATTGGAGGCAGATTATCATATATTATCAACCGCCGTCTGCACTGGATGGTTCAATGGGTAGGCGCACAAGTCGCTGCTACTACAATTTTGTTAACTTCAAACAACCAATTGGAAGGAACCATTGGCCAAGTTGCTGACACGGCTCATACGGGATCATTTATAACCCGCCGCAGTCACCTCAACCTTCTCTGGATTCACATCGTGCTATCAACGCTAATAATATACACCTTCTGATATGGTCAAATATGGAGAATCCCAAGCCAACTCCTCGAGTCATCTTGAGACTCGGGGGCTACAATGGCATGACTCGGCAAAATTAGTCGGTCTCAATAAATTCAAGAACTCCGGGTCATTGAAGGGAAAAATAACCCGGCCCCGGAGATTACTGCTAGATCGATGAAAATTTAAAGGCCGTCAGAAGATTTCCAGTTCAAAATAAGGACTCTGGTTCAAAATCCGGCCCAAGGTAAATTTCTCCCTCACAAATTTTTAAAGCTCTCAAATCCGGTTCAAAATCCGGCTCAAGGTAAATTAGTCCCTCACAAATTTTTGAAGCTTTCAAATCCGGCTTAAAGTTCTAGTTCAAAAGGAATTAATCTCTCGCAAGTTCGGGTTCTAAGAAAAATTAAAGGTTGCCAAAAAGAACTTGTTGCCATGATGCGCGGTTCAAACATAGGTATCCTACCTTACGGCTTATCTTCTTATGGTCACTTGGGGGCTTCCTGTTCAAAATAGGTCGTATTCGAACCAAAGAGAACATAGCTGTCAAAACCCTTTTGATTGGCACATTGCCAAACTCACTAGGGGGCTTCTTGATCGTATCCAAATCATAGCTTAACCTCTTTTGGGTCCGACGTGGATCGTATTCAAATCAGCGTCGTTAAACAACTCTCAAGGTCATTTGGGGGCTTCCTGTTCAAACATAGGTCGTATTCGAACCAAAGAGAACATAGCTATTGGTACCCTCTTGATCGGCAACGCCAAAGCCACTGGGGGCTATATGATCGTATTCGAATCTTAGCTCAACCCCTTTGGAACGGTTTTCTGATCGTATACGAATCAGAAGCCTTAAATTTTTTAAGTCTTTTTTGCGAACAATTTTGGGTTTGACTTGACACCTTTTTTGGATTATATCTCAAATGTATATAAGTGTTTTATGCTTAACCCGGCTTGACTTTTGACTATAAGTCGCCAGCTTATGACAATCATCATCTATGTGGAAGCATTGGCTTCCAAGGATTGGGTTATCACCCTTACTGCACATGTCATGTAAACCGGCAGTACAAATTCAATATCACAGTGGTTATATGTGAGGTATTATGACCCGCCCTACGATAAACCGCCAAGGGTTCTTGTGATCTACTTGTGTGCAGGGTAAGACTACATTTGGGTGGTTACCCGCCCTGGCTCTTGACGTTAAGTCGCCAGGGCATATGTTGTTTAAACTCTGTGCAGGATTTGCAGAACTATGGCTTATATAAATGCTTCAGTCCAAGATCATCACTAAAATTGGTGTCTCAAAAGGGTTATCAATTATTGATTTTCTCAAGGGCTATAGGCCACCGGGTTATTGAATGATTGAGGTTTTTAAACTCCGGATTACAATGAATGCACATTAAGTCGTCATTGGCCAAGAGCTGCCAGGTATTTAAACTCCGAATTTACTTGTCAACCGATGAGGTATTCAAATCTTTAATAGCCAAAACTGGCTAGATTTTCATCATGATATTGAATGATTGAGGTTTTCATACTGGATTATATTATTCAAATCTTGAATAGCCAACATGGCTGGATTTCTATTGTGATTATCAATAACCAGTGTTATGATTGAGATTTTTCAAAGTCGCTTTAGCGCAACGGCTATTATTTTTATCAATGGGCATGATTTATTTTACAATGGAGGAAATAGTCCCGAGTCGTTGTAGGCTTACGACCCTGCACTTGGGGGCTACATTATTCAAATTGAGGTTACATCAAATATGCAAGTCTCATGTCGCTGCAAGCATGCACCATGACACTTGGGGGCTAATGCAAAGTCATTTTTTGCTCACCTCATTGAAGACCCGATTCATCACATCGTAATGAGCCGGCCCTTGGGGGCTACACGTTGTTGCTCCAGTTTACATGATAATATTTATAAAGTCCCTGCTCATTATTGCATAATGACCCGGCCCTTGGGGGCTACACTGGTTGAAGTTTCATGAGCATAAGGCAATTACAAGTCCCAAGTTGCTGCAAGCATGACAACCCGGCACTTGGGGGCTACAGGTGATATGCATATAAGGGAGGAATAACTTCAAATCCTCAGTTTTGAGCAAATCGGGTATTATATTATTATCGAAGAAATCTGCAAAGTTTATGACCCGACGTCATCATAAGATTAACCCGGCATCAGCAACAATAACATGACCCGGTATCATTTGTTTATAACCCGACAATTTTGGCAATCGTAAATTGGCAAGATCTACATCTTTAAGCCGGTTGGAAGTCAGATGAGTATTTCAAGACTAATATTTTTTAAGCTAGCATTTTTGAAGCCAACTCAAGTGGATTATTTCTTACAATATTTCTCTACACGAAGATCAATGTCAGCAAATTGATTCTAAAGCTGGCCTGTTAACCCGGATTTTTCAAAAGAAGTATCTGGATTTTTTGCATTGACAAAGTTGAAGCATATGTGTTAAAGAAGATTTTTCTATGAGGTTATGGACATATTTATATCAACAAGTAAATGATAAGGACTTAAAGATGTTCAGGTGCCGGCTTACAAGAGTCTTTAACCCGGAGCACAACCTGTCAAATTTGTTCTTCAGTTATTTTGCAGGATCAGTTTAATAAGGATAAATCCAAATTAAACTGGGGGCTAATGTCGGGGATATACCCCGCGGTATGACCCGGTCGGGCTTGGCGTTTTCATTGGTAACCCGCCGGAGTGGCGACTCACGATGGCCATAACGGTGGGTCAGATAGAAGATTAGGCCCAAGGCCTAGAAGGCCGGCTCATGTTATGGTGGGCCAGTTTACGAGGAAAGGCATAAGGAGTTTTCCCTTAAGAGGGCAGACTAGGATTCCACTTGTAATAGACTAGTCCTAATCCTAACAGGACTCCACATGTAACCCACCCCTCTAACTTATATAAGGAGGGGCAGGGCTCCCCAAAGAGGGCAGGCAAGAAGAAACAATAATCTCTAGGGCTAGACACAACTAAAGGGGAGCCGGTTTATGCAGCGTCTCCCGGATGAGCATAATGAGATCTAGCCACAAACAACATGTAGGGCTATTACCGGATGATGTTTCCCGGGGCCCAAAGCTGTCTAAATCCTTGTCTTGTGTGTTGCATCTCTCGTCCCGATCAACCCCTCTCAAGCTACCGCATAGATGCGTTGGCCTCGCGACTAAGTCCTTGCAAGAGGACATCTGTCGTGACAATTCCACGACAAGTAGTACTGTGACGGAGGAGCATGAAACACGGTAGCCCAGTGCCATATGGCAATAAAAATGATCTAATTTGCTAGTCATCTCATTGTTAGCATTGCTCTATTCATTCCGTCAAAAAAACATTGTTCTATTCATTCCTCACAGAGAACGTGACACGTGCGGCGAAACACCCGAAGCAAAAGATGAAACATGGGAGCAAAAGAAGAAGGAAGATTATCACCCCAAATGATCTAATTCGCCGCGGAGTCATAACTACTTCTTCATCGCCTTCACGACCTCCATCTCCTTGCGCGTCTCCTCCACCATCTTCTTCATTCTGTCCATGACGCGGGATTTCTCGACGCGAGCCTTCATCATCTGTTCCACGGCCGCATCACGTACCTTGACAGCAGCCGGGTGCTCGATGCGGAGCTTCGCCAACTCCTCCTTCTGTTCCATGACAAGGGCCTACAGCATCTTCATCGAGGAACTACTATTCTCATGCAGCTTCTTCCAGCCGGCGTTCTTCTCCTTCAACAGGTCGATCTCGTGGCAGAGCTTCGCCTTGTCCTCCTGAAGTCACAGGATTTCGCCGGTCGCCTTCTTCTCCGAGGCAATGCTCTTCTTCGGAAGCATCACCAAGCCGGCGGTCAACTCCCCCTGCTTATTGAGCTCAGCGGGCATGTCGTCGAGGCTCTCCTTCAGCAACTCCATCAAGCCTTGGATGAACTCCTTCTGCTTATTGAGGTGCTTATTAAGCTGACCGGGCATGCAGTCGAGGGATAACGACTCCAGCTCCGCCGGCTCGGCATGTTCGCCTCCGTGGCTAGGGCGCTCCTGGGAGCCATCGCCTGCCCGTGAGAGATCTTTCGAGGTCTCTGCGTGGCAGCAAGCCCTCTCTTTTTTTCTGCAGCCTTGGTTGCCGCTCCCTTGTTACGAGTAGTTCTTGACCTAGAGCTCTGCTCACCGGCCATGGCAATGACAGACGAAGAAGAAGCACTTATGAGGAGGAAAGGTAGAGTAATTTCTGGTTAGGTAGTTCCCCTTTTTATAACCTAAGTACTAGCACTAGTACTAATACCTGCATAGTGGGAACACGTTCAAGTTTGGTACCTACTAGTAGGTGTGAGCAGGCTTTCGAATGTGATGGGAACAAGGTAAAGATTAATTGATGGTTTTGGTTTCGAGGCCCGAAACGGCTCCCGATGAGTTTAGCAGAACATAAATTTCAAGTACTACACTGCTCAAATGCGTAAATATTATGTTACTGTCAAAAATTGGCACAAAATACAAAGGAGACCAATGGAAGTACTACTAGCAACCCATGATTTAACTACTCGCATGCGCGCAGTGGAGTAATAATGTCTTTCTTCTGCCCTCACGTCCACTCAATTTGCATGCGCTATATTAATTGACCATCAATGAAGTGAACGACTTTACATGCGTCAAATTATCACATGGGGTGGATCTTGGTACAAAATTGCGTCCGCCCGTGTACCCGCGTGTGCGTGCGAGGGAATGAGTGCATACGTGGCGTGCGTGCACATCATTGCTTCGTGCATGTACCGCCAGTATGGCTCAGGGAGGACGAGTACATTCTTATGGAACCAACAACACATCACTGTGATCAATCCACACAAGGAGGTCGCAACAACGCCTCCACATGTGCCACATGGCTTCATGAACTGTAAGAGAGACACTGTGTAGCGTGTGATACGTCTCCAACGTATCTATAATTTTTTATTGTTCCATGCTATTATATTACCCCTTTTGGATGTTTATGGGCTTTATTTTACACATTTATATCATCTTTGGGAGTAACCTATTAACCGGAGGCCCAGCCCATATTGCTGTTTTATTGCCTGTTTCAGTATTTCGAAGAAAAGGAATATCAAACGGAGTCCAAACGGAATGAAACCTTCGACGGCGTTGTTTTTGGCAAGAATATGATCCTGGAGACTTGGAGTTCATGTCAGAAGATCCCCGAGGACTCCACGAGATAGGAGGGCGTGCCCCCCCTACTAGGCGCACCCCCTGTCTCGTGGGCCCCTCGAGCACCTCCCGACCGACTTCTTTCGCCTATATAAGCCTACGTACCCTAAAACCATCGAATATCAAGATAGATTGGGAGTTCCGCCGCCACAAGCCTCTGTAGCCACCAAAAACCTCTCGGGAGCCCGTTCCGGCACCCTGCCGGAGGGGGAATCCATCACCGGTGGCCATCTTCATCATCCTGGCGCTATCCATGACGAGGAGGGAGTAGTTCACCCTCGGGGCTGAGGGTATGTACCAGTAGCTATGTGTTTGATCTCTCTCTCTCGTGTTCTCTCTATGGCACGATCTTGATGTATCGCGAGCTTTGTTATTATAGTTGGATCTTATGATGTTTCTCCCCCTCTACTCTCTTGTGATGAATTGAGTTTCCCTCTTGAAGTTATCTTATCGGATTGAGTCTTTGATTTGAGAACACTTGATGTATGTCTTGCCGTGTTTATCTGTGGTGACAATGGGATATCACGTGCCACTTGATGTATGTTTTGGTGACCAACTTGCGGGTTCTGCCCATGAACCTATGCATAGGGGTTGGCACACGTTTTCTTGACTCCCCGGTAGAAACTTTGGGGCACTCTTTGAAGTACTTTGTGTTCGTTGGATGAATCTGAGATTGTGTGATGCATATCGTATAATCATGCCCACGGATACTTGAGGTGACAATGGAGTATCTAGGTGACATTAGGGTTTTGGTTGATTTGTGTCTTAAGGTGTTATTCTAGTACGAACTCTTGAATAGATTGATCCGAAAGAATAACTTTGAGGTGGTTTCGTACCCTACCATAATCTCTATGTTTGTTCTCTGCTATTAGTGGCTTTGGAGTGACTCTTTGTTGCATGTTGAGGGCTTGTTATATGATCTATCTATGTTATTATTGTTGAGAGAACTTGCACTAGTGAAAGTATGAACCCTAGGCCTTGTTTCCTATCATTGCAATACCATTTACGCTCACTTTTATCATTAGTTACCTTGCTGTTTTTTATATTTTCAAATTACAAAAACCTATATCTACCATCCATATTGCACTTGTATCACCATCTCTTTGTCGAACTAGTGCACCTATACAACTTACCATTGTATTGGGTGTGTTGGGGACACAAGAGACTCTTTGTTATTTGGTTGCAGGGTTGTTTGAGAGAGACCATCTTCATCCTACGCCTCCCACGGATTGATAAACCTTAGGTCATCCACTTGAGGGAAATTTGCTAGTGTCCTACAAACCTGTGCACTTGCCGGCCCAACAACGTCTACAAGAAGAAGGTTGTGTAGTAGCCATCAGCGTGGCATTGGTATTCTAATTTACGTGTTTTGCACATACTCGAAGTACTAGTAAGGTACACGTGCATTGCACGCATTATATTTTGCAACCAAATTATGAATAAATACCACACTATAGCATGTAAGCTCTGAGTCATATATGCCTGATGTAGCCCTTCGTTTAATTCTTATAGTTCATCTCATTCAAAATCAATTAGTTTTTATAAAAAAACCTAAGAACGCGGGAATAGGAAAAACATGGGATTATAGTGGAATGTCGTCTTGAATCCTACAGGATTGTACGAGTGTTTGATTGTGCATAGAAAAAATGCAGAATTCTTTCAAAGAGGTTTGAGTGGATGGGATGTTTCCTATGAAATCTAGTGCAAATGAATCATATGGAAAAATTCCTATGGTTTACAATCCTACGAATCAAACAACCAAGATAGGAAAAATTCCTAATGATTAGAATCCTCCAAAATTCCTTTGAGAATCCTTTGAATCAAAGAATCCCTTAATCTATTTTATGATTCATGGAATTGTGCGTTGTAAAGCATAAAGTAAAAAAATGGCAATTCAACTAGAAAAAAGTTTGGGCAGTTATGATGCGGAAGATTCTAGAACAAAAGAGAACCACTATTGTTTTGAGGTTTGTGCATTGTGCTTAAGTTCAACCATGGAGTCTGCTAGATTGTACATGTGGCAAAATCCGGTGGGGGGCTAGAAGATGGTGCGAGGGGCCGAGTGGAGGGAGACTATGAAAGAATGCACAAGTGCGAGCTCGATATTTAGAGAGAGGGGGCGAGAACGTGCGTTGTTGCACGCAGTGGCGGAGCCATGAAAAATAAATGAGCTAGGGGGCCAAGCATTGCTAATCCTTTACGAGGAGGGTCAATTCATGAACTTAAACCATTTTTAGCAGCAATTGTCTAATGATCACATTCATATTAGCCTCGATATATAGTGATGTTGGGGGGCAGGGCCCTTACTGCCCCCTGTCTTCGCCATTGTGCACGCGCCTGAGAGATGAAGCGGAAGGCATGGATGATGAGAGGGGGACGTTGGATATATAATTAATGTGGGTGTATTAGCTATATATGTTAATCCTATATAGAGAGGTATAGATTGACCGATGTGGACATGGGAAAGAGGGTGAGACCTCAGTGGATATATCGATTGATCGGTTTGTGTGGAAAACTATGAAAGACCTAGCTATATACACACATACATAGAGGAACATCGATCGTTGCACATGCACGCGTGAGAGATAAAGAATGCCCGATATGATGGAGAGGGGGATGTGTGTGGGTGTGTGCCTTCATGGGGGACCGGCCTAAAGAAAAATATTGCATGTGTGCGCTGGATAATGCCGACTGGTAGTGTGTGTGCATGCATGCACGAGAGAAAGTTAGTGGTACAATTATAAAGAGAATACGACTGTGTGGGTGTAAAAGACTAGGTGAGGTCATAATCAATGTAAAGTTGAATTCAAATATTTGAATAAGAGATCCTGATGTTTGAAACCCATGCATGCATGAATATAACAGAGATCTGCGCGATGTGGTTTGGAAACGAGCATGTTGTAATGTATACACATTGAACAAGGTCAGACTGATTTGAATTTGAGATACCGATGGCAGACATCATTTGGCCATGTCGCATCCGTGCATGGACACACTATTCTAATTGGAGATGATGGGTGGCTTTCGCATCACATATCTATATCTATACCCCTATATATATTATATTTTATATTTATTTATATTGTGTGCGGGTAACTTTAACTTTGAAAGATGGTCATTGGATGAGGCGAATCCAATGGTCCAAAGATGGCAAATTTGAGCACTACTGGCCGTTGGATATCATCTAGATTCCACCAGATTTCGCCACATGTATAATCTAGAAGACTCCATGGTTGAACTTAAGCATAATGCACAAACATCAAAACACAAGCACTTCTTATTTGTTCTATAATCTTCCGTATCAGAATTGCCCAAATGTTTTTCTACATGATTTTCCATTATTTGTTTTTACTTTATGCCTTACAACGCACAATTCCATGAATCTTAAAATAGATTAGCTTTCTGATAAAAACTAGATGATTTTGAATGAAATGAACTATAAGAATTAAACGAACATCCACATCATGCATATATGACTCAAAGCTTACATGCTATAATGTGGTATTTATTCATAATTTGGTTGCCAAATCTCATGCGTGCAATGCACGTGTACCTTACTCTAGTCTAAATGGTGTCTGTGTGTGTGTTGTGTGTGTTGAGGTGCAAATTGTAAATTTATTTGGGTACACGTTAAGCTTGTTCTTCCGAAATTTCAAGTCGCGCCTTGTTATGCCGAAAATTCAAGCTAGCGTCTCTGTCTATTGTGCTGCGAAACACCCGCCTCTTCAACCCGCTCCTTGTTAGCCCGAAATATTTAAGATATATCTTTGTCTCGTTGTGCTCCGACAACTCCCTCCATCTCAACCTGCGCCTTGCTATTTCGAAATTACAACACGCATGAAAACTCCCACCTCCTGTGAAATCCCGACACGTGAAATGCCCGTGGTACCCCTGAACCGAAAGAACCGCCTCAAATCGGTGGGGGTACTTTTGTAACTTACCCCACATTTCGGACAAGTGCGTCTCTAAGCCATGGTTCCCCACTACCATCCCATCCGCCCACCCATTCGTATACCAAGGCCACGAAAACCCGCGATGAAACCCCACACCCTGCTCCGTCCACCACCTAGTCGGAGCCTCTTCCCCGACGACATCGTCCACAGCAACACCTCGAAGTCCCTCATCCACCGTATCGGATGAGGATCCATCGTCGATCTCGTCGTCCCGCTGGTTCAGCCACCCCGTCCTCCACCTCCAAGGAGTTGCCCTGATGTTACCCTCGCCTTTCGCGCCACCTTCATTCCCACACCGTTGTCTTCACCTGCACCACCTGAAGAGCATCATCATCACTGTTTCCTCAGATGAAGTTGCGGCCTAATCGGCGCCACCAAAGACATTGTACACTAATCGCCGCATTTTCTTCTTGATTCGATCTCACGGTGATGCCGGCGCTCCGTCCCGAGCCGACACGGTGCGGCTCCATCCACGGCGGCATCGCCGGCCACTTCCTCCACGGTGTTGCTCCCTCAGCGGCGACGTCCACATCAGTAGGACTTGCTGCTGCTTTAGCTCTCGCTCGCGCTGCTGCTCTACTCTTGCTCTCGGTCCCCTGCCTGGTCTGCTCTTGCTATTGCTCTTGCTCGCGCTGCTACTCTCGCTCTTGCTCTTGCTTGCCATGCTGCTCCGATTTAGCTACACTTCAGTCGACTGAATCGACTT
>NC_041385.1:151848086-151869767 GCF_002162155.2 Triticum dicoccoides
AGAGGTACCCCACTATCTATCTTAGGGTTCATGGTGGGGGCGGTGGTCGCCGGCGGTGGCGGGGCGTTGGCGGGGCGGTGGCGTGGGGATCGCCGGAGGAAAGCTTGGCACAGGGGGCCTAGAGGGATGGTCGGGGCAGCGGTGGACCGATGGTGGGGAGTGTTTTCGGGGCGGGCGGGGCAGCGCACCGCCGGCCGCGGGTGGCGGGGGCTGCTATTTGGCTGGTGGTGGCTGGCAGCTCAGAGGGGTGGAGGTTTAAGATGAACCGCAAGCCCTTGATTTCGTATCCAACGGCTGCAAAATCGACTGACCAGAGATGAAAAAGTCAGTCGACCAACGTGTAGCCTCACTTGCTAGTGCATTCAGTTTCGACAGCAAAATTTAGTTTCGACAGTTAAGTTCAGTTTTGACAGTTAAGTTCAGAGATGAGCGGCTGATGTATTTTACATCTAGCACTTTGTGGTTATGTATTTTACGTCATGTATTGGAGATGCTATTAGAATTCCACTCAGGTTAACGTTGTTCGTTGTCTCTCTTGTCCTGCTTCAGCCTCGGCGTCGTACAACTCACCGGAGCTGCTCCAACGACGAAACCCTCCATCACAGTGGAGCGGTACCTCGGGCTCCATCTCCAAACGCTTAAGATCTTCTTCCCCTCCTCCGACAGCCAAGTCAGTTGGAGCATCCTCATCGGCCAACCCAATCACGCTGAGATTGACATGGCTTAGCCAAAGAGGTTGTACACTTGTTGCATCTCTTTTTTACTCTACATGTTATATATATTCTCCACCGAGCACTCGTAGTAACGGGAAATACGATTATTTTATCCTACTATATCACAAGTAGTGAGGTACCAGGCAACTTAATTAGCTATTCGTGATGGACTCTCTTGAACGCCATCATTATTAATCTCTGCGTGCTTGAGCTGTGCATTTGTCGATGGGCCTGGGAATTGAGCTAGTATGGCAGTGGCCTGGGTCCAAAGTAATAGAAGTAGCACAAAAACATTTTTTTAGTGTAGGATTTTCCTTGCTCAAGACTGCCTACTAGAATCGCCAGTGCTTGAAAGGAAAAGTGAATGAAAAACATAGCATGGAAAGTTTCCTATGGTACTACTTTTCATGAATTTGGTGCAAAGGAATGGAGCAAAGGAAAACTGTAGGATTTGTTCCTTTAGTATCTCCTTGAAAGAAAACCCGTGGGAATTCTAATTTCCACTTCTCCTCCTTTTCATATTCCTATTCATCAAGCACAAGACTAAGAGACAGTAGCATAATAGCATTATAATCGTACATTTTCTTGTGGTTTGACTTAATCTCACCATGCTTTTTTGCATCCTGTGATCTTCCAACTGTTGTGAATCAAACACCCAGATTGGCAGAAATCATGTGTTTTTAAATTCTCTGTTTTGCACGTGCATTCCTATCCTATTCCTGTCTATTTCCTATCCCTACATTGTTAGAATCCTCAAATTCAAACAAGCCCTTACTCAATTACTTCTGTTACAGATATGTGCCAAAGAAAACCTTGTGTGGTTTGTCCTGCTCCTGCGGCGCTATGTTCCACCCCAGCTCAGCTGCTCCAACGACGGAAGGGTTCACCACAGCAGGGATCCGCTCTCCAGACTGTCTTTCGCTGCCTCAGATCTTCTTCCCCACCACCGGCAGCCACGACAACTGCATTACCATCATCAACTGAGCAGATGACCTTGAGGACTACATGGGTCCGCAAGAGAGGTCGCACTCTTCCGTGTCTTCTTACGTTATGCGACGCTTAATATGATGACATGCTACATTATCATCGTGTTCACCTATTAGACTCTGAGTCAGGTCCAAACTAATGCTGAAACTTGAGTTTTTAAATGGTTGTGGGGTACATATTGGGGCAGCAATCAGTACTATCTGTCTACTATCTGGTTAATCTCCGGTGCCTACTATGAGTTTCATGTTGGGTGCAAACAAACATTAAAGGAGCCATTATCTGTATTTTTTAACTAAAGCTATTATCTGCCTGCTATCATTGATTTTGGGTCTATCCACAGTTTGCTACCATCACTCTGGATTTGTGCATGCACTCCTTACATAATCTCACAATGTTTTATTCCTATGCATGCCAGTTATTGTACACAATGGAACTGATCATGTAGAGCAAAAGAGACGAGCCTTGCGTGGCAATAAAATTTCATGCAGACGTCGTTCCATGGTGGGCGCAAAGGCAGCCCCCCTCCACCCATTTCGGATCGTAATCAAGAGGAAGATAACTGTTCTGAGGGGGATTCAAAAGGAGAAGACCACTCTTATTTACCCCATGAGGTCTTCGCTCTAACTTGGCATGCTGATGTTGGTAATATCATGCATATGGTGCCTTGCATTGCTTACTGTATACATTAAAGATGTCATCTGCTTAGTTTAGACATGCTTTGTGTCAATGCCATCTGTTTAGTTTCTTTATCGTATATGTGAATCATGCAATGACATCTTGTTTAGCCAGGATCATATATGTGAATTTTGCAATGCCACCCTGGTTAGCCAGTCATCTTATATGTGAATTATATCATGCCATCATTTTTTATTACGTGTTAAATTTGTCAACAATTTTAGTACATTCAATTACTCTTCCCGTGCATCAGCCATTCGGCACGGTCATGGAAAAAATCTGGAGTGGAAACAAGGTCTTCATAGAAGACAATGCTATCTGACGAAGTGCATGTCTTGCTGGTTACCGATAGCTCCTCAGAGGAGGATTCAGAGATAGATGACCTGTCATATTCCCCCCCCCCCGAGGTGCATGCCCTAACTTGGCAGGGTTATGTTGCTCATATCGTGCGTATGGTATCTTGCATTCCTATGTCATTTGCTTAGTTTAGACATGCTTTGTGTGAATGCCACCTGTTTGGTGTCTAATTACCATATATGTGAATTATGCAATGCCATCTTGTTGCAAGACATTATATATGTGAATTATGCAATGTTATCTTGTTGCAAGGCATTATATATGTGAATTATGCAATGCCATGTTGTTTAGGCAAGCGTCATATATGTGAATTATATCATGCCATCCTTTTTTGTATTTCTCATTGCTTTTGTCGGCAATGTTTGTATATTCAACTGCTCTTCCTGTGCATCAGCCATTTGAATTGGTGATGGAGAAATCTGGAGTGAAAACAAGGTCTTCAGAGTAGACAATGCTACCTGCTGAAGCAGATATCTTGTTGGTTATAGATAGCTCTTCAGAGGAGGATTCAGAGGCAGATGACCAGTCCTATTATCCCCCTGAGGTGTATGCTCAAACCTGGCAGGGTTATATTACTCATATAATGCATATGTTGTATTGCAATGCTTAGTTTTTACATCATATACACAATATTGAATGCCATCTCCTTAGTTGACACATCATATATGTGATTGCCCTCTGCTCACTTCCTTAATATATAAATCATATATTTGAATTATGTCATGCCATGATGTTTACATAGACAGCATGTATCTGAATTATGGCATGCCAACCCATTTTCTAAAGACATAATATAGTTATATCATCTTATCCTGTTTACATAGTCATCATATTTTAAATTATGTCATTCTATATGTGATTATATCATGCCATCATGTTTCCATCGACGGCATGTTTGTGATTTATGGCATGCCAACCACTTTAATAGACACATCGTATAGTTATATCATGTCATCCTGTTTACATACTCATGATATTTTGAAGTATGTCATTCTATCATGTTTAGTTAGCCATCATACATGTGAAATTGTGCCATGCTATCCTGTTTAATTAGCCATCATATATGTGAAATTATCTCCTGCTATTCTGTTTGCTTAGACAACATAAATGTGAATTATTTCATGCCCTGTTTTCTTCCCTACTATCCATTGCACCTGTCTATCTTACAATGTATGTACATTCAATTACTTTTCTTGTTTATCAGCCATTTCAATTGGAGGGAGTGATGGCAGTATCTGTGGGAGTAAAAACACGGTCTTCAGAAAAGATCGTGCTACCTGTCGATGCAGATAGAACCACGATTGTACTTGCCCAAGAACCAGTCCCGCCACACATAACCCACACTCATGCAGATTGTACCCCTACCCAGTTGGACAGAGAACCAGCTACACCCCTTCTAACCCCAACCCCAGCAGATAGACACCCAGTTCCCGTTGACACAGCACCGTCTCCACCATAGAGCACCCAAACACGAGCAGTTAGTAAGGCAACTGCAGTGCCCAAATCACGAGGACCACCACTCTGAACCCGAAGTCAACGCTTAAAGTAGAAGAAGAATTGTTCTCAGGTCAGGTTCTGTAGCTATGCTTCATACTTTTGCTCTTGCATCACTGATACCAACTAATTTCAAATTTTAAGGATGCAATTGAAACTCCAATGGCGCAACAAGTATGTTTTAAACCTATTTCTTCAACGTGTTTGGCTGTTTGCTGTTGTAACTTGCTCTATGTTGATTTCAGTTTCAATTGAATAAACAGTTATGTTCTCATGCCATGCACATTACAAGTGTTGTTATTGCTGTGTAGTTTCCCACACTTATATTCTGTCTATGCTGCTTTGTCTTAAATAGATATGATTCGAACTGTATCTATCTTGATTTGGCAACATAAACTAGAATGATATAGACCATATAGTGACCATACTACATAGATATATGTTTGTTTCATGCTGTTATCCTGTCCACCTTACTACTGATCTGGTTTACCAAAATGAGTTTCATATACTACATTGTAAACCTGAGATGTGTTTGTTTGTTTCTCTTTTAGAACGCGGATAAAATATTGGAGAAGAGTACCCTATTATGCAATGGTAAAGGAAGTAATGCAGATAAGGTTCAAGATAGTGAGACATCCCTGTTGGTCTCCAAGAAAGCTGATAAAAACTATATTGAAGACACTGAGACAACCCCAAAGTCCTGTCTTGATGTAGTGTTCGAGTTACTCGCTACCACTGTTGGCACCAACTCTTCGAACTCGTTGCCTGAATCAGTTCGGCTTCTTGAGTCTCAACTTCAAGTTGAAAGACATCGATCAGATGTTATGCGACAAGAAGCTGAAGGACTGAGGAAGTCCCTGCAGAATTCAGATGCATACTTTCTGGTGCAATAGCAAGTGCTGGAGGACTTAAGCGCCAAACAAGAGAAAGTTAATAAGCTTGCTAAGCATCTTGCCAGCATTATGGGTACCCATGATATTGTTTCTTGAGCTCTTCTGAAGTGGTTTCAGTTCTGGACTTGTTTTACTGCGGCGTTTATATGCTGCTGTGTTCCCTATATTTGCACTGGTGGCGAACTTTGATGCCCAGTGGATGTAATATGTGTAATAGCCGTGATAGCCTAGTGTAAGTTGCTTGCTTATTTATTTCCTTATTGTCTTGTTTATTTGTTTGCTTGTAGTCAGTGTAGTTCTTTTTGTCGCGGTTTGCTAGTGGCTGCAATAACCTATTTTTTAAAACTAGGCCATAATAACCATGGACTAATATTTACTGTAGTGACACTGGGCCTCCTACGCGGCCGTAGAAACAGTGGGCCTTCTACGGGCCGTAGAAACAGTGGGACTTCTACGGGCCGTAGAAACACTGGGCCTTCTACAGGCCGTAGAAACAATGGGCCTTCTACGGGTCGTATCATCAATGGGCCTTATACAGGCCGTATGATCGATTGGCCACACTGGGCCAAACAGACCGCATTCTGGCCGTAAACGGGCTAGAGTTGGAATCGTCCGTTCATGGGCCGACCATAACGGGCCATCCTTAATAGGCCGTCACTACTAGGGAAAACCCTAGCAGTAGCGCGGGTTTTGTGTCCACTAGTAGCGCGGGAGGCCGCGCTACTAATAAGGCACTACAGCTATTGCTTAGCAGTAATGCGTGCCCTCACGCGCTACTGCTAGGACAAATAGCTGCAGTGTTTGTTCAGTACCACGCTACTGCTAAGGTAACTACTTGCAGCGTGTTTTCTGTCCATCGCTACTAGTATTTTTTTAGTGTATTTATGCGCCATCGTACAAATATTGGTACAATACCAGTTATGAGGTTTACATCATTATGTCCATAACAGTGTGTCAAATGAAGGTGGATTAGGTTCAAGTGGAGGCAATATGTGGTGCATGTCAAAAGTATACTACTAATCCAAACTTGATCTAGTTTGGACTAGTAGTACTTTCGATGTGCACCACATGTTGCCTCCACTTGAATCTAATCCGCCAGCACAAGCTATTTAATCATCATCATAGTCATTACCACCAACAGTATTTATTTAATCACCACTAACACTAGCTAATAATAATCATCATAGTCATTACCACCAACACTAGCTATTTTATCATCATAGTAATAGTGTAGCACATCATCATCCTCAAACTCATTTCTAGCTAGCTAATCACTCCTGCTGCTCTCTCTTAGGTAAAATAACATAAAACATGTATGGCTCTCCTCCTTGATCAAACTGGAGCATGCAGATGAACCTGTCTCCTAATCATGGGTAGCGCATCTGTTTGCTGCCCCCTAGTACTTCTCTGCGCTCCCCCATCACATATTTGGTCCAGTCTTGCACTATTAAGCATCCGTCGCTAATCTTGAATGCACTAAAGTAATATGTAGGATATCTTGGTCGTAAGCTGATAATACTCATGGTACCTTTAGTCTCGATCCCATAAGGCACAACATTCATCGGGAGTCCCTGTTGAAGAACATCGTATGGTAACATACTTAGCAATGAAGTTTAGATTCAAAAATAATGTATGGAAAAGATGCACTAATGACAAATAGTAAAAATCTTACCATCCTTCCTAAATAGATGTGACCGTAGTTCATTACGAACACTATTGGTCGCACATTTTCAGTACTAACATTTCTAAATGCAGGAAGAAAATTTGTCTTGACAGTATCAAGATCCTCAAGTCATGAAACATAATGACTGAGCTCCTCGCAGTTGAGCTCAGCCCCAGGACAGTATACGGTCCTGTCTACCAAGCGCTGGACATGTTTGCTTGCACCGAAATAAGCTGATAATACAAATTAGTTGTCAACTATTTTTGAATAAATAATATCAAAGACATAAATATGGTTGAGAAACTTACATAATGGTATAACTGGAGGCGTCTGCACATCGACCCAGATGTCGGTATTACCTTCAATATCATCTTCCGGACGAATATCAAAGGTGATAACCATATCAGGCTCAAATGCATAAGTATTGCATAGTGCTCGCCATGTTTTGCATCCAAAATAGGTGTAGTCGTCTGAATTGTATAATTTTGCATGGAAAATATAACCATGCTCGGTCTTCAAGTAAACTTTCTTTTCCTCCACACTATGACTGAAACCTATCTTATCCAATACAAAAACTCTTGCATGGCAGGGGATACGCTAGTAGAATAGTAAAAAAAATAAGTTGAAGCAAATGAAGCAGATGTCATGCTTAATTACGAAAAAAGACTTGTCGTTGTGACTTACTGTATCCACTTCGAAGTTCTTGTCCAGCTTGATGTTGAAGCGCCTATCATCATCTAGGAAGATTCCGTCGCACAGGCCGCGCTCGTCTTCGCAGTATTTGCAAATACCGAAATCCTTTTCGTCGTCAGACATTTCCTATGTTCATAGTTAAAACATTAATTGAAAATCGATCGAAGACAACTACCAAGATACTCAACACACAAATCCGGGGCACTCGATATTTCCTACATATTATGGCACAAGTCATGCTAAAATTCACGGAAAAATCCGGCATGACCTTTGCTAAAATAGGACATATCGAGCGCCTGAAATTTGCCGGAACGGAAATGAATCAACACTCCGGCAAAACATAGGCCACTCGGAGGTGTAACCTGCAAACATGACCGACCACTTGGATATTGAGCAACACAAGATATACATTTCAAAATATCTTATAGGACTCAAATTAGAATGCATTAAATAAGCAAAAGTAAATCATCTCATGCGTCCGTACATCGTCGAATATTATCACTAATACATCACGAATAGTGTCATACATATAACATCACTAATACAACTAAAACCCTAGCACACGACGGGTATCGGCACGGGCGGTGGACACCCACAGAGAAGGAACCATCACGGGATCATAGCTCCAGTGAGATACCCGGAGAACCTGCCAGGTATTGGAGAACGGCCTGTGCTCCAACGCAAATAAGTAGTGACGGACATGCGCGTCCTCCTCACTGACACGGTGATGCACCACCTCCGCGGAGTCCTCGAGCCTCTGGATCATCACTGGCCCACGCGACCGCCACCAAAGAAGGTTCGGGTCAACGACAGGCTGGCTCCTCACCAACCTGCGCCCCCGGTAGGTAGCGCCTCCCAGTACCACCCCGGCGGAGCCCAGTCCCGGACATGGCCGATCTGGTCAAACAGGTGTCGTCCTCCGCCGACTCAACGACGAGGATGCGGGATAGGCATCGTCCACATCGAGGCGGGAAAAATTGCTTTAACTAAAAAATAGAAACAAGTTCTTACTAACTAGTTCTATTAATTCAACTAGTTCTTACTAAAAATAAACTTACTATAAATAAAAATATTCTAGTACCTAATTAGTACCTAGTTTTTACTAACTAATTAGTACCTAGGAACTACTGCCCTAATTACCATCTAATTTGATGGACCTATAGGGGTGGAAAGTGGTAGCGGATATTTCAATTATCCAACTATAAAGTGAAATAAGTGGTCAAATTTTACTCGTTTTATGATTCATCTTAGAAATTTGATTCGTTTTCACCCTTAATTACATGAACCCTAACTCATTTGAGCCGCATCCGCATTCGATTTGTTTCCACTCTTACATGAACCCTAACTAATTTGATGCAACTAAAATATAAAGAAACCCTAGGCAGAGGTAGGGGGGAGGGAGGAGCGGGCGTGCTCACCTCGGGTGCCTGCGACGAGGGAGGGGCAAGGCGGCGTCAAGGTCGGGGTTGGGGATCGGGCGCACGGCGGATGGCGGCCGGCGTCGAGGTCGGGGTCGGGGCAGCGTCCGGGGCGGCGTTGAGGTCGGGGGCGGGGGCGGCGTTGAATCTGGGGTCCAACGCGTATTTGATGACGCTATGAAAATGGCCCAACATATTAACGGACCACAAACGGGCCGACTGTAACCATGGGCTGAATTTGGCCCACAAGCAGAAAATGACAGTAACAGGCCGTAAGTAAACGAATGCTGGAAATGAGCCCAAGAATAAATGGGCTCTGAGAAGGCCGAAAGATAACATGGGCTGGAAACGGCCCAACGGAATAACGGGCCGTTAATGGGTATAAAGTGATACACTGTTCATTACAGGCCAGTTTCACCACGGGCCGTTAATGGGTGTAAAGTGATACACTGTTCATTACGGGTCAGTTTCACCATGGGTCGTTAATAGGCCAAGAGTTACATAGGGCCTCATATGGGCCGAAAGACGTCATGGGCCATACATGGGCTAGAAGTGAAAACGGGCTAGAATCATATTGGATGGCCCAGATGACGCCACTGGGCCTAATTCGAATAGGGTGTAACGGGCCTTGGGTTAGCGGGCTGTAAATGGGCTATATGCGAACAGGCCGTTTAACAGGCTTTCCATGGGCCGGCCCACCACCTTTTGACCAAGTCAAACGGGTCGGCCTTTTCACAGGAATGGGCCTCTGTTGGGACGTGTCACGTGTCGACGTATCATAGGCGCCTTCTGTCCAATGAGTGGATGACATCTGTCCCAGCGATGAGCCGACACATGTTTCCTCCAGCCAATGATGATTTTACACGTGGAAAATCCCCATTGGTCGGGGCTGTTAACGGGTTATCGGATCCAAAACCCGACCCGATAGCTTAATAGCGTTCCGTTACGGTGGATGCCACGTGTCGGTCACCCTTGACGAAAGCACTTCTGTGACGCGCAATTTATCATCGTGGAAGTGGGCACTTCTGTGATGATAATTTTGGTAATGTCATGGAACACTTCTACGACAGCACGTGTATGACTATCTTGATTCTGTCATAAAATCGTCATGGATGTACATGCATGACAAAAAACTCGACCTACTGTGACAAACATGTATCATCACGGAAGTGTATTTTTTTTGTACTGAAACCATACTCCTGCTTTGGTGGATTGATGGTGGAAAAGGTGGTGGTGGACGCAACGCATTTTTCCTGGCAGGTTTGCCTCAGGCGAAGTGGTTATGTGTGTACGGGTACGTGAGGGCCTGAGCTTGGCAACCTTGCAGAATGAACCCTTTTTACGTTTGCCATGGGCCTCCTTTTATAGATCAAGGGGTTACCACAGTGGCAAATCAGTCTATGCATACTGATTAGATAGCGAACAGTGCTATCATACCTAAATCTGCAGGCTGACAGGGCACATTAAATGCACCACCTAGTGTCACATCATAGTGTGCCCGGCAGCCCTTGCTGGGCTATTTTGCCAGATTCGCGCCTGCTTGCTTGACACGTCCCAGGACAAGTGTCGCATGGAGGTCTTGTTGTAGAAAGTGGCTTCCATGTGGAAAAAGCATCCACTTAGTCATCTTGGGGCTTGACACCGCACTGACCTGTGACTTGCATCGCTCATGAGGTGGAGCTGTGGCGTAGTTTCCTCCACAAGTCCTGGCAAGGCCTGTCGGGACGATCTGGAAGTATGCTTCCGTTGCAAAGCCCAACCCCGCCAGGCTTGCTTGCCCGACAAGGGTGGTTCTTTCCTTGGCATTATCTTGCTTCCCTGGCTCGTCTTGGCCTTCTTGATCTGCACTTGAGTCTCCCAAAGGAGTCGGTCCTCCTTGCTTGGCCCATTCTTGGTGTTGTAATCTTGCTTTTGAGCCTGTGCACAGTCCGGGCAACAGACCCAGGGTTTGTTGCACCGACAGTTGTCGAGCCACATCTTCAATTCCAAGAAGGATTCAAACTCACAACCAGGATATATCCGGTTCTTGCCATCTTCCAAATCACGGTGAGAACTTGGCCTAGCTCCAAGAGATATACATTTGCCACCATCTACAAGAGCTTCATCTGCGAGACTAAGATCCTTGAACAATGGTGTCTTGTGATCCCGCTGGAATACCTTCTTAAATGCTTCGGCCTCCTTTGCCGTGAACCCCTCCTCATCAACTTCTTCACCGGGACCATCATCATCCGAGTCCGATGCATATGAACGGGAAAAAGGGATGGATTGGTCCATTGTCTCTTGCATATGATATAGGTCGAGATCACCCACATTGTTGTCACGGAGATCAACTTCGTTGTCATCCTGCTTGTACTCATCATTCTCCTCTTGAAAAGCTTCATTTTAGTTGTTTGAAATCAGGCTCAATGTTGGCCATACTTGTTGCGTCAAATGAGGTTCACTCATTTGATCTTGGTTCATGGGTGGGGGAGTACTAGCAACCAACGGGGAGGGGTTCCAGTTCAAGTCCAAATGCAAACTAGACTCAACCTTCTTGGAGGCAAGTAACTCAAGAGCCTTGTCCGAAGATTCGGCAACTATCTCCTTGTATGCAACCCAACATTGCTCGGAGTTCACACACATTGTCTTCCAACGGATGTGCCTTCCCTCGAACTCAACAACGTCACTTGGGTCCATCCAATTCAAATCCTTCCTCACTTGTTCCAAGACATTCGCATAGCTAGGACTACTCTCAAACACCATGTCAAGCTCATCCTGGTCTGGCTCAACATTGCCTTTCAAAAAGGCCTCTTTATCCACATGATGAACATAAACACATGTTCTTCCCATCCCTACAATAATCGAAAACACACATATATCAAGTAAGTACTTAACCGAGTATTTGCACAAAATACATAAGCCCTAACATAGATATGAAATAATAACCCTAACCCCCACTTAACAATAACCACAACCCTAACCATAGCATAAACCTAACCCTAACTCCAACATAAAAACACACATAACCCTAACCCTAGCATAGTATGAAGCCTAACCCTACCAAATTAGCAAAGAAACATAACATGTTTCAACACAAATTTCCAAATCCAAGCCACAACTAGGGTTTCCCCAAACTAGCAAGATTTGATAAAATGTGACAATTCCTATGGATGAAAAGGAGGGGATGAGAGGAGATTACCTTAAGGGAGGGGTTGACATCAAAATTCACGGACAAATACTCCGGATTTGCAAGATTTAAGAAGGAATTGAGAGGGGGAGAGGGGGTGCTTGGCTTCGGGTTGTGGGTGGGGTGGGGTGTGTGGGGTGGGGTGGGTGGGGTTAGGGGGTGGGGCCAGTCTAAGTGATAAACAGATATTGCAACGCCTAAGGATAGGGCGCTGGACATTGCATGTGTAGCGCCTAAGCGCTGGGTGCTGCACATTACAAGTGTGGTGCCTATGCCTTAGGCGTTGCATGGCTGGCTGTGGGGCCGTGCCTGGCCCCGGGCTGCCACGCTGGCTGGGCGTGCGATGCCTAAGACAAAGGCGCTGCATAGAGGAGTGCAGCGCCCTGGTGTCAGATGCCACACAAAATGGTCAGTTTGTGATTTTTTTACAAAATCAGTTCAGATCTTGATTTGATTTCATCCACAGGTAAAATATGTGATTTTTGCCTGAATATGGAATGGCACTAATGACGAGAGACCTTTAACTTGGTAGATGTTGTTTGCATCTTGCATATGATTTATTTCTTGTACTGCTTCACATTTGTTTAAATGCTAGTTATGACGAGACACTGTTAACTTGGCAGAGAGATATGTGTAGCATCTTTCATATGGTGTCTATCTTCCATTGCATTGCTTCTACTTCATTGAAATGCCTTCTGCTTAGTTTACACATCATAGTTCTGATTATCTGATGCCGTCCTGTTTTTCGTACATATTACATCCTCCTATCATGCGGTTGTATAACATCAAAGTTCAGTTCATCTGTATCACGCATCAATTTGTTTTGAAGAACTAAATTTTTATTCCTTTTTCTTCTTGGCTTGACTTGACATGGCACAGAGAAAGAGGAACACAGAATGGTAGGGGATGGTGTTAGTACTCTGGACGCACGGAAACGGAAGCGGAAGAATTATGTTGATTCTACTGGTACTGATGGTGCAATAGAAGGTCAACGTCCATCGGAAAATTGTACAAACACGGTATCCTGTGCTACACCAGCTGCAAAACAATCCAATCAGAAACTAATAACTACCACCAAACAAGCAGTGATAGCCCTGGTTGTTGCAACACCTTCCACAGTACCACCAGCTGCACGAGTTACTCATTTGTCAACTTAGCTAGCAGCACGTTCCCAAGATCCCTTGCCACCTGACACTACTTCCGAAGCACTCTTGACACAAGACGAGTTGGCAAGATCAGATGAACCTTGTGAGCTTCAACAGCAAGGTAGTTGCTGGAGTCAAGTTACAGTTGCATGCTTCTTTATATGTAGTCTCACAGTTTGATGTACACTAACACTTCCTATGTTCGTTGTTGGACTAGCATCTAGACGCAAGATGAAATAGACATCAGGGATAATGCTCGATAGGTTAACTAAATCTAGAGGAGGAAGAATGGAGATCCGTTTTGAGGCAGGTTTAAAAAGGCCACGTGATGCTATAGAGTCAGCCAAGTTAGTATCAGAGGCAGCGGTTGCCGTTAGGTGTCATACACGTATCCTCCCAACATGGATTCAGTACAGAAATGACAAAGATGAAACCAAGTTCAACACCTTCCTCGACAATTTATTTGTAAGTATGGTTATCGATGGAAATTAGTAATATCGTCTTGGTCTGTACCATACTTTCTAGGTTGTTGGTAATGAGACTCCCATAATTTTCAACAGATGAGGTTCAAGTTGGATAGCCAGGATGATGCAACCAGACAAGCATGCACCCATGTTTTCAAGTCTGCTCTGCGACAGTATCGGTATAACTTGAGGAAAACTCATTTTGAAGGCAAGACTAACAGTGGACTTGCCCAAACATCTCCAATGGAAAATATATCGGATGAAGACTGGAGATGCCTCGTTAAACACTGGTCTGATCCAAAGTATAAAGTATGTTCTATATATGTGATCAGATCACATGTTGAACTCCTATGTACGCATGTGCCTCACAAATTTATCTTCTTGTAGGTGAACTATTCAAAGAACAAGGCCAACCATACGAAAGTGAAATTCTAACAGACGACAGGATCTCGTAGCTATATTGCACACTGCGAGGCTCTTGTAATTAGCTGATGTTTTGCTCTTTTCGTTGTGCCATATTATCAGATCTATATTGACTTGTTCCAAATGCAGAGGAAAGCCCGCAAGGACCAAAAAGTACCTGAACCAAATGTTGTGGAAATCTTCAAGGACTGTCACACCAGCAAGAAAAAGGGCATGACTACACCAGTCAAAGTCGCTAGTGTAAGTCCTTAATCCTCATGCCTTTTAACTACTACTTACTCTGACTTGTGCATTGAACTACATGGTTTGCAGCCAATCTGTATTACTCTTTTCAATTTTATACATAATTGTCTTAGCGCATCATTGCACCTTACAAAGTTTAAAAGAGAGGAGTGGTGTTCCTTTGATCTTGATATGTAATCTAGTTCCGTGCTGGACTTGTCTACACAATGTTACAATTGCATGTTTGTCTATTCTCAGTTGTTTTGTGATATGAATGATGTCATACTATGCTTACCGTATTATAAACTTTGTCTCTTTATACTTAGATGTCAATATAATGTGAAGAAATAGACAATACATTAGCCATGGTACATGGTCATATTTTTGGAGCCTGGTTTTATTATGTACTTTGCAGTAAAATACAACTAATATTTACACGGGTTCACCAGAATAAGTTCTGTATATAGACCAAAGCTATTTTGTTTGGTTTTGTTGCCTCCTTAATATCTTCTGTTCTGGTACTACTAATGTAAAAACTCAACTTTTCAGCAAGCTATGGAACAAATGGTGGAACCGCCACCTTCTAAAGGTGACGAGGCAACTATAACCGCAATGTCACCTCTTGTCGTAGTGGGTCAGTACCTATCCACTAACAGTGCCAAAAGCATGTTCCTACGTAATACTTGTTTGGTTGTTAAGGCAATCTCGTCCAAACTGCCTCATGATCAAGATATGCAAGCTAAAAACAATGTTATATCTGCGCTCCAGACACAAGTCCATCCCCTAACAGAGATCCTTTGTGAAACAAGGGCAGCCATTGTTCGATGTCGTCAAGATATGCATGGTTTTGAAACCAGACTATCAGACATTTGCTATGTTGTTCAGGAGCCTAGGAGAAATGAAGGCGAAGGCTTTGGTGCTCCATCGGACAATACAACATGAAAACATAACAGTCAGGTCAAATGAACTGGGCTTCTGAACTTCTGGTGGTTCATTTATCTGCCAGACTGTTAATTTTTAAGCCAACAACCTTCCTTTTGTTTTATGTTTGTAATTTGTTTTGTTGCGATACAAAATTTGTTCTTAATGTGCAGCGGACTGGCTGAATAAAACAACAAGCCATTTTTGTATAGTGTAGGGTGTTCCCTATATTTGCACCGATGGCGAACTTTGATTCCTAGTGGATGTAATATGTGGAATCGCCTTAATAGCCTAGCGTTAGTTTCTGGCTTATTTATTTTCCTAGTCTTCTTTTTCCTTGGTTTGCTAGTGGCCGCAACAACCATGGGCCATATACGTACCATGGTAACCTTGAGCCGGCTATGGGCCGTAGGACCCATGGGCCTCCTATGGGCCGTCGGATAAATGGGCTCAACGGCCCATAGATTTAGAGGGCCTTGGGCCGTTGGATAAATGGGCCCATATGGGCAATAAACGGGCATAATTGGTATCGGGCCAGCACGGCAACAGGCCGTTAACAGGCCGGAAGACAGCAAAGGCTTAATTATGTCACAAGCATAACGGGTCATTAATGGGCCAGAATATAGGACAGGCTGGAAATGGCGCAACAGGTTAACATGCCACAAATAGGCCGATTCTAATCACGGGCCAAATTTGTCCCATTAGGGGAACATGCCAGTAACAGGCCGGAAGTAATTGAGGGTCGGAAAGGAGCCCAAGAATGTATGGGCCGTCAGTAGGCCGAAAGCTAACACGGGCTGGAAATGGCCCATGTGAATCATGGGTCGTTCCGAGCATAAAGAAATTTACTGTTTATTATGGGCCAGAGTCACCGTGGCCCATTAAAGGGCCCAAAGATATGAGAGGCCTCGTATGGGCCGAAAGACTTCATGGGCCACATGGGCCTAAAATGAAACGGGCTGGTATTATAATGGACGGCCGACATGACGCTGTTGGGCTGATTTCGGGAACGCCATAACGGGCAGTGAGTTACCGGGCCGTAAAATGGGCTATATGCGAATAGACCGTTAACAGCCTTTTCATGGGCCAACCCACTATCTTTTGACCAAGTCAAACGGGGCGGCCTTTGTAAGCTAAATGGGCCAGTGTTGGGCTGTCGCACGTGTCGACATATCATAGGTGCGTATCTGACCCAATGACGAGTTGACACGTGTTTCCTCCGACCAATGAGAATTTTACACGTGGAAAATAGCCATTGGTCGTTAGGCTTAACGGGTTATCGGATCCAAAACTGGACCCGATAGATAAACGACGACCCGTTACGGTGGATTCCAAGTGTCGGTTACCCTTGACAAAAGCACTTCCATGACACGTCATTTATCGTCATGGAAGTGAACACTTCCGTGATGATAATTTTGGTATTGTCATGGAACACTTCTACGACATCACAAGTATGACTATCTTGATTCTGTCATAAAATCGTCATGGATGTACATGCATGACAGAAAATGTGACCTACTATGACAAACACGTATCATCACGGAAGTGTATTTTTTGTAGTGTACCATGGTGTCGTTTTTTGTGCAGAAATAGAAGTTCTCGGAATGGGCTGAAAATTTACGGTGACTTTTATGGACCAAAAGAGACCCTTGAAGCACAAGAGCTGGGCCAGGAAGTGGATGAGGAGGCCACAATCCCTCTAGGCGCGCCCTCCCCCAAGGCGTCCCCCTAAGGCTTGTGGGACCCTTGGGCACCTCCTTGACGTGAGACCGACGCCAAAAATTCTTATAAATACCTAAACCTCCGAAAAGAACCCTAGACAAGAAGTTCCGCCGCTGCAAGCCTCTGTAGCCACTAAAAACCAATCAGGACCCTGTTCCGGCACCCTGTTGGAGGGGGAAATCATCACCGGAGGCCATCTTCATCATCCCGGCGGCCACCATGACGAGGAGGGAGTAGTTCACCCTCGGGGCTGAGGGTATGTACAAGTAGCTATGTGTTTGATCTCTCTCTCTCTCTCTCTCTCTCTCTCTCTCTCTCGTGTTCTTGATTTGGCACGATCTTGATGTACCGCGAGCTTTGTTACTATAGTTGGATCATATGGTGTTTCTCCCCCTCTATCTTCTTGTGATGAATTGAGTTTTACCTTTGAGGTTTCACTATTATCGGATTGAATACTTTTATGGATTTGAGAACACTTGATGTATGTCTTGCGTGGGATACCCGTGGTGACAATGGGGTGTTCAATTGATTCAGTTGATGCATGTTTTGGCACTCAACTCGCGGATTCCCGAGGTGACATTGGGGTAATCCATGCATAGGAGTTGATGCAGGTTTTCATCCTTATTTCTCTGGTAGGAATCTTGGGGCACTCTTTGAGGTTCTTTGTGTTGGATTGAATATTATGAATCTGAAGTTGTTTGATGCATATCATATAATTGACCCACGGATACTTGTGGTGACATTTGAGTATCTAGGTGACATTAGGGTTGATTGATGTGTGTCATATGGTGTTATTTTGCTACAAACTTTAGGGATGTTTGTGACACTTATAGGAATAGCTCAATGGATTGATTGGAAATAATAACTTTGAGGTGGTTTCGTACCCTACAAGCAATTTCATCTTATGTTCTTCGTGATAGGAACTTTCGAGTGACTCTTTGTCGCACGTTGAGGGATTGCCATATGATTTAATTATGTTATCATTGTTGAGAGACTTTGCACCAGTGAAAGTATGAGCCCTAGGCCTTGTTTTCAAGCATTGCAATACCGTTTTGCTCACTTTTGTTGCTAGTTACCTTGCTGTTTTTATATTTTCGGATTATAAAAAACTATATCTACTATCCATACTACACTTGTATCACCATCTCTTCGCCGAATTAGTGCACCTATACAATTTGCCATTGTATTGGGTGTGTTGGGGACTTAAGAGACTCTTTGTTATTTGGTTGTAGGGTTGTTTGAGAGAGACCATCTTCATCCTACGCCTCCTACAGATTGATAAACCTTAGGTCATCCACTTGAGGGAAAATACTGTCCTACAAAACTCTATGGTTGGAGGCCCAACACGAGTCTACAAGAAGAAGCTTGCGTGGTAGACATTAAGGACCAAGGATATGTTTCTCATTTATGGAGGGGACGAAGAGCTCGTCGTAAAGGGTTACATCGATGCTATTCTCGACACAGATCTAGATGACTCTAAGTCACAAACAAGATACATACTTATATTGAATGGTGGAGCTGTCAGTTGGTGTAGTTCCAAGCAGAGCATCGTGGCGCGATCTACGTGTGAAGCAGAGTACATAGCTGCTTTGGAAGCAGCGCATGAAGGAGTCTGGATGAAGGAGTTCATATCCGATCTGGGTGTAATACCCAGTGCATCAGGTCCAATGACAATCTTTTGTGACAACACTGGAGCAATTGCCTTAGCAAAGGAATCCAGGTTTCACAAGAGAACCAAACACATCAAGAGACACTTCAACTCCATTCATGAAAAGGTCAAGGATGGAGACATAGAAATTTGCAAAATACATACGATCTGAATGTGGCAGACCCGTTGACTAAACCTCTTCCGCGAGCAAAACATGATCAGCACCAAGACTTAGGGGTGGAATTCAAGCCGAGTCGAGCCAGCTCGACTCGACTCGCTAAAGCTTGTTTCATTAGTGATCTAGCTTGACTCGACTTGTTACTATAACGAGCTCAAATCCAAGATTGGCTTGACTCGTATAACTCGCGAGCTAGCTCATTTAGCTTGTTAAGCTCGTTAAATGTATGAACATAAAATCTTACAAATACGATAAAAATATTAATTGGGAATTTAATATCTACATATATTTTCATATACGTGTGAGTCTCCTGAGTGGCTAGGCCTTGAGCACCTAGGCATTGTGTTGGGACACAAGGTGTTTAGTGGTTGTTTTTTAGTACCCCTAAAAAACACTAATTTTTTACCGAGCCTAACGAGTTACACGAGTACTCGTGAGATTGGCTCATTTAACTCAGTATGGAAATGATCTTAAACAAAAGCTCAGCTCGACTCATTATTGTTTGAGTTCAAGTCGATTCGAGCCGAGTCACGAGCTACTCGTTTAACTCGCGAGCTTCAAGCTTTTTTTTCCCAGACGTAGCAAGACTCCATGGGTGTGTAGGATCGAAAGTAGGTCTAGAGGGAGGTGATTAGACTACTTTACTAAATAAAAATCTATCTTTTTCCCAATTTTAGTTGTGGGCTGATTTTAGCAATTAGCACATGTCAATCAATCAACCTACACATGCAGTTCTAAGAGTATAGCAGCGGAATGTAACACATTGCATATGAAGGTAAATGGAAGGGTTTGGAGAGTGAAACGCAATGTAGACAGAGAGATTTTTGGCATGGTTCCGATAGGTGGTGCTATCGTACGCCCATGTTGATGGAGACTTCAACCCACGAAGGGTATCGGCTGTGCGAGTCCACATAGGGCTCCTGTAGCGACTAGACCTCAAACAGTCTGATCTCTGTGCATCAGTGTCATCCTTGGATCGGTAATGCTGACACGCATAGTACTTGAAGGATTTATAACAGAGTAGCAATCACACACTTATTACAACGAATGTCTCAAAAGAGAACTTATTACAATAAATATGGCTTAAGGCCATCTAATAACGATAACAGCGGAAGGCTTGGAAGATAAGCGAGTCCATCAACTCCAACGGCATCACTGAGTATAGAACCACGACCTAAGGCACCTTACTCGTCGTCTGAAAAGTCTGCAACATGAACGTTGCAGCCCGAAAATAGGTCAGCACATGGAATATGATGGCAATGTAACACATAGAGAGTAATGAACAGAATAATACTATACTACATGCATATATGGCTGGTGGAAAGCTCTATGGTTACAGTTCTTGCGTAAAGCCAATTTTTCCCTGCTACAAAGGAATAAATTTTATTTAACTATCATGGTGGTTGTTAAACATTGAGAATGGTTGACAGGATTCTCAATCCCCATTAAGCATCATCATTAAAACCCAACAATATTAATTACAGTAACATGATGAGATTCACATGATAATCCAAGTACTAGATACTCAAAACGTCCATAACCAGGGACATGGCTAACCATGATTAGTTTATACACTCTGCAGAGGTTTGCGCACTTTTCCCCGCAAGACTCGATCTCCTCCGCTTGATTTCTCGCACTACATGGTGATTGAGAAACGGATGACCTTGACACAGTCTTTCAGAAGCATTAACTCTCTACTTCGGGTAGACCATACCTACCTACATCCCCTACATCTGCTAGTCTACCTCTTCAAGAGCTCACGCAACTTAATCAACTATGCTAGAGCCCATAGTAGCTTGCGGCTGCACACGGAAGTTTCTAGCATGAATAATCTCATGATCCCTTTGAGCCTGGGTGGCGGTCCATAGGAGAATCACACGGTACCCCGGGATTTCCAAAAATACAGGCAACACTGGGTTCCCCAAGTGCCTCAATCCACCTAGATGTGAATTTATGTTGCCACCTTAAGTAAACCATTAAATTAAACAATCTCACATCTATCGTGGATACACTCACCCAATCCACGTCTACTAGCATAGCATAGCAATATAAGCAAACGTAGAAGTAACTCCCAAAGGTTTGATAATAAACAGGTAATAGGTTCTACCTCATCTACTTCTCAAAACCCACATATTAATCAGATCCTAATTATGCAATTGTTTGAGGATTGATCTAATGCAATAAAACTGGTTGGTAAAGAGGTATGATCAAAGTGTTACTTGCCTTGCTGATGATCCGTGAAACCTAGAGATTCGAATTAGCAAGCGGCGCACTCCGGGTACTCTATCGCAAACAAACAAGCATACAATAAGCACTCATCTAATGCACAGGTAAAACTCAAATAAGAGATCTAACTAGAAAGTTCAACTTAAGAACTCCGGTTTGCAAAAAGAATCAAATCAAACGAAGCAACGAAACTCAAACGGCGAAAGAAACAAGCTTCATTTACTAATCTGGATCTAAGTCAAATTTTACAGTAGCAAAAACTTGTTTGAGTTGGTTAAACGGAAAGAGGGTTTCGAGATGAAACTCTAGGCACTTGAATCGCCTGATTCCAATAAACGACCGAAAAGTTATACTAAAACGAAAATCGGATCAGAAATCACGATCAGAAATAATCGGGGAAAAATCCGAGAAAAAGAAAAAACTGACGAACAGGCTAACGAACGAACGTTCACTGTCTGCGGCTAAATGACGAAAATCGTTTGTTAAACGAACGTACAGACGAACATCCGCAAAATAAATAAACCGGGATAAAAACTAAACCGATATATATATATATATATATATATATATATATAAACCGCGGGTTCTGAAAAAACCGACGGTTAACCGGCAAAACCGGTGGCGGATCCGGCGGCTACCTCGACGGCGGGACCGGTGGCGGCGGGACGGTAGC